>NW_006441955.1:28389954-28497161 GCF_000325575.1 Pteropus alecto | reverse complement strand
CTCAATCTACTACACTGGAATTTAAGAAGAAGGACCTTTTCTTGATCCAGTGCTATCATGGAGGATTCTTTACATCAATAACTTTGAACACAAACCAGATGGCCCAAAAGGAGAAACGTCATGAAATGAAATATGAGGTTTTACCTGACTTCACACTTACAGGTCTACTGATATGGTCAAATATAAATTGACAATGTCGATATTGGGCTTTTATCAAAGTGCAATAATGAAATGCCTAAGAATAACCTCAATGAACATGTATAGTACATATTTAAAGAAAGCTTTCAAATAAAGAATTAAAGCATAATTGAGAAATTGGATAGATATGCCATAGTTTAGATAAAAATGGATGTATAGTTAAAGATTTTTTTTAGTCCCAATTATTGCATTTATTTAATGTAATTTTATTTAAAATAGAAAATGAAATAATTTTTAGAAAAGTTGAAATTATAACTTAAGGTTTTACATATTAAAAACCTATCAGGAGAGCTATTTTTTTAAAAAAAAAATCAAACAAATAGGCAAGACCAGGACATTATCTTTGTTACAAAACCCATAATGTTTAAATATGCATAACACAATTAGATACATATAGACAAATAACACAGAATATACACATGAGAATTAGATCTCATTTCACACGAGAAATATGTCATAGAGAAAGCACACACCAGTGAACAAGGAAAAGATTATTTAATAAAACTATTTGAGTAATCATATTGCTTCTTAGAAAATAATGAACTCATATACTCACTTCATACATTATACCAAAATAAGATATGAAATGAAAAATTTAAACAGGAATTTGGGAAGAAATAAAAATAATTATTCATTAAATCTATCAATCTAACAAGATTTTTATGAATTTAAATATGATATTATAATAAAATTAGATTTGAAGTACATAAAATTAGACCTTATTCAAAAAATAAGATTAAATAATACAATTAAAAAGGTTACATAAGAGAGTATTAATATTACTACTATGTGATGATTTTACAAATCTGTTTAAGTCCTGTAATTTCATTGGATAAGCAACTACTGGATATGATTCAGTGTTTAATGAAAGAGGACATGCAAATGGTTAATAAACATATGGGAAATATTTTGCCTTATCAGTATTCGAAGGCAAATAAATTCAAATATAAATTTTAATTCTATGTAAATTAAACAAATATGGTAACACTATAGTACAGAATAATAAATTCGTGGTCAAGTATAATACAATAAGAATTATCTCATAAACAATTTGAGACAATTATGAAAATTTAAAATACTTATGTACTTTAATCTGATAATTTCACTCTAGAAATCGATTACAAGAAATTAATCATACATTCTGAAATAAAATAAAACAAAATATAAAATTGGCTTAAATGCTGATGACAGAATTTTTCTTAGTAATAAGAAATAAAGCAACCGGTGATGGTTAATTTTAAGTGTCAACTTGACTGGGCTTTGCAGTGCCCAGATATCTAGTTAAACATTATTTCTGTATAGGCTGTGAATATGCAGATGAGATTAGCATTTAAATCAGTAGACTGCGTAAAGTAGATTGCTCTCTCCAATATGAAAGGGCATCATCCAATTTTCCAAAGGCCTAAATAGAACGAAACTGCAAAAAAGAAAAAAAAGAGAATTATCTTTCTTTCTACCTGAGTCTTGAACTGAGACATCAGTCTTCTGCCCTTTGGACTGGGACTTACATCATCAGTGCTCCTGGTTCTCAAGCTTCTAGACTTGGACAAAACTTATACCATCAGCTTTCCTAGGTCTCTAGCTTGATAACTACAGATCATGTGATCTCTCAGCCTTCATAGCCATGTGAGCTAATTCCTTATTATCTAACTATCTATCTATCTATCTATCTATCTATCTATCTATCTATCTATCTATCTATCTGTCATCTATCATCTATCCATCCATCCTATGGGTTATGTTTCTCTGGAGAACTGTAACTAATACAGGAGCTAAAAGTTTATGATAAGATCGTGATTAAGTAATATATAGTATATATATTTAGTGAGCTCTTATGAAGTCATTAAATATTGTTTAAGAGGTGTTAGCTCCTGGAAAAAGTGTATGCTATTTTCATAAGTGAAAAGGAAGGATTTAGGGTTATATGTTCACTATAAAAAGAAAAAAATATATATATATATATAACAGAGAAGTCAGTATAAAAAAACACTTGGTTTACTGTCAGATAGTGAAAATATGGGTGGCATTTTTAAACTTGAAATGTATGTTTCCAGATTTTCCAGAATAACTACATATTAATTTTAAATTAGAAAAATTCAATTTATTTTAACAGAAGGCATTTATTAACAAGGTTAAAATGTTAAATAAACTTGATAAAATGTATGCCTCTTTATGCCCTGAAAAGAACACAAGAGTACTCAGTGGGGACTCACACATAAGTACACACACATGTCATTGAAAAATAGAAAGCATTGGCGCATTTGACTACTAATGCTTCCACAAGTTCTGGTGTACTTAGACTTCATTTAAATGTAGCCACTTACACAGGATGGGGGAGCATTAAAAGCTAAAATGCCAAGAAATCACTTCTCTTGATATAACGTGGCTCCCAGGCAAAAACACCCCCAAAGACAGTAGGATGGCTCATTATATACATTTTTTACTAGGATGTGCCCCAATTTACCCCTTTAGTGAACAAAATGTGACATCTTTGCATATAAACTCTCACATTCACACTCACATTTTTTTTTCTCTTAAGCAAAAAGAAGCATGAGATATCACTAAGAAAAATTTTAAAGAGAATAAAAATTTTAGGATAAAAATAAGTTGAAAGCTGAAAAAGCTATGGATATATTTGAGCACCACTATGATCTAGAAAAGAAAATCAATATACAGTATTCACTTATGAAATTTGGGTTACAAAATTAATGCTCACCTTTTTTAGGGGATGTCAATAATTTATTTTTATTCCGTAATTATTACAAGTGACCACTATTGACTAAAACCGATCCTTTGTCACAAACATAATTTGAGAGTATGATTTTTTAAGATACTGATATGTGGTTAAGTTTTATGAATATGGGTCCATATTAATTTTTACCTAAAAATTATAGATAAATAATGCAAAATATAAACCTGTTTATCTTTTTAGATTTGTTTCATTTTGGTAGTTTCATATTCTTTTACTTTAATGTTTCATTCTGGCACAAGTCCGTGATGTGCCAAAATTCTATAACCCCCGTTGGCTTTAGGAAACCTAACTACAGGGTGTAGTCTCTCTTCTATTGACCCTAGCTTAGGAATGACATGATGTGGGCACCATCCTCACTAGCTCATCTTTTACTGATTTACTAAAGCAACAGTTCTCTGGCTTTCTTTGGGAAAATAGATCAGACAATGAATATATTCATTATACCATGCTAACCTTTCTAAACATTTTGATCCAGTCCACAATATTCTCCCAAGGCAGTTTCTGCATCTCTATCCAATTACTGGAAGCCAAGATTTTTCCAAATTTTAGGCAGTCACTCCAGTAGCAAATTAGGATAAGATCTAGGTGTCTGCAAGTATGCTGAATCTGAAGTCACTCAATTGTAGTCCATATTTATAGGCTCTCTTTATATAGTCTCATATTCTGTATATACTCACTACTCTGTCCATTAATCAAGCACCCTCAAAATCCATTCTTGGTGTTCTGTCAGTACATATTTACAAGATATTATAGTTTTGTTTTGTTTGAAGGGATATAATTCCTTTTCTCTTAGAGAAAATACAATAGTTTACTAAACTTTATACTAGCTATTAGTTTAGGAGTGATATGGTGTGGTGGAGGAAAATCTTAAATAAGGCCGTTGTCATCTTAGGAAGCATCAATCTCATTAGAGTCTTCTGCAAGGTCTCTAGGCAAAGAAAGGCTGTTATCCTCTAGTAAGGAATGTGAGGCATTTCTGCAGTCTTGGAGAGTTCAAAAGAATCTGAGATTCAAGATTCTCAAGTGTAACCATGCAGGTTTTCCCATCCCAAGTAGTTGGGGCTCATTCCTTTTGTACCTGGGCCTTTTCTTTAGCATAAAAGCCATATCAGAACGAGGAATCATGCCTTCTGTGTGATTCAGCTACTCTCACAATTAGGTCCTGAGTCTGGTTTTAGCTTGATTTGCTCTCCAGTTTCAGGAAAAGAGAATCTCTTTAAATACTATCAGAGATATCCTTTGGCTTTTCCTCCGTGCAAAAGTTATCTATTTAAGTCTATCATTTTTATTTAGCATATTAATGGAATTAAAAAAATAACTAAATAATTTCACAATCTTTATAATTATCATTACAAAGATGGCAATGTTGATAACGAGAAGTCAGGTTGGCACTCACAGAAGAGAGAAGAGACCCAAAGGGATCTGGGCAGAGACTTGACAATGATAACAATTGTTTGATGCGTTTTTTGCTTCTTATTTAAATAGTGATGAATAATACATAACCTTAAACTTCTGGATAAAATTTGGGTTTTTCGTAAATAAGGAAAATTAGATAATTCTGCCAAGTTACTTCAAATATCAGTAACAGACCATAGCCGTCATTATACATACTAGTCATAGCAAATGGAAAAATAATAAAATAGGAAAACATCTACATAGCAGAGTTGTTGTGAAACTTCATTTATTTAAAAATTATTTATTAATGCTTTCTCAAGAACTTGGGATACATAGGAACACAGTCTCTATTATTGAGTATATAACAGGTGATCTATTAGTGCAAACTCATTTCTTATTGATGTAAATAACATATTTAATATTAAACAATTTTTTAAAAATCTTACGAATTGGTGATTTTTTCATGGATTAATACTTAATAAAAATTAAACAAGTAACAATACTTAAAAAAAGTAGAAAAATTTTTGTTTGGAAATTTACTAAGAATTGATCCACAATTTAGAAAATCACATCTATGACAGCAAGGCTCTTAGTTGTATTTAAACCAATATAAAACACTTGCGTTCATTCTTTTAATCATTCATTTAGAACATACTATGCGTCAGGCACAGCTCCTAGCACTGAGATACAGCAGTAAATGAAATAGTCAAAAATCCTTGCCTTCTGAAGTTTAAAAAACTTTACTTGTAGCTATAGCTTCATGGTGTTTACACCAAAGGGTTCAAGTACCTGATTATTTCATTATATCTTCTAGTGTTGTGACTCGAGATGGGAAAGGGATCATTCTACAGTATTTATTATAAAAGGAGGCTTTAAGTATGATTGAATTGAAAACAACTTTATGAAAGTACACTCATTCTTATAGACAGGAAAGTGACAAAGTCCTTGAGATCCATTGTATTAATGGCAGCCTGAGAGCTTTTGGAGATTCTAGAATAAGGGTTTTTATATCTTCAAAAAGATGTAATGTCCACTAAAAGTACTCTTTACTTCTAAAGTCACTTTATTGCCAGAGAGAAAATATTGTATAAACATCTACAAAGTTCTCACCTAGAAAATATTTAGGTTACACATGGAAGCTAGATGTTGAATCCAAACCTTCCACTCCTCAGTGAGAAGCTGGGAATTGTGAATTTCCTCCTGATTGTATTTTGCTGTATCAGAGGTCGTATTTATGGTGATAGTATGTCCCAGCCTTTCCTACTACTTATTTCAATGTGAGTTTTTTTTGTTATTTTAAATAAGTCAATAATTTTGAAAAATTGGAATTATATCAAGCACTTTTTCTGACTACAGTGATATGAAACTAGATATGAGTTATGAAAAATTGTGGATTAAACAACATGCTCCTGGAAAACTAATGGGTCAAAGAAGAAATCAAAAGAGAAATCAAAAAATATCTTGAGACAAATGAAAAGGGAAACACAACATACCATAACTTATGGGATTCAACAAAAGCATGTCTAAGAAGGAAATTAATAGCAATAAGTGCTAACATTAAGAAAAAAAAAAAAGATCTCAAATAAATAACTGGACTTTACACTTCAAGGACTTAGAAAAACACATACAAACTAAGCCCAAAGTTAGTCAAAGAAAGGAAATAACAAATATCAGAGCAGAAAGAAATGAAATAGAGACTAAAGAGACAACACAAAAGATCAATAAAAGTAAGAGCTGTGTTTTGAAAAGATAATTAAAATTGAAAAATCTTTAGCTAGATTTACCAAGAAAAAAGACACAAATAAAACGAATGAGAAACAAAATAGGTGATATTAAAACCGATACAATAGAAATACAAAGGATAATTAGAGACTGCTATGAACAGTTATATGCCAACAACTTAGACAATCTGGAAGAAATAGGTAAATTCTTAGAAACATACAACCTAACAAGACTCAAGCATGAAGAAATAGAAAATCAAAACAGATTGATTATTAGAAATGAGGTTAAATCATTAATCAAAAACCTCCCAACAACAACAAAAAAAGAGTATAAGAACTGATGGCTTCGCTGGTGAATTCTACCAAACATTTAAAAAAATAATTAAAACCAACACTTCTTAAACTATTACAAAAATAAAGAGGAGAGAACACTTCAAAACTCATTTTATAAGGCCAGCATTACCTTGGCATCAAAATCAGACAAGGACACTACAGAAAAAGTAATACGGGCCAATATCCCTGATGAACATACATGCAAAAATCCTCAGTAAAATGTTAGCAAACTAAATTCAGTAGTACTTTAAAAAGATCATACGCCATGATCCAGTAAGATTTATTCCAGGTATGCAGAGTGCTCAATATCACTAATCATCAGAGAAATGCAAATTAAAATCAAAATGAGATATCACTTCACACCTGTTATAACGGCTATTATCAAAAAAAAACAAGAGATAACAAGTTTGGGCAAAATGAGGAGAAAAGGAAATCCTCCCTCGCTATTGTTGGGAATACAAATTGGTGTAGCAACTATGGAAAATAGTGTGGAGGTTTCTCAAAAAATTAAAAATAAAACTACCATATAATCTATCGATTCGACTTCTGGGTATATACTTGAAGGCAATTAAAACATTAACGCAACTAGATATCTACATCCCCATGATTATTGGTTTATTGCAGCACTATTTTCAATAGCCAAGACATAAAAATAGCTTGTGTCCATGGCCAGACGAATGACTAAAGATGTGATACACACACACACACACACACACACACACACACACACAAACTCACACACAAAATGAGATATTATGAACCACAAAAAAGAAGGAAATCCTGGCATTTGTGACAACATAGCTGGACTTTGAAGGCACTATGCTAAGTAAAATAAGTCAGGCAAATATTGTATGATATCACTTGCTTGTGGAATCAAACAAACCAACCCTGAGAAACAGAATAGATTGGTGGTTGCCAGAAGCAGGGGTGAAGGATGAGGGAAATGAGTGAAAGTGGTTAAAAGGTATACACTTCCACTTACACAATAAGTAAGTTCTGAAAATGTAATGTACAGCATAATGACTATAAATATAATAAACAAATAATGTCACTACAGTATATTAAACAAAAGCATTCGAAATAAAAACTAAAAATTATAATTATTTTTGGAAAGTTTCTTTATGATGATCAAATAATCCTAAGTCAAATGATTGAGAAACTGAATAATATTATTAATATTGTAGCTTTTAGGCAGAAAATATATATACTTTTAAGTATTCATAAGGCCTTTATAAATAATGATCATATTTCAAGTCTTAAAAAATTTCCATAAGAAAAAAATGTCATACCAATTCTCTTTATTTGTAAATAAAATGAAATAAAAATTAACCTTAATTACAAAAGCATTACTTCAGGAACACATAAACCACATAGGAACCAAACATAGTAACCTACCTAACTCTTGAGTAAAAGAGGATATTAACTTTTCAAGTCAGAATACACCAACAAGTAAAGAACATAGATAAATACCTACTTTGTAAAATTTACACCTTCAAAATAAAAAAATAAATAAATAATAAGTGAACAAATATTCTACTTGTAGAGCTGGGGTAGACAAAATTCTATGTGACCTCTAAGAATACACATAATTTTTCTCAGTTATTCAATCAAATACCAGTTTAAATGCTGCTGTGAAGGATTTTGCAAATGTAATTAAGGTCTCAAACAAGTTGATCTTAAGATAGAAAATGTCCTGGTGTGCCTGGCCTAATCACATCATCTTTTTACATATAACCTAGAAAAAAGAGACAAGAGGTTAGAGCTCCAAAGCATAGGATGATTTAATACACTGTTGCAGATCTGAAGATGGATGACCACATGACAAGGAATATGGGTGGTCTCTAGAAGCTGACAGCAGCCACCAGATGACAATCAAAAAGGACACAGGATCTTACTCAATCCAATTGAAAGCAATGAACTGAATTTTGAAGATAACAACAATAAGCTTGGAAGAGAATTTTTTCTTAGAGCCTCCAGGAGAAGACAGCTTGACTAACATCTTGATTTTAGCCATATGATACCCTCAGCAAAGAACCCAGCAATGTCATGCCAAACTTCTGACCTGTAATGAGCTAATAAATCAGTGTTGTTTTCAGCTGCAAAGTTTGTTGTAATTTATTATGCAACAATAAATAAATAGTAAAACAAAGACAGTAAAGTACATCGAAATAACCTCCAAGAATCAGTAGAAAATAAGTTATAGAAATAGTATAACAATAAATAAGAAAAGTTAGAAATAAAGTATATCTAAACTAGTTATTTGAAAACTGGAAAGAAATATGTAAACCTCTAAAAGATACTCATGAGAAAGTGTGTGAGAATAGTAATTTAAAACATTAGGCATATGAAAAGAGACAGAACCTCAGACAGAAATTATATTTTCCAAATTAATTATGTACATCAAATCATGCTCATGAAATTTAAACACTTAATAAAATAGTTATTTTTTGTTATAAAGTTAAATTATTATATTGACTAAAGAAATTCCTCAAATTATTTTATGACCCAGATAGTTTTATAGATGAGTTTGTGCAAACTTTGAAAAAGACAGAATTTCTTTGCTTTTTAATCTCTTTCAAGGTACAGAGAAATAAAAGAAACTTCCCAGTTCATTTTATGAAGCAATAATATTTTGCTAATTCAAAAGTTAGAAAAAAAAGCAATGAAAAAGAGATATTGTAGGATGTTAGACATAAACACAGCTATATCAATTATTATATTAAATATAAGTAGACTAAATCATCAAGTAAAAGACTAAAATGATCGAGGCAAAAACAACTAGGTATTGCTTACAAGAGACACACTTTATGTAAAAGACAACGAAATGACTGAAAGTGAAGTGTTGGAACATTATAGTGTAAAATACTGACCAAGAGAAAGTTGGTGTAGTTATACTAATATAAAGTAGATTTCAATATCAGAGCATTACAGAGATAAGAGGGCCATATTAAAATTTAAAGGAGTCATTTCAATAGGAAGATGTCATTTCAAATCTGTAGTTATCCAATATCATAGATTCATATTATAGAACAAAAAAAGAGGTAAAAAAATCCACATTTAACACATTTCCCTCTATAATTGATACACACAAACAACAAAAAATCAGAAGATACGAACAATAAAATGTTTAAAGTAATTAATATGTAGAGAATATTTCACCCCAAAACAAAAAAATATATATTCTTAAGTACCATGTATAAAATTTACCCATATGGTAGATCAAAAAGAAAGCTTAAAAAAAAAAACCAACAAAAATTGAAAATATTCAGTTATGTGCTTTGATGAGAGTAGAATTAATCTAGAAATCAACAACAACAACAAAAACAAAATTAGAAAAACCTCAACTGCATAACAAATAATGCATTTCTAAATAATCTAAGGTGCAAATAGGAAATGACAGCAGAGACCAGAAAATGATTTAAAGTAAGTATGAACATGTAACAGGGCAAAATGTGTGTGGCACAGTACTTCGTCTTCCAGCCAAGGTGATGTACCAGGACTGAATTTACCCTTTTCTTTAACGACTAAGAATTGTGGGGAAAATAAGAAATAAATTTTTTCAGACATTGGACAAGAGATAGAGCAGGTATGTGATCCACGAGAGAAGAATAACAAACAAGGTGAACCTTACAACTGACAGAGCTAACCACTTGGAAGCAGTTTCAAACCTGCAGCACCAGAGAGAAAAACCCAGATTTAAGGTCTTGCTGAATTGAGGAGCCAGAGAAGGGAGCTGGGCAGGCCACTTCAGTAAGAATTTGTAAAGAGGATATATTTTCTTATTATATTTTACTGTTTGATACAGTCTGCGATGAAATTAGTACAGAAATGGAAAGCAAAATTTAGAAACTTATTTATGCAATTTACATTAGAGAAATGAAGAAGTAGATTAAGCTCATTTTTTTACATTAGAAACTTTAAATATTGATTTGCATGGTGTTTCAAAATGTGCTAAAAATATTGATATGGGAATTGCTTTTACACATAACTTTTTGTTTGGTTAAAATTAAAGAAAGGCAAAGATATCAGTATAATAGTGATTGTCTATGTTAATCACCTATACACACATTTTAAATGAACAATTTGCATAAATTGTATAGTTCTCTTTTTTTATGTAATATTTCTCCATTATAGTTAATGAAATATAATTTTTATGTCCATTAAATCATAAAATACATAATTTTGACTTGCATTTTAGATGGTTTTACCTTTTCGTTTTATTTTTTAACAAGACTTTTAAAAAAAAAACAAAATTATTGGTACTTTAGTACTAGGAAAAAAAAAAAAGAAACTAAAAATCTGATTCTTCACCACAGGTACTTTGAAATTCACTGCCCTGGAGAGGGAATATATTTCTCATATCTAAATTTTCTTATTATTGTTTTACATCTAGAAATTAATTCATTACTACATATATACTGTTCTAAATATATATTTCCAGGGGAAGCATTAGGGTGATCTTCCCAAATTAATTAAAGAATTGGAAATACCAATGATCGTATCAATATAACATCATTTAAATCAAAATTATTTAATAAAAATTTTACCTAAAGCATATTAAAAAAAAAAATCCTCTCCCACTAGACTGATGAAATTAATTAATTGCTTTTGAATTGTGGACAGAGCCACTATTACGAAGAAGATGAATTTTTAGATTTAATTTTCCAGATGTTTAACTCGATTATTCTCTTCCTTTTGTCAGTGAACAAAAATCACATTTGTTGAGAAAAATAAACATAAAACTCTGGAAGAATACTTATAGCACTTGAATATCTGGTTCATGCGCCTCAGACTAGAGAGTGACACTTCACTTCACCTTGTCTTTCCCTTAGCGAGGTTATTTTAGTCGATAAGTCTCTTTGTCATAGCTGATCTGAGATGCATCTCTGACACATACAGGGTCCTGAGAAATACAATAGACATGTTTCCCCCTTAGTTGTTAAGACACATAGAGCATATTTTTGCCTATTTACTATTCTTGCATTCAGATAAGTTCTTTGGTGCTTCTCTCTCCACTGTATCATATTAGGGTCAGAGAGGGTCAAGTGTTGAAAAGAAATTTATAACATAGATCTGGAGTTCATTAATAAAATCAAGTTATAGTTTATCAATATCTCCACAATTACTGAAAAAGAAAAAAAAAGAAAGAAAATTCACCAGTACAGAATCAGATTTTGTCTAGCTTCTACAAATGGTCTTCCTAATGTTTAATGCCTAAATTTCAAAGAGCATTCTTGGAATTTTTTGTTCATGTGTACGTTTATAAATGTTTATGGACTGAAGGGATACACGGTTAATACTTTTTCTGAAAACTTTCTTGGCAGGGGGTCTATCTGTTCCCGAGGCAAACTACAGTTCTGTCATCGTTCTCATTGATCAGAATCAGGAAGTTCTGACAGTCCGATGAAAATGCATTTGTTTTATTTTAGATTGTATGAGTTCATTAGCTGCTGCTTAACGATGTATCATTCATTCATTCTCTCACTACTATTAGCGTACTTGTTCTGTGTTAGAATAAGCATAATTTTTCCCCAAGAGAGCTCAGAGTATAGTGGTATTAATATGCAAACAAAGAAAAGCAAAATACTGTGATGATTTTCCTAAAAGAGTTAGTGTAGCTTAATGGCTTTAGAGTCTAGTTCTAGAGCCAGATTACCTAAAATTGAATTCTAACTCGGCCACTTGCTTGCAGTTTGATATTGAGCTAGAAATAATAATAATTATAACTGTAATAATAGAAATGATAAAAAAAATAACAACATAGTTCTGAGATTATATAAGACAATATATATAAAAGTCTTAGATACTGCCTGACAGCAGTAAGCACCCAATAAATATTGACTTTTTATGCCAAATTGGGATAAAGAAAAGAACAATCACATCCTCTTAAGTGGGGTATGTTGGGGGTGATCGGCAGTTGGATAGAACTTCATGGAATTAGAGATCCCTGATTTAGTTCTTGTTTTCATTTAAGAACTATAAACTGAGAGCATGATCTGTGTCATATGCTCTTCTAAGCACAGAGGATAAAGCAGCAGATAGATTAATAAAGTTCTTATAATCGGAGTACATATTTCAGTCCAGGAGATAGACAAAAAAAGCAAATAATATAATTTCGAAAATAAGTACTATGAAGAAAATAAAGCAGGCTAAAAGAATAGACAGTGATGAGGTTGTCTACTATTTCAGACAGAATCACAAGGAAGGCCTTTTCAAGAATACAATATTGAGCAGAAACTTAAATGAAATGATTAAGGCTTGTCAAGTTCTAATGAGAAATTAGTTCTAAGAAGATGGATAGAATTTGACAATTTTAAGGAACAGCAAGAGATGGATTTGAGGGACAGCGAGGGGCCAGATTACAGTCTTCTAGGTATTGTTAAAAGCTCTGAATTTCATTCTAAGTATTAGGAGAAGTTCCTTGGGGGGTCAAACAGTTGTATAATATAATTAAAAGACCTTTCTGGATACTACGAGGAAAAAGACAAAAGAACAAGAGCAGAAGCAGAGAAACCACGTAGATGGTACTGCAATAGTCCAGGATAGAGAGAATAATGGTTTAAACTCAAGTGCAAAGATGGAGAGAAGTTGCTCAGAATGTGGATCCTCAAGGTGAGACATGGAAAAGTCTTCCAGAATGAAAACAGCAAGGACAAATACATGGACACTAGAAGTAACCATGTTGAAAAATTATAAATTAAAATATTACACAACTTAAAGAAATCTCTTCTACATATCTTATAATATAGTCCCGAAAAGAACGTAAAGTTTGTTAATGTCTTTAATGTATGATGATACCATTAGAATTTTTCTTACAGTCTTCTACGTCCATATTTAATAGCATATTCACAGCCTCTTCATGGAAACACTAATCAGTTGTGAGATCAGTGAGGATTTTATAATATGCTCAATTAGAAGAAACAAAATTGGAAGAAATCTTCACATGCTTGGGGGA
Organism: Pteropus alecto; assembly: GCF_000325575.1. Taxonomy (NCBI): domain Eukaryota; kingdom Metazoa; phylum Chordata; class Mammalia; order Chiroptera; family Pteropodidae; genus Pteropus; species Pteropus alecto. The sequence continues at coordinate 28,483,807 of NW_006441955.1, read as the reverse complement.
GGATAGTTTAGTTCCAGAAAGTCTCTCCCTTTTTGCCTTGCAGAATATTTGTGTAAATAACTCATTTGTCCAAAAGGCTTGCCTAGCAATTTCTTTACCGAAATGGGAATATAAAAAATAGAAATAGCTAGGACTAAGCTCTTTATTATAAAGAAAGATGCCTAAAAAGAAACAAAAAAACAACAAAAAAAAAACAAAAAAAAACCCCATTTATTTGTAAAACTGTTTGCTGAGCTTGGAAGGTCAATATTTTTAAATTTTATTTTTTTCTAGGAATTTAATGTCTATTTTAAAATAAAGCAAACAATTTTTTTTAGTGGAGGCAAAATTACCAATAGAAAATATGCATTTCACAACATTCTTTATGCAAGCAAACTTAACATCTCTCCCTGATTAAAATGTAGAAATATTTTCCCAATGTGAAGAAAATATTAAATGTCACATTATGTGACCTTCTGATTATTAGCAGGATTCAATTTGGAAAGGATTTTTTCTATGTTCATAAACATGTTACCTGCTTTCATTACATAATTTATATTTGGTTTTAAATCTCCCAAAATATGAAAAACTCGTTTCTTCTCACCGAAAATATATTATTATTTTCCCATTTGTAATATTTCATCAATAAAACATTATTTTTTTAAGACAACAATGCTGTGATGCCTTTTTAAAAGTAACATTTAGAAATTATGTTTTTTCAAAAAATAAAAACACATGGTCTTTCATAAGCAAGTTTTTTTTGGTTTAAAGAAAACAGCTTTCTAAAAAGTATTTTATTTTTTAAAGTACATCTCTCATGTCTATTAGAACCTACATCTGTATAGATTAGTCTTGAGCAGAATGTAAACCACTTGCACATATTCTGAGAGCCGACTCCCTTTACTAGACCCAGATGGAATAATTTAGATATTGACATAATAAATCATGATTCACTGAAGGTTAACTTTTCCAACTAAGTCAATTATTGTAAACCCATAACTTCAATTTTTTTCTTATCCTTTGCTTTTAGAGTAGAAGCAAATGGATTGATATAAAACAAGTACAGAAAGGTATTTAGTAATTTAAAAAATAATTTGGGGGTTATATCTCAGGGTCATGCAGTAGTCCAATCTACTTCTTTTTTCTAAATTTATATCCCATAAATTTAGTATTTCCCATAATGAGAACAGATTATCAAAATGATGACCATGAGGCACCACAATATTCTGAATCATCAGGAAAAATTATGTAATGTCCACTATTGTTGTACTTATTAAGGTATGAATGAATATTAAGACTTCTGTAAAATACATTTTGCAGAAATGACTGAAATTTAGAGACTTTTTATTAACCACATTTATTTTATTAGCATGATATATTATCTCTGGATCCAAATTAAGCCAGAATTTTAATAAATTTTTTCTGCAGAGTACTTGAAAAACAAAATGCACTATTGAAATGGAAACTCTTTCCTTACCTTGCATTTCTGACCGTGGAAATGAAATTCCTATGAGAATTACTGCTAAAATGACAGCTTATTAGCCTTCCATTGTTAACCTAAGAGGTTGGCATCAGCCTACATTTTTCACCAAATACTAAAGATTATAACATTTTGAAAAATATCTATACCTTCCTATCTATCTCTCCTGTCTCCAATACCTTGGCCTTTATTATAAGTATTAAAATGACTTGACAAGAACACCTGTTCATTGGGTGTCATCATCATTATTCTATAACATTAATTTGTTCAACCAATATTCATTAAAAGTATCTACTTCTTTGATACTTTAGTAAACAGTGACAAAGCAAGCTTAAACAGAAATATAGATGGTCTCTTATATCATGGAGCTTGCATTTCAGTGAGGAAAATAGGCGTTATCATTGAATTGTGCATTAAAAGATTCAGCTCTGACAATGGTTACAAAGGAGAGGTGCTCAGTAGTACTAAACCTATTATAGGAAGATTTGACCTAACCAGGAAGTCTAGTACGACTTCTCTAAAATGTGCTACATAAGATATAGCTGAGAGATGAATAAAATGAAGTTGGTTAAGAAGGAAAGAAAAACATTCTCAGGAGAGGTAATTGTGTGAAATTCTCATGGTAGGAGGGAGCATGTGTAATCAAGGAATTAAAAGAAGTGATGGTTCCAGGGAGGGAACTAAGAAGGTAGACGGGAGAAGAACTGGAGAGGTGAATAGAGTTTATATTATTTACAGTCATAAGTCTTTTTATTTATTTATCCTGAGGTTCTTTAATAAAAGACCATTAATTTTAGAAAAATAGAAAGCTACTGAAGAGTTTTAAACAGCAGGGGCATTTACGAACAGATCAGCAGTTCAAAAATATCTTCCTGCTCTAAGGCAGAGAAAGAACAGTCACCTTCATGCCATTTTCTTCATAGCCTTTCTAAACTTACACTTCTCAGGAGTCCTTTCTGCTCTAAGAAGAACTGAGAATTTTCAGTGATATTTCTTATTTATTTTCAATTCCCAGAGATAGTCAGTGCCTGGAACTGACATAAGAGTCAGAAATGTGTTGCAAAGCAGAATGCAACCATCCACACCAATTTCTTCAAGGAGCAAAAGCATCAGAAACTGTACCAAGAATTTTGACATAGAGATATACTTCTACTGAAATGGCTGGGGTATTATCCCGGGTACAATGGCTTCATGACACAATCCTCACTGCCTGTAGGTCATATCCTAGAAGCCTAGATGATAGTTCGAAGACCTCACTTTTGTAATCTTCTCCAGAGTCTGACTTAAGACATATTATTTCAAGGCTTAACTTATTTCGGCCACACACTTTCTCTTATGTCCTAGCCCTCTACCATTATTTATTCAAATGTCCATAATGTCTTACTTTCTCCTCGAATACCTTTAATTCTCTCAGAAAAGATTACTCACCAAGTGACCCACCAAGTACATAGAGCATTTAGGTCTATAAAATCATGTGACTTCACTACTAATTGTACCTTTTATCATGCCTTTCATCATACCAAAGATGCTAATATATTTAACATAGTTTATTTTATTTGTTTTATGCTTATGTCTATGCTACATGTTGGTCATAGACCATAAGCTCCTAGAGGGAAGGGAACACAAAATATAGACGGTTTTCTGTGTAGTATAAAATTAAAAGCTGAGAACATTATTTTAAGATGATAGATTATTTAATATGGGTAATGTTAAGTATATTCTTGCCCATATATTCATTAGAAAGATAAAATTATGTCACCATTTATTATCCATTTATTACATATCTTAACTTTACTATTTTTTTTCGTGATTTATCAATATGCCATGTCTGTCCAAGCTTAGATAAAAGATGAACTTCCTCGCTTTTAATCTATTTTTCTCATTTGTGACAGATAACTTTATACTCTGGATCAGTTAATATAGTTTATATTATATTGCAGTAACAAACAGCCATCAAATCTTGGTCTTGTTCCTGTTTAATGCAGTTGGGCCATAGATTTTTAGCTCAAATAACCAGGATAATGGACATTGTAACATTTTTTGATGATTCCATTTCAGCACCAAACAGAATTTTGCAACAGCAAGAGAAGAGATTGGAGAATTGAGCAAAAATAATTAAATGCTTTATTCAAAGAGATACTTCACTCACATTTTATTGGCTAGAACTAATCACGTAGGCACACCTAACTTCAAGTGGGCAGGAAAGAACAATTCTCTGTACACAGAAATGAAAAACAAAACAATTAATGGTCAACATCAATAGCCTCTATTTTTTAGTGTATCCTAATAACATTATTTGCTCAATAGTTAAAATACAATGATTACTTTTTAAATTCTACTTAACATTTTTTTCACAACAAAAAGTATGTTCAATTTTTAAAGACAGAAATTTCTTCTGTATATAACCTCTATATATACCTTTTATCCTTTCGATATTAATATTTTTAATGCTTTCACTTTAATCAGTTATTATAGGGCAAAGACTTAAATTAGTTACCTTTTGTAAGAAAGAATATAATATTCTTATTTTACAGTTGTGCACATTTAAATTTTGAAAGACTAATGAATTCGATCAGGGGCTTACAGCCAGAAAGAGGCAGACTTAGGATCTGAACTCAAGATGAATAAATGTTTAATTAGTAAATAATATAGGTTCTCTAGTTTAAATTTTAACCCATTTTCTAATGTTTGAATTAAGTTTCATCTCTTCTATAAGTCTTGCCACACCTTTGGCCCTCAATGATCAATCTTCTCCCTCAGCTTTTCAAATGCTTGTCTATGTACACATTTTAATTTTATCTATGCCAGCATATTTGCACTAAATTTTATTAAATTGAACTCAACCCTATAGTGGGGTGAACATGTTAATTAAATTAATTATAAATTAAGTTCACATCTCCAGTTTCAAGTTTAAATCTCCTTGCTAATTAATTGTAGGAGGGCTGTCATCTTTTTGTTCAGTAAGGATATTATTCTCTTCATGATTAGCTACAGCAAGATCACCAGCCAAATGCTTTTAAATATGACCCCATTTGTGTATGGGATACAGATATTAATCAAAATTACCTAACAGCATCTGAGTTCCAAGTAAAATTTCAGCATGAACACTGAGAAAATGAAACCATAACACTAAGTTGAATCGCTAGCACCTCTTTTCCAAGGATTCTCACCTCCACTCCACTTCAGCCCACAGCCATCCATACACTTGTCAGCACCAGGCTTTGTTCACTTTTGGATTTATAAATTTAGACATCTCACTGTCTGAGCACAGCCTCCTACTAATCCAAATCTCTTGCAGTTATTCACCCCATGCTTGCGAATTCAGATCTTGATTCCTCTCTTTACCTCTTATCTGTCTCTACCTCCCAATTTTCACTTTCTTACCAACTGGCTTGTATCCCATGGTCCACTATTTCAATCTTCATTAATCATATAGATATCTCACAGGAAATGTTAGTTCAATAGGTTCACAGTTAAAATTATCTTTATTACTAAAACCCACTTGTCTTCTTGTGTTCCAGTGAATGGCATTATTGTCACTCTATTGTCCTGGCCAGAAAACTAAATGGCATCCCCGAATCTTCCCTCTCTCTCACTTCACACAGCCAGCCATTTACCTTGTTGATTTTATTTCCTAAATGTCTTTCAAATCTATCTGTTTCTTCCTCCTGCTACTACCCCTCGCTGAACCCTATCATAACTTATGTGGGTTGCTGCAACAGCTTTTTAATTGGTTTCCCGATTTTCAGTCTTGTCTCCCTTCAGGCAATTCTCCAGACTGTAGCAAGATTGACCTTTCAAAAATATAAGTCTGATCATGTTAAATTTCTATGAGAAACCCTACATGACTTGTTATTGCCCTTCTTAAAAATTTGAATTTTTTTTGCATGGTTTGCAGGCCCTTTCAAGATCTGGCACAGCTTACTTCATAGGCTGGTGTGCTAATCCACACTGCCTACTTAATTTCCAGGTGTTAGTTCTATTGAGCTTTCATTCTCTCTAAATTGCTACCATTACAAAATAATAATAATTCCATGATTAAAAAAATACTTTTATGTACAGTTATTTCCTAGGATGAGAACACTTCCTTCTTCCTCCTATCTGCCCTTTTTGCTTTCATGTCTGTAATTATTTCTCCTTCTTAAGATCCTAGTACAGGTTTGTTTTGTTTTCTCTTCTTTAGACCCTTAAGTCTGATTTAGAAGTCCTTTTAATGTTTTAATGAACACTAAATCTCCACAAGAACTTCACATGGAATCACATTTGCTGGTTTTCCTAATCATCACCTACACAATTCATCCTGGAAATGGTACCAGTTGAACCTCCATGCATCTATTCCAATAAAATTTCCATTAAGCCATTTGCATTTAATTTTGTATTTCTCGATGAAATTCCTATGCTACTTTCAAACCCTTTTTCTGAAATAAAGTTTAAAAGGTGCTTTAAATATATTAGATCCCATAGGAAATATATAAATTTAGAAAGTAGATATATAAAACATATCTTTGAGGTGTACTTCCCCTACAAATATACTTGAATGACAGAATCACAAAATTAGGTCTAGTTGTCTGTCTCCAATTACAGGTATTCAATTATGTTGTAAAGTTGCAAGTGCTATATTAATGTATAAATATGCATTTTGATAAGAAGGGGTTAATGGGATATTTTTATAGTAAGTTATAAAATCACCTAGAAGGACGACATTTTAAGTTTCTATCTTACTGTCAGTGACATCCATTTCAATTTTGCTTAGCTCACAAATTGAAACAAAAAGGAAAGTTCTTTTTTTCCTAATTGCTCATATTGCAAAGTTTGGAATATGAAAAATCAAGCTGTGTTCTCTCTGGTTCAATATCACCTCAAGTAATAAAATTTCTGCAATTAGCACTTTACTGACAGTTGGGTTGATGATGCATGAGGCAGAATGGAAGCCAGCTCACTCTTCCACAGCTGTAATATCACAGCATAGCTAAGGGAAGTGTAAATTTTGAAAGAAAAGCCAGTTGATATGTCTTGAAGACACTCAGGGAGCTAATATGCTGAATAAGAAGGTGACAATTTTTACGTAGTTGAGTTTCCTGAGTACAGCCAAACCACAACTGAAACTCGTGGTTATCAGCATTTTATTCTTAGCAAATAGAGCTTGAATCTTTTGGGTTTGTATAACTGTGCATATCTTTACAACATGCGATTTATGATTTATAATTGGTATGTGTTTGGCAATTGTTTTCAAATTAACCTAGATCAATTTAACTAAAATTAAAATATTTCTGGAAGTTCGTTCCACTTCTCCAAAACTGGGCAACTGCAAAACAAACCTCTATCCTTCTCCACCCCTTCATGGAGACAAAAAATATAATTCTGGGTTTATAAAACCAATGCAGCAGAAGCTATACTTAAATGTAAACTGAAGGCTCTGTAAAAACTATTTGATAATTGACTATATTTACTCATACTTTCCTGACCTAATTTGAATATATATGTGTTATCATAAGAACTCTGTGTAGAATTCATTCCAAAACATATGACACTGTCCCTTAATCTCCCCTCAATTTATTCTTACTCTAGATTAATTCTCCTATATTTTTTCTGTTCATAACACTTTGTAATAACACTTACTTTAGTGACATTTGTATGTATATGTAGTTATAGAATTTTATTTGATTTTCAAACGGTCCTCTCTTTCTTCATTGGACAGCAGCTGCAAAACTGGCTTTCACACTTCAAAGAGGAACTTTGTGAGAGGAAGAGGCAAGATGAATTTGAAGTATTGCCTGCCAGTCAAGAGTTTAGTTAACATTTTTGTGACTAATTTATTTTAAAATGCAAAGATTCATTGTTGCATAGTGTTCCAGGTAACATATATAACATTAATTCACTTTATTTTTTTTTTTACTTCCTATAAAATTAAGAATAATATTCCTATCAGACAAGAAAAAAAAAAAGCCCCAAATTAAGCAGACTCTTGTGGAGAAGAGGGGAAATACTATGCTCAGGATCTTGGTGCATTGCGGAGTATCCAGCATCACATGAAAGCAAGCCACTTTAGGTTGGTTCGGTAAGCATCAGTACTTTGCTGTTCTTAAGTCTTTTCAACACAAGTCCTGATATGAGTTTTACTTTTTAGCAGGAGAAATAAATCAGGCCTAGAAAGCAGTGAAAAGCATTTGAAAATTGACTACTTTTACTCATTCTTTTCTGACCTATTTTTAATTTACATACATTATCATAAGAACTCTGTTTTATAATTCACTCCAAAATATTCAGTCCAAGAATTCAGCCCACTTCTTTCTTTTTCTAGCTATTTTCAATGTCTTTTCAAGAGAGCCTGATAAATCACTTGTCAAAGCTATATCCTACTGTCCAACACATGTATCATAGTAGGAAAACATTTACATTTGAAGCTTCAATTTCTGTAAAATAAGTGTGGGCACTGCTTTATTAATTTTGAAAATTCAAATTGCATATAAAATCTTTTGACATAGAAAAAGCATTTCTTTTCTTCCTGATCTCTAGTAAACTTTTTATCTGGATATCTCAGAAGGAATTATAAATAGAAGTTTAATTTTTATAAATTTTTCCAAGATTGAGGTTCGAAGATTTTTTACATTTTTTATTTATAAAGATGTAACATGCTTTAATACAAGACAATTATTTTAAAAATCTTTAATATAAGTAAAGAACTTCTCTATATTCACATCCAACATTCTGAATAGTAATGAAGCAAGAATACGAACACAGAGAGGTTTTCTATTATCTCTTAAGTTACAAATGTAGCCTTCTAATACTTTTGTTGTCTAAGTCAATTAAAATTCCTTTATAGGAGTGTTGCATATTATCTGGGTTACTGAACTTACAAGTATTTTTTTTTTGCAGTACTCAAGTACATTATGGAGGTTGTGTTATGCACAGATCTTTCTAATGCTTATGTATAAAGCACTTGAAGCCTCTATTATTTTATAATGGCAATACCTAGATGAATAATGAATTGGACTCATCTTTCTTATGTGACTCTAAAGGTCAAACTACACCACCTGAATATTTTTATCCTCTATGAATATTTCCATTTAAGAATTTATTTAAAAGAATTTTTAAATCCTCTCATTATGTCTAAACAGCATGATATCATACTCTACTTTTTGATTTCTCCATTTGATATGGAATAAAATTGCATCATATGACCAAAGCACATTCATTTACAGTCTTCAATTTAGAAACTTTACAGAATCAAACTGAGTCAATCTACTCTTTAAAAGTTCCACACACAAAAAAATCCTACATAAATTACTGTGTGTTTAAAGGTTTCTGATTTTAATCTAATAACTGAAATATCAAAACTACATTTTAATTCAGGCATTTCGGCATCACTAACAGGTGTTCTCATCAGATTTAGGAACCCTGCAGCAAGATTGATCAGTGTCTAAATGATATAATCCTAAATTTAGTACCAGAATCCCTTTCAAATGGCATTTAGATTTTGATATCTTAACCTACTTTGAAACCCTGAGCACCTTGTCTATTTTTATTAGTAGATATTACTGATTTTTTTAACTTTTCAAAGGCTCTTTAAATTATCCTAAAGTCATATATTTACCATGAGAAAGCAGGTGTTTTTTTAGAGTGTAGATGCTTAAGTAGATCATAAAATTAATTTCCTCAGGTTGAAAGAATGTTTTTAAACTCTAATTTGAAAGCCTTGATCTGGCATTCTGAAAACACTGTATCAGCAGTCGAATATAATAAAAATGGAAACATAACAGCATAATAAATTTAATTTGTTCTGGTATAGCACAAGAGTAGGACAGTTTTGCATAATCAACTAGAGTTTTTCAGAGTCAAACACAAAGCAATTGTGCCTTTGGCAGGGGTGGGGTGAGGGTGGAGGTGCTAGGAGCGGCCTGTCTACTGTGGTAGCCGTGGGGTCCAACTGCCTTAATAATGTTGCCTTGTTCATCTCTTCAGTTGTATTTCCTGCTATCAACAGCTCTGTATATTATAGTCTGTGGACAGACAGAGGTTATTTGGCATACAAAAAATTAACTCTATAAATGTTTTTATTTATTTAAAATAAACTGCTTGTAGATTAAACAAACAAACAAACAAATTTGAATTTGAGATTGTACCAGAAACTGGAATGTATTTTTTTCCATATTTATAGCATTTTTGGTTTTCCTACTTTTATATAATTAGAATGCAATAAAATATATTGAACAATAAAATTATACTATATATAATTTAATCTTGGGTGATTCAGAAGGTACTTACAGTTTCTCAGAGTCAATATTAGATACTTTATAATTTTTTATTTCATTGGTAAAACATGAAGATATTGATTAATAGAGATTTCAAGTAAATACAATGTTTTATGAGCTGATTTACTATATCATTTCTCAACATAAAGAGAGAACACAGATAAACTTCATATGTACACATATATAGGACATATTTCTAACAAATTGACTTCAGGCATTTCACTTTAATGTTTCCAAAAAACAAAAATAAAAAACAAGAAAACTGAGTACTTTATCTTTAAATCTCCTCTTCCTTCATTTTGACCCCAGTTTTATCTCCAAATTCCCAGCCTTCGAACCACAAATATCATTGTCATCCTTTTCTGTTTTTCTTTTCTCATTCTCTGAATCCAAATGGTCATCAAAACCTGTGCCTGGTACCACTTAAAAGACACCTGCATCAATCTTTTAGATTGAATTGGCCACTGTCTTTCATCAAAGTTTACTATGACTAGTAATAAGAAGAGTTGAAAGTATTGCATGTCTAAGACTTGCCAGACTTTGGCTAAATTCTGAACATTCATTATTTATTTAAATCTTTAAAGAAACCCTATTTTTTGTTTTCATTTAAGACACAAGTCAACCAAGGGTTAGATAAATTTGGTAACTTGCCCAATTTTGGAGAGCTAGATGTTGACAGAATTGGAAGCTGCTTTTAACTTCTGTACTCTACTGTGACAACAGTCAAACTGTTACCTTCTCATTCAGAGTAAAATCCTGACCTTTGACATGCTACCCAAACCCTTTAACAAAAATCTTCTTTTCTCATGTCAACTCCCACTTTTCATTTCATGTATCTGATACATGTGAAAATGAATTTTTCTCCAAACTAGAAAATGTCACCAACTTGCAGTGCCATGTTATTGTACCAGCTTTTCTTTATACTTTCTTTTGTCAAAATTCTATTTATTTCTCAACACTCAGTTGAAATCTCAATTCCGACATTACAACTTCCCTGAATTTAGAAGGCATAATAATTTAAGTGCTTGCTGGAGAGTAGCATACAACAGTGCCTGTAGAGCCAAACTTCATAGGCTTTAATCCTGGATCCTGGATCAACCAGCGTTTTGACCTTGAGAAAGGCTATATACATATATATATATATATACACACACATATATATATAATTACATATGTCATATGATATGACATATATGATATATATGGGACATATATATAACAAGCGTTCAATCAGTTAATATACGTAAAGAACATAGAACAGTGGCTGATACACTGTAAGCAATGTATAATAATTCATTGCTACTATTTATTAATAGGTGAAGGGTGTTACAAAATTTACATGTGATATAACAAGAAAAAAAAGATGGATTATGAGTTAAATAGAAATTATAAGTATCTGTGAAAAAAATATGGAATATTTATATGTTCTTTAGGAGAAGGCTTGTTGAGTATATAAACAGTTAAGAAACTATAAAAGAAAAGATTAACATAATTAACTGTATATAAATTTTAACTGTTTATAAACTAAAAGGCAACACAAACAAAACTACAATGCGAGTGAAGGACTAGAAAAGTATATTTGCAACTTATATCATAGATAAGGGTTTAATACCTTCATCAAATAAATAGCTTCTACAAGTAAATATACTTTTAAAAGAAACTAATAAAATGAAAATGTAAAATATGAAAATGTAAAAAATAATCAAACACAAATGATACACGAATATCAATGAATATTTAAAATACTTATTTTTTTTAAACCTGTGCTAATACTGCTCCTTAAATTGTGTAAATTTATAAATATTAATATTAGTTTGGTTTGGGCAAGGGTTGTAAAAGTGGTCAATCTTATACATTGTTAAGATGGTATAAATTGGAATATTATTGAAGGATATATAAAGTCTATTAAAAAATTTTGGAAATGGATATATCTTTTGTATATATTACACACACACATACACATTTCATATATTTGATTCAAGATCCTGGCTAGTGTTTCAACCTCATGTAATTTCCTATTATTTTTCTCCATCTCATTGTAAATCTGTTATGCTGAAATTTTTGCTGTCATTTAAACAGAAAAATGCTTTTATTTCTCGACGTCTTTATATTTGCTATTACTTTGTCTGGAACTCTCTTCCCTCAGTTATTTGGAAAATTCATTACATTTCGTTTAGGTACTTTAATCAGCTATTACCTTCGCCAAAAGGTCTTCCCTAAATACACTATATAAAACAACATCCCTGTTACTCTTTATCCCCTTCTTCTAGCTCATTTTTATTTATAACCCATATTAGTAACTGGCTTTATCATTATCTAATTATTTATTTGTTCTTCATTGCTTTTATTTGAATATAGGTTTCATAAGGTAAGAACTGTGTTTTGCTTAGAGCTGAATCCTTAGCACCTATAGCAATGTACGCTGTGTAGTAGGTGCTTAATGAATATTTGTTAATCAAATGAGCAAATCCTCAGGCTTTCTTGCTTCCACGGCGTGGGATCAAGAAAGTACTAGAAACCTACCCAACCTTCCTACTAACCTGTGCTTACAGATCTGTCACTATCATGTGCCTTGAATCCACCAGCATTAATTTCTTTTATCTTTTATCCTGACATGGTTTCCCAGACATCTCTCACTTCCCAAACTCTAATCCCCATAATGCTCTGTACACCCCGTATTTATACCCTGTTTTATTCCTTTCCATCTTCCAATAGTCTTCCATTGTGTTCTTTGGAGTTCACAGTTGATCCTTAGAATAATTTCTTACATCTACAACCTCTTTCTATTGTTTAATTTGCTCTCTTTACCTAATGAAAACTTGGCTCTCTCCCAGAGACTCTCGTTTCCCTGCAAATCTGTCAGATGATGGATGATTGTACTCCTACAATCTTTCTCTTATTGGGCCTGGAGTTGAAGTAGGTATATTTTCTCTTCCTCATTTCCCCTTTTAAACTATTTCATCTTACCTCCTCCCCCCAAGTTTCTTATTTTTGAATCTCGTATCATGTAGTTATATCATCCAGTACCCTTCATTGTTATGTTATCCTTAAATTTTCAGACCTGTCTTATTGGTTTCTTGACTTTTAGCTTCTAGTTTTCTTTCTCTCTAACATGTCAATTTTGGAAATTTCAATGTTTCATGTAGGTAATCCTTCTGACATCCTAAATTTTCTGATTCTTGAATCCCATCTTCCACTGGTCTTGACTTCTACCTGCCTTAAGTGCTCTGCCATGTGTCATTATCAAAAACTACAACTCTACAACTCCTCCAAAATTTTAGCTACATATATCCCCCTCTGGCCATCATCTTTCTAATTTATTTTCTCTAATTCCAAACATCAAAAAAATTTTTTTAATCCCACTGGGAAATCCAATCAATTGATTCAACCAACTTTTCAATGTCACTTACCCCTTTAATGTTCTTATTATCCTCTTTATCTAATTTAAATTCCATGAGAAATCCTTCTAATCACTCCCAGATATACACCCTTAACTACCTGACTTTTATTATTTTCACCTGTTTGGCAAAATCATAACTTGTTAAATCTATGCCTACAATTCTGTAGCTAAACATAGATAGAGAAAAATACACAGTCATTCTTATTAATGTCTATTTAAATTCATAACCCAAAACCTCATGAGATCTCTAGTGTTAATCAAGTAATCATACTATTTCCTATTTTATTAATTTCTTCACTCTCCTATTTGAATTTCACTTTCTCCCCCTTCTTTATACTTACGCCACTTCCTCCTCTGTCATTTCAGCTAACAACTGCACATCCAATCACATGAAGAAAATTGAAATTACGAAAAGAGAACACCATAGATAGATTCTCATCACCACATCTTTTCATTTACCATATATGAACCCACACTATTCATCTCGTTGCCAGAGGTGAACTATTATACCAGGGGCTCCCAATCCCCAGGACGTGGACTGATACTGGTCCTTGGCCTGTTAGGAACTGGGCCTCACAGCAAGAGCTGAGCGGCGGGAGAGCTAGTGCAGCTTCATCTGTATTTGCATCTGCTCCCCGGTGCTAGCATCTCCACCTCAGCTCCACCTCAGAATATCAGGCATTAAAATCTCATAGGAGCACCAGTCTCTGATGCCAAAATGGTTGGGGACCGCTGCAATCTAAAGCTATTTCTCCACATGTGTTCTAGATCCCAGTAACTCATATTTAACCAAAAATAATTTTCAGCAATTTCTTCTTCTTTCTTGCAACACCAGTGGCTCCTTTCTCTATTGAATTATTCTCGTCAGCATACAAACACACAATTCTTTGTCTCCCAATCTAACCACTTTTTTCCCTCATCTTTACTACTCTAGTCTGTGCTTCATTGCCTCTGCTGGATTATTGTAATGACCTGCTAACAGGTCTTCTTGCACCCACCTACACTCTATTCCCAACATATCAGGAAAAGTTATGCAAGATGAATAACTTCTGGAGATCTAATGTACAGCATGGTGACTATGGTTAAAGATACTGTATTATATACTTAAAATTTGACAAGAGGATTTTAAGTGCTCCCACCACAAATATATACACAAAAACGAGCCAAATCTAGAGTTCTTTGACCTAAGGTTAATTTTTTTTTTAAATTCTGCAAAAGTAAATTTCTTGATCAAATATTTAAGAAAAATTTATATCAAACCAAGTTAAATATGTTTCTTCACATTAGAGACTTCTTAGAGACTTTAATTTGTAAATATACATTTAAAATCTTTGAGTGAAATAGAAAATATTGTGTTTTTCAAGCAAAAGTAAGTCTGAAACTCTATTTTTGAAATAGCATCTCCCAGGGCTTTGGTTCCAGATAGATTATAGAGCACTTTAGGTGAGCAATATGAACAGTTGGCTCTCCCTTGTTGTTGTTGTCGTCCTTTGTTTGTTTTCTTTAAATGAGGCTATTGAGTGATAGGTCTTCTTTTGATCTTATATTTGATTTTTAGCTTTATTATTATATTTTCTATTTTTGATGAATCTAACATTTTTAGTTTCTCTACCACTTTGGAAATTTATCAAGAACAGTTTTTATTATTTAGTACCTAATATTGCCAGTGCTTACCACAGTGTTTATTAAATATTTGTTGAAAGCAAAATCTAAAACAATAGGTTCACAGGAAAAAAAATTATAAAACATTATTTATAGTTCTAAGATATTTTCCATATCATAAGGCTTTCTATGTATTAAAAGTTAAATGACATTTTTTTTTTTTGCTGGAATTATACCAACACAATGTGTCAATGATCATATGATAGAAACTCTGAGTGATAGCTGTATATTTTTTCGTAATAATTGGAAAACAAGTTAATAAATACAGTTTAACAGAAAAAAATCTTTAAAAATATACTGGATAATATTAAAATATTTCTTGGTAAAAAAAAAAAGAGTTGAAAAAGTAGTTCAACTCTTACTTTACAGAAGGGGAAACTAAAGCAAATGAGATGAAAGAGATTTGTCTACTATCACACAATCTTTTAGAGCGCAGTAGGTATTAAATTCACACTTCCTGACTTCCATGCAACAGAATCTTTTTTATTTCTCTTTTCTAGATCTCTCCCTTTACAGGTTTCATTGTAACATTTCTCTTTCTCCTTGTCTTATCCTTTTTCCTTCATTTACATAGCATGTGACATTCTCATGTAGCAAGGACTCTTGCTATGTCAGAGACGGGAGACCCTGTAAGTTGGCAGTTAGGGAAGCTGCACTTCTGCTTGTTTATTGATGGAAAGTACTGCTTCTGACAGAGCTGATTCACGGTAATGGGGCAGACTGGCTGAAAACTGGTAGGAGGACTTTGCAACAGCTCTGGAGCCAAACCGAGGCCACAGGCCATATGTCTGCTCCTCTGTCATAAACAGACAACCAAGTATACACATTCCCAGGTGTAATGTCACTGGGACCTTATTTGCAAACATATAAATGAATGACATTCAATTATGTTCAGAGGCAATGTTGTCAAAACCACCAAGGAAATAATTTACTGCTCTTACACAGTATGTAATTCAGAGTGCTTTAGCAAGTTTTCATTGCTCAGTTGTTCAATATGCTTCTGAAGAGGTTCTTTTGCAGCCTGTTGTATAAGCATAATACATGTACTTATATAACATACATAGATATAATGAAGTTGATGGTTATTACAGAATTGGCTCTGGTGAAAATATTTTACATACTATATTAAAATCATCTCATTTCTTTGTAAGCACTGGCCAATTAAAAAAAGAAAGACAAGGTTTCTACAGCTAGTGAATTTATCTGCTAACACCAGTTGGTGGAAAATTGATGAAAGGCTTAAAATTTTGGCTCCATAATATTACATTCTTGCTAAATGGTATCACATTTTCTGTGGTAGAAAAAGAAGCTCTCTGATTTACATAAAATGTGGGTATAGAACAAGAGATCATGTTTTAACTTTATAAGAGTCCTCACAATGCTCTGATAACGTTCTTGGCATAAAGCTATCTAAAGCAATCTAAAGGGGCTCATTCCTAGATTTCCTTATTGACACTATTACTACTGTCGATAGGGAACACCCATAAAAAATTCAAACAGGGAGAAGAATATAACTTCATACAATAAATAATAATAACAATAATAACAACAATAACAATGTTCCTTTACATTGGCCCTGTGTTTTACGGTGTATTTAAAAATAAATTATGTCCTTCAATTTTTACATATTAAATGAAATACTGACCAGGTGATGTGCGTTGGCGGGGGGGCAGTTTCAGAGGGAGCATATCATCATTGTTACCATTTTTATCCTACTTATTTCACAGACTACAAAACTGAGATTCAGAGAAGTTAAATGACTTATCCAATATTCCAATATTATTATAAGAAACAAAAGTAGATGTCTATTTTACAGTTGCAGCTGTTAGAAGAGTTTTACAAAGCAGTAGATCAGGAGAGGCAAGAGGAAGCATAATCAAAGAAGTCTGGGACATGGAAAAAAGGGTGATGCTCAAATGCTAGAAGAAAAATGAAGGGAATTCTCTGCAAAGCAACAGATTGGATAATTGTTGGAAAATAAAACTTTATTTCTTGATTTTAGAAATATTATGTGCTAATGGGCACCGACTGGTTTCTAGGTACTGTGATTCAGCATTGAGCAAGAGAAAAGATCCCTGACCTACATTACAGATGGAGTAAAATAGACTATTAAAAAAGCAAATTTTTAAAATTAAGAGTTAATGGCTATTAAAAAAATAGTGTAAATGAATAGAGTGTGGTAGAGACAAGAAGTATTCCTCCATGTGGTCAGGAAAGGCTTCTCCTTTTAGCATATTTGTGAATGGTAAGGAATATTCAGCTATGCATATGTCTGTGGGAAGCATTTTCTGCTAGATGAGGCCAGTTGTGTTGCTCGGGCCTTTGAGGAGAGACTTGTAGATTAAAAATATGGTTTCTTTCTAAGTGTGTCAAAAGCCATTCCAAAGTTCCGATGTGTTTTTAAAAAGAGCATTCCGCTTTCCACATAAGTCCAGAGGATGTAATGAATGAAAGCAAAGAGAGCAGAAAGAAGGCTATCAGCATCTTCCAAGAGATACTTGCATTGCGATGACAGTGATGAGGACAGTGCTAAATGATCATTTTGAGAATGTATTTTGAAGGCAGGCCTGATAAGATTTTTAAATGATTTGAATCCAGTAGGAATTTTTTTTGGAAGGTGAAATAAAAGCTCAAGTCTACCTTCTAAATTTTTGGCTCGAGTGTTTGAATAGATAAGATGAAGTGGATTTTGAACAAGTTATATGTGGTCAAATACATGAGGTAGAGAGGTTGTGAGGCTCCCCTTGGCTACTAAAAGGGTGTATATGTTTATGAAGTTAGAAAACAATAGCTGGCTTCATTCAGGGCTGTGTTTAATGCCATTGGACTATCCTAGACTGAGCTATGATGGGACATGGGTAGAACTGAGAGGAGGAAGATCTGCAACTTAGCCACAGCTTCCAAAGAAACATCCCAATCTCATTGACACTCATTTTTATTATCTGTTAAATGAGAGGTTAGGCCAAATTGATAATGTTAAACTTAGTTTGTAGACATCTTTTAGCAATCTAATGATTACTAATGAAGCTCAAGTGAAAACAAACAAACAAATGAAAACCACACATACATTCGAAATTTTCACATAGAGGCCTAAGAACTCCTCGGCCACTAAATAGTGTCAAAGATTCCTCTAGTTCGAGATGTATGATTTTGCACAGTATCAAAATAATTCCTAAATCACACTAGTCTTACAAAGCAATATATGGCTATTGCAGTGTGGCAAAGAGCTCTGTAGTTAAATTTGCCCAATATGTGGGCTGGTGAAAGTCCTCATCTTTGTAGTTGTAACATCATGAACATCCAGCCTTCTTATTCACTGCATAGTGAGAGAAAGAATCAAGAATCACATATGAGTTTTTCACTCCCTTGACTGGAGATGACACACATCTCTTCTAATCATATATTATTTAATCAGACCTAATAATTTGGCAACTGACATCTGACACCCTGACAAATGGGCTAGAAAATAGTGAAAAACCATGTTTGGTCTTCATTTTATATATATATATATTTTTAAATTTTTTTGAAACACCTACAGCACCTGGTATTCCTAGATAGTCTCCTATCCAAGTACTAACCAGGCCTGACCCTGTTTAGCTTCCGAGATCAGACGAGATGGGGCACGTTCAGGATGGCATGGCTGTAAACTTCATTATATATATTTTTTATATATGCTTTCTTCTAACACAGATGTTTCTCTACCTCATGCATAAACTTTTAATTAAGTGTAGGCTTATCTAAAAAATAAAATAATATGAAGCTATCAAAATATTTGTAAAGATCTCAGAGAAATAAAATTATGTGTTAAAGCAAAGTACAAAATATTGTGTATAGTATAGTGCCAGTCATTTAAGAAAGAGAGAAAATGTGAATTTATATCTGTATATGCTGACACTTGCATAGAAAATATCTGAGGGATAAACTTAAGAAACCAGTAGACACGATTGCCTGGCCATGGTGATAGAGATTGTGTGTGAAAAAGATAGGAGAGTGAGAGCGAGACTTCAACTGTATATCTTTTTGTATTATTTTTATTTGGGGACTATATGAATATATTTCCAACTCAAAATATTGAAAATTGGCAAAAAAGTGAAGAATAAAAAAAACATGTTCTCAATCCATGTTTGATCCTCCTAAATCTCAGTGGTGGAGGAAATCAAGCTATCAGCAGCTAATTCCAGAGCTCCCCACTGTTAAAAAATGACAATATCCAATGGAATAGGTTGTCCATGCATCACCAGACAGCTCAAGCATGGCTTCATTACAGTGTAACATGCATCATATCATGTGTATTGCTTACTTAACAAACCTCCCCCCACCACATGGATTAACCAAGATAAAGTAGCTAAGTATTGCCTAAGATTTCTTGTATATAGATAAGGTTTCCATTTGTAAGGATGAGAAGTAAAACTAAGTAATAGGTTGGTGGATTTTCTGCTCATTTTATCACAATGCTAATATATAAACCTATAGGAGTTTTGGGACTTTAGTTTGATATGGCTTTAATATTATAAAATTACCAACCTAGATAAATAAAAAGTTTCCAAAGGGAAAATAACTTCCCTGGATAATTAAATTTTATACACTATTTCAACTTGATGTGCGTGAAACTTATTGTCATAATATTTTTATTATTAATGGTTTATAGCTTTCAAAGTAAAAACAATATAAAATCATAGTAAAGAGTATACAATTTTGAAATAGATAAGGATTCAATTTCTACCTCTGATAGTTGTGTTCCCATGGGCTTTTTGCTTAACCTTTCAAAGTATTCATTTCTCCTTCTGTAAATTGGGAATAACATTCACTACTTTGTGTGATTACAATGAGAATTGAGATTAGGTACTTAAATAACATAACACCTGACATATTTTATTAATATATAATAATCAATATTACACATTGGCCAACTAATCCCAATTTAGTAAAATTTATTAGGAGTTAGTGCTACAACAAAATTCAAAAAAAGTCAGATACTATTTCTCTTTCCCAAAGCTACGGTGAGACTTTTAGAGTGAATAACAAGTTCGTTTTATTTCTTATCATAATTTGTGGAGGTAGAAGGAGTTTCAAGGTATGCAAGGACATGATGAAGCCACCTAAGGTACAGGAAAGAGAATGAACTAGAGAACTAGGGAAGGTCAAGAAAAACTTTGACATCTGGAAAACATGGATTTTTGTTCAGATTAATTGAGATATTATTTGGAAATACAATGATCACATTGCAAACATTTGCTAAATTCTCCTTAGCATTTCATAGTAAAATGAGAAGATAGATTACTGAGGCCACTGAGTCAAACCAGAATTCTAAAAAAAAAAAATTCTTTAAGAAATAGTCCATATTTGGGGAAAGAGAGTTGGGAATGAAAACATTTAGAAAATTTGCCATTATACTTCAATTTTACCATATTATTAAATGTTAGTATTTTGTTTTCTGAAATCTTTCCTCAAAATTGTAAACTTTATATAATTTTAAACATGTTTCTTCTTTCTTTTTATGCTTAGTGTCTCTCTAGGGAAACTTAATTTGTATGTTTCTGATTCTTTTATATTTCATTCATCCAAAAGTTATTTTGTAAGAATTCTTTGATGTTCAGAAAGCCTTATAATTTTATTATAATATATTCAAGATTTTTTCCTTCAGAAAATGGAAATTATGTCTTGCTTAAAGTAAATAAACAAAAACACACAATATTGGTGGTAGTGGGTGGTTTATAAAATAATTCTCTCTCTCTTTTTCTTTATAACCTTTCTTTGTGAGTACCTTGGCTTCCGGCAACAATCATTCTAATTCAGGAAGGAATTGGAGAACTTAACCTTTTTCAAGTGAATACACTCAATAAACATTTTTTGTTATCTCTGATGTATGGAGAAATATGCAAATTTCTGTGGGTGCTAGCAATGAAAATGATACCGAAAAATAAAATAACTGCATATCCTTAAGGAGTTTATATTCTAGTGACAGAGATTGATGTAAAAAACTATAAAATTTGACTGAATAATATACTCAGAAGGAGGTAAAAGCAAAGTTTTGTTTGAATAGTATAAGATGAATTATAAATTGAATCTAAGGGACTGTGGAAAGATTTCTTCTGTTAGGTGGAATTCAGGCTAGCTTTACTAGAATTTGGGGGGTTATTAGAAATTCAATGAAGTAAGAAGTTGGGGAAGGTGTTCTTCTCTCAACAAAGCCAATTAGGCATAATATACAAGGTGAAGCCTAAAGTTGTGGCACTTTAAAGCCAGGTTTAGAGTTTGGATTTTATTCTCCAAGTAATAGGAAAACAGTTTAACTGTCCTTGAGGAGAATAGTAATAGAGACTTTAGAAAGATAAAGATGATGGAATGTGAGGATTGAGGAAAAGATGAGGGAATTGGAAAGTTTAGTGACCAGGTCTGTGTGAGTACTTCAGTAGTTCAGGCAAGGGTCAAAGAAGACATCATCTAGGGTAGAAGGAAAGAAAAGATGAAGAACAAAGGAGATATCAATCAGGATTTCTGGATTTTTTAGTGAAGGTATACATTAGTCAGAATATAGACCAACAGTCTATAACAAACTAACCTAAAACCAGAGGGATTCAAACAAGAGAGAATTTTATTTTCTTTTATGTAATAGTACAGAAGTAGGGACATGTCCCAGGGTAGGGAAGTGACTATAAGATCACTCACAGTGTTGTTGAAATAGTGAAAGTTGGCTCTCAACCACTTTCCATTCCAGTTTTGAAAAGAGGAATGAAGAAATTGAAAGAAAGCAGCTTTCTTTAAGAGAAATGGCCCTGAAGTTGTATGCACTATATTAATTCATATTCCATTAACCATATTACTCTAAGAGAATTTTCTATTCGAAGTCTAAAACAAGCAACTCCAGAGTACAAGAGATTATTTCCTTACACCTTGCACCATATCATAAATAGTATTTGAAATTATTTTTTGGTGATAAGACGTAGGCTATAGGTCCTTTGGGTGACAAGGTGAATAGGGGCAAAAAGGATGGGGAGAAAAGAGAGACAAAGGCCAAGGTAAGAAAGTTTCTTCTCTTGGTTAGTGGCTTGGTCCTAGTATAAAGGCTCTGAAGCTGAACAATTGCCCTGCTACAGGTTTCTATTACTGGAGTGCACCAGCTGAGGCAGAGATCCACATGGATCCTATATGAACAGGAAGGAAAAATGGAAGGAAGGAAAGAAGGAAGGAAAGAAGGAAGGAAGGAAGGAAGGAAGAAAGGAAGGAAGGAAGGAAGGAAGGAAGGAAGGAAGGAAGGAAGGAAAGGAAGAAGGAAGACATATCTCCAACTCTCTTTTCAATTCCTTTAGTCTTAAATATACCCAATCTTTGTGTTTTATCTTCACTTCTAAGATAAGTTATCCAAAATCATACGAGAAAGTTTTGTTGTTGTTGTTGTTGTTTTGTTTTATTGATTTTTTTTACAAGATAGAGTCATTTACATGAATGTTATTTAAGAATATTCTACAAAAATACATTCAATTTCAGGATCATTTTGAAAGTTATTGTAAACCAAATGAATCTTAAAATTAAATTTTACAAGTGTTTAAATGAATACATGTTCCCCAAAGAATAATTGTTAGCAAAACAAAAAGAAAAAAAAAAAAGGGAAAAGGCAAAAGCTTGGGTGGAGTAGAGGATATAACTTTTCTTCACTTTGAGCTTTAGAAACAATCTTTACTGGGTATTTTTGCTTTATGTTGAGAAGAGTGATTTAAAATTTTAGGTACTTACAAACACTAGTAAGAAAAAGTCATCTCCAGAAGGTTTAGTAGATCCTCGAGAATTTCTCTCTGCCAGAGGAATAACTTATGAGCATTTTGATGATGTTCATAGATAATCATAGAGATAGTGACAAAATATCAATAAGCTTAATACTATAATTAGACTATATATAAGAGATTGGAAGTAGGATAAAAGAAAAATCTAGCAAAGGACCTGAAAAAGCATAAAAATTGATGTTAGGAAATGAATTTATAGTAGGCTTCTCCAAAAAATATAAAGAGCACTGTCATTCTTAAAGGACCTACTAACTTCTCAGGGACCCAGAATTAATAAATGGCAGTATAAAGATAAAAGTTTAAATTTATCTGACTACAAAACAAATTTATCTTTCTCTACCCAAATGTATAGCCTCTCATTTATGAAGAATATGTGAACAGAAGGGGGATTTTTGTGTTGGGAAGTCTCATATATTCTTTCCTCAGATTAAATGTAAACATCATATTGTATATGAATATCCAAAACCAGAATATTGACCAAAAGATTTGTTCAGGGAGTGCTACAGTGCATATTTGCCTTATTCCCATAGAGGGTTGAAATTTTCAGACACATTTATACATATATGAATTTCATATACATGTTTCAGCTTTTCAAGTATTCTATTTACACTCACAGTAACCTTGTGAAGGAAGCTGTGAAACTCCTAGCATTCTCATTTCAAGGCAAGCTAACTGCAGAACATTAAGATTAAATGATTTGTCCAATGTCTCACAGTGTGTTAGTACCTCTGAGAAGACCATTCACATTCCCTGGCCTCCCCTCTATTGAGCAGTTTATCATCTAGGAATTCAGAATTTTCAAGATCTTTTATTATTATTATTATTAAGGGAGATATTAAGCTCAATTAAAATTATAATTAATCAGATCTATTGTTATTAGGGAGTTAATTGAAATTTTAATGTTCTAGATTATATTAACTCTTTCTAAATATGATTCCTTAATTTGAGATTACCTCTGTCAGACTTGCCCTATATAGCAATGGGCAGACCACATCTTCTCCCTTATCTTAATATGTAAAAAAGACATCAGGAGAGAAGAGAGCTGTGCTTACAATT
Source organism: Pteropus alecto (assembly GCF_000325575.1). NCBI lineage: Eukaryota > Metazoa > Chordata > Mammalia > Chiroptera > Pteropodidae > Pteropus > Pteropus alecto. Next base: position 28,460,197 of record NW_006441955.1, on the reverse strand, counting down.
ATCCAAAGTGGTTACAAAGTTCTTAACTGTTATCTAGAATGACTTTCCTTAGTATTTCTGTAGTCTCTTTAAAATCTAATGTAATAAATGGTCCCTGTTCTCAGAAAAAAAATAAAACGAACAAAAATGAAAAAAACTAAAAAAACAAAACGTTGGGGCAGGTAGAAATGAGACAGTGCACTCACTATAGATTAAGAAACCCTGGTCTGGGAATATGTGATCGAATCAGTGTACCAGCTTTGGGACACAGCAAGAACTGAAAGACTAAGAGATGACAGAATGTTACAGAAGAATTCACAATGAGTCATGAAGGAAAAGACCAAATGCAAGAATAAAAGAACCTGGGCCAGAAATATGACACCCTTTCAGGAGCATGACTTAAATATTGATCCATATTTTTTCTGTAAGCTATTCATTTACCTGAACATGTAAGATAAACATTCAAGGGAAAAGTAATAAAAATAAATAACACAATATAGAAATTAATGAAGAAGAATTAAAACTACTTTAGATTGGTACAAAATGAAAAAAAAAAAAGATAAAAACAGCTCCAGAGATCTCTAAAGTATAAAGAGAAGAAAGATTTTATTTTGATTAATAGTTATAACTAGAATTAGAGAAAGTCATACACGTGTATGCATTTTTGTGAGAATAAGCATACCTACTCACATACAATTGTGTACATGTATGTTTGTGTGTAAATGTGCTATCATTTTTCTATTTTTCTAGCTATTAATATAATTTCCTTGACAATTTCATTGCTAGTAGATTCAGGTACAATCTCTCAAGGGAAGTAGTGAATAATATAGCTCTTTTTGTAGAATAATAAAATAGACCAGATATACTGAGCAGACTGGTGTGTACAAAACAAGTTGCCTGAAAAGGCCATAGAATTCTGGAAACATTTCTACCACACAGAATAGATTTCTATATGATCATTTGTTATAAATATACCTAAAATATTAGCTACTAATTAAATTAAAATAAAAAGCTAGTCATTTTAGAATTTTACCACAGTGTCTCAGTAATATGAATAAAGTTCTAACCCAATGTGAGATGAAAAATAGGCTGCCTAGCAACTGTTTTAACTAGTTTCCCTGAGGTTCTCAAGAAAAAAAAATGGGTGTCTGGAGTGGGGAGTATTTGTTTTTGTTTTTGTTTTTATATCAAATTTCCTGGATCGTTTTTAACTAGTCTCTCTAGTTATTTTTCTCCTTGTCATCATTATCTGGAAGAAATAATAACAGAAAAGGAAGGAAAGAAGGAAGAAAGGAAGGAATGAAGGAAAAGAAGAGGAAGAAAAGAGGGAAGGAATAAAGGAAGATAGATCAAATTCAACATGGGCCATTTTACACATTTATTCAAAAATTTAATTATAATCATATATAAATCAAAGAGGTGCTTATGATCATCATATACAGAAATATATACCTTCTTGTGAAATAATCACAGATCAAATTCAAAGTAATGACATCGGCTTGACAAACTACAAGTTCACTAAAATACGTGAGAGAAAAGAATATATGTTCGTGACATTTCTTTACCCAGAATTCAAAGGCAACTTTGAAACTCTATGTCTACTTTGTGAAGCCATAGATCACCAGTAAGATGTCCTCATAAAGAAAATGTAGCAGGTTAAGTCATTCTCCTCCTTCCAGACTTCCTGGTTAAGTAAAATCACACTCATAAAACATTCACAGCCTATATTTATATGATGTCCTATCATGTAGGTCCCTGCCAATGGATGGAAGAGAAAGTGCTCGATGGTGACTACAGAAACAGTAGCTTTATGTGTTTTAAGTGTTGAGCGAGAAAGAGAGAGAGAGAGAGAGAGTGAGAGAGAGAGAGTACCGACCCAGTTTTCACTACATATCTGTCATATAGTCTTTATGAGTTTGAGAGGAGAGAACAAAGGATGAATTTCAGGTTAAATTCTAGAATTAATGATATGTTAATGAGGATGGAGGAAGCAAAAATGATAATAAAAAAAGGTTATATATTCAAACAAAGCGGAAGAGATGAATCTGGAATGTAATTTGTAAGTCATATAAATAAGATGTTTAAAAACATAAATTACATATCTTCCTACTTTATGTAATTGTTTTCATAGCTTTGATTCCATTTTAAGATTCCATTACCAATTTGGTTTCGTAAATACACTTTTGGAAATCTGCAATATAAAAATGTTTCAACAATAAAAATTGGTTTTTATAATCACTGTGAATAATACAGAAACAATGTTCCTTCCAGAATTTATTCTGAGACCTGAGTTCATTTGCAGTTCCATCATTGACCCAATATAAAACATATAACTTATTTACTGTTTAGTACTTCCCTGATGTGCAGACCAGAAAGTGGTTGCATTGCTTTGAATTACCTGAGAAAATGCCATAATTTGCCACTTCATAATGCAAGGCTGAGTTTTCTAAGTTAGATTTTTAACTTAATGATGATTTTAATGCCAAGATTATATTTTAACTATGCTGAGGTATAAGCATTGAAGAAAAGCAGAAAATGGCACCTCAAAATATTCCACTTTAGTATATTAATTATTGTGAATTAAAGTTACTTCAGAAATAGCAGGTGTAAGAGAGACACTTTGACCCTCCTTTGTTTCCTAGAAGACAGAAAATAAGTTTATCAAGATATGCTCCCTATACCAACAGGATAAAAAACATCTTTATCACCAGAGATAGAGAATTAAGGGCTGAGAAGGCTGTATACACAAATGCTACTTCTTCACTAATTTGCTAATCTAAGCCCAAAGCCCTTTGTTTTGTCAATTTTTCAAAAATTTATATAAAAGATATAAAAGCTCCTTGTTTTGGTCACTTTGAAAAGTCTCATATGTTTTATGGGTTCCTGTATGTATAAAATTATTTTTTTTCTGTTAATTTGACTTATGTCAATTTAATTATTACTCTAGTGAAAAAAAAAAATAAAGCTAGAAGTGAATAAGGGAAAGGTTTTCCATCCCTGCAACATACACAAAACTCCATTTCTTTAGATTATAATGAAAATGTATAAACTATGAATAGTTGTGAACAATAATTTTCCTATTGGAAATAAGCCTGATGTTTATCCATTTTTCCCTTTGATGTCCTAGTATACTAATGCTAGGCTTAGTGGTTGACTACTGAATTCCTCCCAAAAGTTATGAAACTTATAATTTCATGAAAAATCATAACTATAGGTACTCTTTGAAGAATTGATTTGGATGTTTAGTAGAAGGTTGATTTTTTTTATTTTTTTGTAGTGGCTTGGGTTTTTTATTGATGCCATTTCACAACTAAAAGTATGATAGAATTTTTTTAAATGCCATGATAACCCTAAATTAAGTCCACTAATATCTATAAATAAACTGATTCCATGGGTAACACTAGAGAGAATTTTATTTAAATTGTACACTTTCCAAAGGACAATCTAAATTGCTCCCACCCAAGGTGGGTATCTTATATGAGAAAGTTTACTGCTTTATTCACCCAGGTTTCTTATAAAGATTTAAAAAAATGCTCAATCTGTACAGCTGAGGAGTTTATAATGAAGAAAAGATTATGGTTGTTTACAAGCAAGCAAAACTAGGTATAATGACGTATGCTACTGAAGTAAGTGATGAGTTATATTCTAAAAATGCTTCAAATTGTTAATAATAGTACAACCTCTTTCTTTTCTTCTTTAAAGTATTCTGTTATAATATTCACCTCTGGGACATCTTTGCATTACTTCATAGCAATCTCATACACAGCATAGAAAGGATGATAACAAGGTATTGATAAAATACATGCACAGTAAAGCCAAACTACCAAACTTACCAGCTATCTGACCTGGAAAAAGTTGTTTGAACTTTCTGTGCCTTAGTTTCCTCATCTTTAAATGAGGATAATAATAATGCCCATCTCCATGACTGCTGAATAGTAAATAAGTTAACATAGATCAAGAATCAAAAGTGTCTGTTTCAAACATATAGATTATGATATGATATTATGGTAAACAATGTATTTGTTGATAAAATACTTTATTAGTTTTATAATTTATTGCTTTGCGGTCTACCAAATATATATTTTAATAGGTTAAGGGGGGTATCCTTCAATATTTTTCATTCCTTTAACAAATCTTTATTAAAGATGAACATTTGAGTTCTGAGGTAGTTAGGAGTCTCAATTCCCTGAAACTATTGATGTCACTTAAGAATCCAGAGATACAGTGAAAGGACTCTGTCACTGTTTTTCATGTCTCAGATCATTCACTTAGGATATACAAATAATTTTGCCTGTTGGACAGAATTAAATTTCTTTTGTGGGGAAGCGGACACATCTTTAAAGACATTTTATAACTAAAGGCAAATCATAACCAGGGTCATACTTTAATATTTTAGCCAAGTGAAATATTAAGAATTTAAGTCATCTCAGCCTCTATAAAGATGTAATGTGAAATAATATTGCCTAGTATAAGTAGCACACTGATTAGAAAAATTGCCAGATATACCTTACGTGCTTTTTGTAAATAGCTTCATTGACAGTCTAAACAAGAGCCCATTCTGTGTCGGCCTCTGTTCTAGGGGCTACTTACCCAGTAATGAGCCAGATCAGCTCCTCTCGTAGGATGCTCACAGTCTCACAGGTGGAGACGGCGAATGTATAACTAACATTAACACAAAATTCACTGATATCCATTTATAAGACAGTGTTTTGAATTATATGAATAGTGATGAAACCCTAGTTGGCTTAAACAAGGGGTTAGCTAGGCCACATAAGCTTGAACTGTTTTTTTATGTGCCGAGCAGATGACCATTCCAACAGAATATTCAAGAACGTTCTTAGCCTTCCTGGGATGCTTAGTGCCCTGTAAGATATATCCAGTTATATTCCTTAATTTGCCAAAGACCAGTCATCTCCAAAGAGCAGACACTAAATTTAATAAAGTAAATATCCAACATGTACAAATTTAACTGCTACATTGGGTGCCACGAAGGAGCCAGACTGGATAAAATGATAAGAGGGTCCCTGTTGGAAGTCACCACAAGTGAAGGCCAACTGCCGCCTACAGAGCAGTCCTAACAACAGACTTGCTAGTCAGAGAGAGAAATCCAGAGAAAACAGGATGCTATGCCTGGCTTTCTGGATGTATTTGAGCCTCTTCCAAGTCTGGTTGTGTGTTGGGAAGGAAAAGGCTGAGGAATAGAAAAGGAATTGGGTCTCTAGCACCTCAAAGATGCTGCTACACAGCCTGTCAGAAAAAGCTGTCCTGGGGATGTAGAAGGTGTTCTCCTGCTGACCTCCGAGAGTGGAAAAATAAACAGAAATGACTAAAGATGGAGAGCAGCAATGTCAGCAACCTCAGGATGCCAGGAGGGCAGGACAGGAAGCTCAGGGGAACTGTTCAAGGGCAAAAGCAGAATATTCAAGCAGCATGGGATCAAATGTGAAACCCAGCACTCCTACTTCGCAGCAAATGTTGCTCTCCCGCCACCTCCAGGAGATTCACAGGGATTCTGGTTCATTAGCCAGAGACCAAAAGGAACACAGTTGTATACCAGAATAAAAAGGGGAGAGGGCAGTTCATTTAACTTGCTTCAGCAAGAGAAAACACAATCGAAGAAAACACAACCATTGAAAGGAGTGGAGTGGGGAAGGTTTTTAAGAGGATTTATGTTTGTGCTGAATGATGTAAGGAGGGATTAGGGATATGGAGCCAGCTCTCAACATACTGTCAAGAGGAAGGGCAGTTTAGTCATTGTGCACCTTAGTAATCTCTGTCAGGAGGTGAAATGAGCTAAGCTATGTGGGGCTGCTATTAGTGAGAAAGCAGCAGTCGCTCAGAAGCAGCTTCAGTGTGATGTTGCACATGTCCTGTTAGAACATGATTCATTTTTTGTTGGCCTTGTCAGGTCCTGTTGAGAACATTGTTGATATTTCTTACCCATCAACACCAGAGATCCATTGCTAACCATACTGATTGTCATATTCTCAAGTGAGAGATGCTTAAAAGGACAGGACTTTAAGATACTAAAATGAGAAAAGGGAAAAGGGTGAGAGATAAGTTCAGAATTTTGATTTTTTTGTTTATTTTTGTAAATGTATCACACTAGTCTGATTGAGACCAAAGGACATGCAGATTTTAAGTCAGTTGTGTGAGCAAAGAGTTGTAGTGAAGAACATAGTGGGGGAGGGTTGGCAATGATGGTGCTATGGGGATGCCATTTGGAAAATGTTTCATAAAACGCAAAACATTTGAAAGAATTAGTAAAAGTTTGATGGGCCCCATTAAAGTAAGCTGATTATTAACCAAGTGGAGACACCATGAAGATATGGAGAGAGTAGAAAGAGAGAGATGTGGCCCAGGAGAAATGAAAGGCATAAATATTTTGAAGCATTGAGACCTAAACATGTCTGGGTTTAAGAGACATTTAATTACATTGAACAATGTGTGTGAGTGAAAGTAAAAAGTGGTTGAGGTAAAGTTGGAAACAGAACTGTAGAAGGAGTTAATAAATTATTCTGTTTTTTTTTTTTTAATAATAGACTTTTTTAGAGCAGTTTTAGTTTCACAGGAAAATTGAAAGGACAGTACAGAGATTTCCAATAACCCCCCAAGTACACACATGCACAGCCTCCCCTGTTATCAACATCTCATACCAGAGTGGCACATTAGTTACAACTGATGAACCCTTACTGACAAATCATCATCACTCAGAGTTCATGATTAACATTAGGGTTCACTCTTGTTGTTGTATATTCTATGGATTTGGACAAATGTATAATGACATTGTAGAATTGAAGGGTGGCAGAATATGCCTTCCCAAAATATGCCACTTTGACATAAGGATTATTTTAAGCTAAAGGCACTTGAAAAACAGCAGATGCAAACTCAGCTTTCTAATCTCACTTTTCCTCTTGAAAACGAGAGATACAAATTCTCATGTGAAAGGTACTCTTCATTTATAAGGAGAAAAGAAACATTCTTTAAAGGGAAGTCAGAGCCAAGAGAATTTTGTACAGACCATTAAAACAATTCTTATCTTCCTTTGGCCTCCTCATATAATTTAGTTACCATTCCTCAACTACATCTCTTTGTTCAACTGAATGTAAAAGCATGTGGAGTTTTTCAGTTCTTTGGGGATTTCATTCCTTATGAGGACATCCGTGCCATGTAAAACCTATATAAAGTTGTATGCTTTTCCTCCGTTAATGTTTTATGCCAATTTAATTCTCAGGCCCAGCCGAAAAATTTTAAGAGGGTAGAGATAAAATTTTGCCTTTCCTACAGCATCATACAGAGTAATTTCATTGCCCTAGAAATCCTCTGTGCTCCACCGATTCATCCCTTTCTCTTCTCAACTCTTGGCAACCACTGATGGTTTTGCTGTCCCCATAGTTTTGTCTTTTCTAGAATGTCATGTAGTTGGCATGTGTTCTTTTGAAAGATCAAAAAATATATTTTTATGTTCTCTAACTTTCCCCCCCAGTACAAAATATCATAAAAATACTTTTCTAAGACAGTGGATTTGGCCACAATTAGCAAAGTAAAACAGATTTGAAAAAACATAAAAATATTACAAAATTGGTAAAATGTTAGGCTTATGTTTATGTAAGACTAGCTTGCTAAATTACTGCAAAGAATATCTTTTTCTTTGTCTTCACAGCCCAGAGGAAGCAAAGGCAAAAGGCTAATTATATTCTAAGCCTCAATGGAGTTCCCTGGCTGTCTCCATTATATGCATACAATTTCACCATTTTAAATACACTGCAAAGTGGATATTGCTATTATCCTCAATTTACAGATGAAGAAATTGACAGTCATTGGACATAAGTAGTTTGCATAGGATCACACAGCAACCAAAGGCCATAACAGAAAATCCAATCCAAATCTATCTGTTTCTAATTTGATATTATATTATCTTAGTTATCCAATTTATCTTTATTTCTTATGTTCACTTGATCATTACCTTCTACAAATTTTAGGTTTTTAATAGTCATTTCTCTAACACAGAAAACACACACACACACACACACACAATTTCTTTTTAAATTTTGTCTCTTCCTTCACCAACTTCCTCATTCCCTTTACAGAAAAACAACTCCAAAGAGTTGCTCTTTCTACTTCTTCACTTCTCATTCTCTTTTTTTTAGGAAGATAAGATATTTTTTATAACAGTTTTATTGCAGTATAACTAACATATAGTAAACTGCACATAAAGTGTACAATTTAATAAGATTTGATCTATGTACACACCTACCAAACCCAAACTGTCATTACCATTGTGATACTAAACAAATCTGATACCCACAAAAGTTTTGTCATGGCTCCTTGTTATCCTTCCCTCCACTCCTTATTATGGGCAGTACATTTCTACTTCTTTGCATTTCTCATTCTTTCTTTGGAAGGATGCCAGATATTGTAAATTTTACCTTGTTAGGCACTAGATATCTTTGTATTTTCATAAATATTTTTGGGTTTCCTTTTGAGATGTAATTAAGTTACACGGGTCTTGCTTTAAAGCTTTGTGATACGATAACCAAGCAGCATTTAGTTTAGGGCTAATTTTATCTCTACTGCTTGAGCAAAAATCTTCTGAGGATTCTATTTGATGCCCCGCGAGTCATAACTTTTTCCAGTCTGTTTGTTGGGAACAGCACTATTCCTGTACCTCTGTGAATTTGAACTCTTCCCTCTCATCCTTTTAGGCAGTTCTTTCTCCTCCATGCACTGAGCAGTATGCAGTTGATTGCTTGTGGGGGATTCTTAAAGGTTAATTCTCAATCTTCATCTCACTTGGTCTCTCATCAAAATTTCATGCATTGTTTCCTGTTTCTTGAAACATTTTCTTAGCTTCTAGAATACCATACTTTCTTAATTATTTCTTCTCTCTTACTGACTGTATTATTTTCCTACAGATGCATTAAGAAAGTACTGAGCGACTTAGAACAACAGAAACTTATTGCCTCACAATTCTGGAGGCTAGAAGTCTAAAATCCAGGTGTTGGTAGAGCTGTGTTGCCACTGAAAACCAGAGAAGAGACTCCTTCCTCACTTCCGGTGGTTTGCCAGCAATCCTGGGCTTTCCTTAGCTGTGTGTTCCTTGGCTGCACCACTTCAAGCTCTGCCTCCATCATCACATGGCATTCTCCCATCATGTGTCTATGTCCTTAAGCGGCATTATCTTCTCTGTGTTTCTCTATCTTCTCTTCCTCTAAGGACACCACGGTAATGCCCAGTGTAATGACCTCATCTCAAGTTGATTACATCTTCAAAGACCTTATTTCCAAATTCACATTACAGATACAATAGTCTGGGACTGCAACATATTTTTTGGAAAGACATAATTCAACCTATCACACTGATCATTCTGTTATTCTTTTCCCAACTTTTAAAAGTTGGAGTGTTCTCATTTAGTCTCCAGATCCCTTTTTTTTGTGTGTGTGTACTCATTTGCTGATAATCTCTTTTAGTCCCAAGTTTTTAAATACCATATCAATATTAAAGGTACCATATGTTATATCTGTGGTGTTATTTTGAATTTGAGACTCACATATCCAATTTTACAATCAATATTTCTAACTAATGACATTCAAAAGAAAATACTTTATTCTCATTCTTTCTCCTACCACCATCAAACCTGCTTTTTCTTTGGTATTTTTCATCTCACTAAGTGACAGTACTATTCCCCTTATACTCACATTAAAAAATTGAAATCATCTTTATTATTATTTTTTTTTACCAAATATATCTGATACTAAACTATTTAGTACTCCCTTTATCTCCATCGTCTTAGATTAGTCACCACTGTCTTTGTTGTTTTTTGCTTTATATTTTCAATTCAAGTATTACCATAGTTTTCTAACTGGTCTTCGTCCCCTTCTAACTCATTATAATCCATCATCCACAAAGTAATCACAGTGGTCATTGTTATGTTCAAAAATTTCTTTGACTTCCCGTCACATTTAGAATAAAATTTATATTTTTGAACTATGGACAATATTACCTTGTGTAATCTGGAGTGCTTATCCTCTTCAATCTCACTTCCTTTGATTATTCCCCTTGCTCACTCCACTAGTTTTCTAGCTTCTCCTTAAAATCAATCAGATTTCTACCTCAAGACCTTGGCATTTGTCCCTTCCTGCCTGGCACAGTTTTCTCATCTGTTCTTCAGATTTGTTCTGAAATGTATTCGATAGTTTACTCTCTCACTTCATTCAAATTTCTGTTCAAAAAAATCACCTCTACAGAGAGGAATTCCTTAATCACTGTGACTAAAATGGCACTCCCAGGTTTTCTTTATCTTTTCTCAATGCTTTATTTTTCTTCCTAATTCTAATTTTTTGTTGACAATATATTTGAGAGACATTTATTTGTTTATGTTGTTTTACCTCTCCTATACTAGATTGTAGTATATAAATAAAAAGCTTGCTTAATGTGTAGGAGACATTCAAAAATATCTTTGAAAACTGAATGATTTTTATTTATTAGTATATACTTACAACTAATCAGAGTGCATGGCATAAACTAGGTTTTGATAAGTATTTGTTCAATAACTGTAGACTTTCTTAATGTGAATATAATAAACGGAAACAAATAATAAGAAAATGTAATTTAGATTTAAAAGCCCTCTATTGCTTATAAATGAATTCTAGTCAGGTAGGTACTAGAAGCATCTTAGGAAGGTAAATGTTATCATTTGGATTATCACTGTCCTTTCTGAGTAACTTTGTGTATTTTTATCTTAATGGCAGGCACAAAGATGATAGGATTGTACCAAAACTAAAACTGGCAGTGGTAAGGAAAGGAAGTTTCTTACTCTTCGGCAATTGTCTGATATTATAAAATATTAGATTTGATTAGTGAAATGAGACTTATAGTTCTAAATTTTAAGCTCTAACGAAACCATTAGTTTTGAAATAGCTACAGGAATTCATAACTCTTGAGTCTCCAATGTTATCTTTCTCCCAACTTCTCAAAGTTGGAGTTGCTTCTCTTTTTTCCAATAAATACCTTTTGAGTATTGGAGTTGATTGTGATCGCATATCCCAAACAAAATAGAGGCTAATAATGCTTAAATTTACAATTTCCTTTTCAATTTCATATCACCAGCTTAGCTTGTGTGTTCACTTCTCACCTAGACTTTTGCAATAATCTCCAATCTGTATTTTATATATTCTGTTTTTCCCTGCCTTTTTCATTATCTACACTGCTTACCAGATTTTCTTTTCTAAAATAGAAATGTCAAGTGACTTACTTGCTTGAAAATATTTAATGGCTGGGTTGCCATTGCTTAAGCTTTCAAAATTTTCATTGTATTAGCTACTTATAGTTGCACGCAATGTCACCACAAACTTATTGTTTTAACATATCACGCATTTATTACATCACTGTTTCTGTGAGTCAGGTGTTCAAGGATGGCTTAGCTGTGTCTTCTCCTTCAAGATCTCATAAGGCTTCAGTCAAGGTGTAGACTGGACTGCCACCTCAAGATCTGAAGTTTGACTGGGGAAAGATCTGTTTCCAAGTTCACATGGCTGTTGGCAGCACTCAGTTCCTTATGGGTTTTTGGTGGGGTACAGTTCTCAGTTCCTGACTGATTGTTGGCTAGGAGCTGCTTCCATTCCTTGCCACATAGGCCTTCTCAACAAGGCCACTTGCCTCCTCAAACTTATCAAGGAACAGAATGTTCTTGAAAGATGGACATTACAATCGTATGTAAGACAATCACTTATATCCCATCTTTGCCATGTCCTATTTGTTAGAAGTAAGTCCCAGGCTCTGCCCACACTCAAGGGGAGAGATTACTCAAAAATTTGTTCTTAAACTTCTTTCTTTCTTCTACCTTAGCACTGCATAGTTTATTAAACTGGGCCACTTATTTTCTTAGGAATTATATTGGAGCACATAAAAATTTGTTATTTTATTGCCTCCATATTTTTCTCTTGTTGTTGTCTGTGCCTGAATTATACTTTGGCAAAATCTTACCAAAGAACTTGCACAAATGTCAACTCTTCTTAGAATTCTTATGGTCCTACCAAGCAGAATTAAATGCTCCTTCTCTGTGCTCCTAAACCACCTCATTTATTCTCTCTCTCTCTCTCCCCTTCTTCTTCCCTCACTACCTCCATCATTGTTTTATTATTGCATAATTCTTGGTGTCACTGAATTTAAAGTATCTTAAAAGTAGGTAGTGTTCTATCAATCCTGAATCCTCAGCACCTAGCACAGGATCTGTTACTAATAAGGACTTAAACATTTGCTAATGAAGTGAACTAATATTGTGCTAATTTTAGATGTTTGTGAAATTGAATTTTTGAACGCTTTGCTGACTAAACTACTAGCAGGGCAATGTGATGATTTAGTGTTTCATCTTTAAAAACTTATAACTTTGCATTCCAAACACAGTCTTACCTCTTTCCAAAGTTCTACAAATTAAGTGAAACACTCATATGAAAAAAATTAGATAAGAACTCTAATCAAGCATAACCTATTTTGCTGTCTGACATATTTTTCACATTTTATGTTTCCTGAAGCATAGTAAAAATATGACTGCTTAAAGAATTTGTGTGATAACCTGTTTTCATTTCTACGACTCAACAAATTGTGAATAATCATTTTGATACTCTTATTTTTAATATTTCTAATCAACGTTATCAATTTTCACATATTAATGTCTCTTCATAGCATATGTATATTTTGACGCTTGAAAAAGTTAAAAGCAGATCCAGGTCTTTTTAATTGAATCTCTTCGACTAAAATTTCTGTGGGTTTGGACTAGACATGGTTGAAGACTTTGCATTAGGCAATAAACTAGATAATAAAGAATAGTAATATATTTTCTATTTGGGGGGGAATGAAGAAAATTCCATATGGACAATTTCCCAGGTAATTGAAATTAATATTCTTTATGGCTAAATCGTTTTTATTTTTTAAATTAAGAATAAAGTATTTCTTAATTGGATTATCCATAGTCTGGCCTCTTGGGCCAGAATTCAAGGTAATTTAAAATTCCAAAATAAATATTGATCATAGTACAGTGATGTGATATAAGTAAGCCTTTAAAGCCTGTTACAGGAAATCTATACTTACAGACACTAACAACTACAATTCTCTTGTTTATACTTGCTTTATAATTTTTTTTTAAAATTTGCTTCCTGACTATCAATATACCTGCCGCTAGCATTGCCCTGCCTACCACTAACACAAACATCTCTTAGGCGTTTAGAAACATGAAACTTCAAGAATAAATATGACTCTGACACTGACACAAATTTAAAACTGATTGTAAAATTATCACTAGTAATAGTGAACGTTGATTGAGTTCTTCCTATGCGCCAAATACTGTTCCAGATTCATTATATGTATAAACTCATTTATTCTCACAAAAACTATGGGTTACAGTAAAATGAGAGAGAGTAAAAATCTACTAGGCAGATGAACTACCTTGTGTGAAAAAAACTTTGGGGTAGAAAGAATTAGTGCAGTTAGACATGGAAACAAGTGCAGAAGGGCTGGAGTAGAAAGTGCCTGAGGAGCAATGGCTAAAAGTGGGAATAAAAAGATAGGATCAGGTCTTTTAAATATTCCGGTCAAATCTCACCTTCTAGAAATATTCTGTGATACCCACTGAGCACAAATAAAGCATCTTTTTTTTTGTTGTTTCATAAAACATTGCTTCCACTTTGTATTATATTTTGTTATTTCTTTAATTCTTCTTCATTAGTTTGGCATTGCCTCAAGGACTGCAAAATATCTTTATTCTTTTTAAGTTCTCTTCAACATCGGTTTCAGTATTTTATACAATAAATGTGTAATAAGTTTTGTTTAATTAATTTCTACATTACTAAGATTCAATTTCCTGGAAGTATGGTCTTTAGTATAAAAAGATTTTTTTATTTCTTTCCATGTTTCATTTGAGTGTGATTATCTTAGCTCTTTCCTGCATATATGTTTACTTCTTCCATCACGTTGTACACCAGTGCCTCCAACTTCCCACATGCATATTTAATCATATTTTTATCAAAAATTCTTGCAGATTCCTTCAATTTAATAACTTAACCTACTTATAAAATTACTCAGTCCAAGAATGCATTGACATTGAATTCTCTCCCAAAGTGAATCTTGCTGGTTTTCTACTTTAGACACTAATGTGTAATTTTTACTTTAAACATAAGAGCACAAAGCAATTCCCTTTAATTCGGGTGCGTATTTGCAAAGTTAAAAGTAAAGCAAAAGTAGCTTTATAAAAATCACCTCTCCAATAAAACAAGGTAATGTCAGAGAGGAAGAAACAACGTAACAATTAGAAGCAACCTGCCTTAGCAAGGTGATGAATTCTTTGTACAGTAGAAATGTGTAATCATCAAAGAGTTTTATCTCTGTCTGAATGCTACATCACATAGGCCTGTGTAAATGCCAACACACCTGCCTGAACATTGAGAAAAACACAAAGGCTCCATCATTCATTCTTATACCAGGCTCAATTTTTACCCTGAGGTCCTGTAGGCACTCATGTAGCACCGCATATTTTAAGACATTCAACACATTGCATGAGTGTTCTAGTGCCAGAGCAGATTATTCAAAATAATAACCTGGAGTGGTGCCTGTATACTTCAGAGAACTGCCTAACCCATTGTTTGTTTCAAAAGGAGAGGCAGATTCCTGAGAATAGATATTGCCAATCACATTTTAATGTTGTACCAAATCCTCTAAGGAAACCAGGTTGAGGGAAAGGTAAGCACTTTTCTGCTAGAACAATATTAAGAATTCTAGCCTAGAAAAGAAAAAACAAAACAAAACAGCTATAAATAAACACGCTTGAAACTAGAAAAAGAGAGTATTGATAATCTGAGAAACAAGAGATAAGAAAAATATTTCTTCAAACCTAATTTTTGATTGAGAGAAGAAAGCAATGAGAGAAAGAGAGGAGAGAGAATGTTTTTCTTCAAGATATTATAACTAAAAATCTCTACAAGAAATTTCCTCCTTCAGATTGTTTTAGTTTTGCTAATTTTGCGAGTAAGAACAGCTGCTACTGAAGTGACACACTTGAACGCATTTATGTCTTTCCACAGTCCCAAGTTTACTGAGTGAAACCTTCTCAGATCAGCCAATCAGGTACCCACCCAGGTTAACACACAACACACAGAGAGGGAAAGTACAGTCTTATGCGACAGAGCAAAGGGATGAAAGTCCTTAGCGTCTCCAAAGCGAGCCCTGTTAACTGGAGATGTGGAGAGCTGTGCATCAGTCCCAAGCCAGTGGCTACAATGGGTCAGAAGGTCAGAGTCTTCCACTCTAGTGCACCCATTCATGATGCTTTCGGGTTAGGCTTGAGCATTATCTGTCTAAGATGTTCAGCTTATATGGACTTTACAAGCTGAGATGCTTATTGGCCCCTGCAGATGGGGGCTGATGTTTCTGTGGTTTGGGGCATTCTGGTTACACCCTAAGGGTGTTCTCCTATGTGCAAGTTGACATTACTGTCATGACTCCCATAGAATCCATTTTGTAGAGTTCCAAAAGTCCTCATTTCTTTATGCTCTGTTCATCAACTAAAAGTCACTGATTAATAGTCATCGTTTGGTTGTGATTAAGCTTGAAGAACATTTTTGGGGTGTGTGAATCTGATAGTAACAGTATAATTAAACCTAAGAGGTTTGGTTCTCCATGTCTGAAAGAAATAAATATCTATTTTACTAGACTATAACTTCTAGTATGACTGTAAACCAGCATTATTTCTCCTTTGTCCTGGAAATTATACAAAAACAATAATGAAAAAATGTGTAAAATTTATTTTCAGAGAACCTAAGAAGTATACAATCTACTGACTTCAAAATGTATGTATGATCACCACAAGCAGCTAAAGAACTAAATGCGTATGGCAATATGTGAAGTGAAGAAGCATAGAAAATGGCAGAATGACTCAGTGGTAACAGATTTCAGAATATACTGACAAAACTCTGCTTCCAGAGATTAAGTACTCGCTCTGAAGTTCTAGCCATGGATCTTGTTTGAAATAAGGAATGAGGAAACTAGTGTGGGCAGAATTTGTTACTAAAGTCTTTTCAAAATTGGTTTGGAAGAAAGAGAGGAATCATGAATCATATTTGTAAGTGGGGGGCATATTTGTAGGTAGCGATCTATTTTTGAACAGCAGAAAAGAAGAGAACCTCTGGATTATAAACTCTGGACAGCTGCCCACCCTCCTTTCCTTTTGCAGAAATGAACTCCAAATCACCAGTCTGAGTAATAATTAATAAAAGACAAATGATATTGGCAAAAATTGATACAAATATACTGTAAGTAAAATGGTAGAAAAGAGCAGCACCATGTTACAAAAAAAAGTCATTTGAAACAGTATAAGACTATAGGCGAACAATCTCATAGCAGGTAAACTTTCCATAACCTATTTTTGAGAAAATTATGAGTACAAATTTCAACCAACCAAGAGATTTACAAGTGGAGATATTTCAGTTGGGGGGGGGTGCATTTTTGTTTTTGTTTTTGTTATTTTGCATCACTTTGGGATCAGTCTCAATTATAAGTCTAAATGTATGATTCTCAAATATTACTCATGGGGATCTGGCTTTCAGAAATTTCAGTCTCTACAAGGTGGGAGCCACCATTTTCACAGGTAGAACCCATTAATTTCAATGTATTGGGAATCAGAAGGCAGACAAAGGACACTAGATGAATTATAGGACTTGGAGATTCTCACAGAGCTTAACCTCACCAAGAGTGGCAGCGGCACTTAGAAGGAGCCGGCCTGCTTGTTCCTGTTAACAAATGGAGCCAAAACTGGAAGAGAAAGTGCAATGGGGCCTGCAGTCACAGAGACTTAAAAATAATGAAAAAGAAAAAAGGATGGAAATAGAAAAGAGTTGTGGAGAAAAGAGAAATTTCTTTTAAATCAGATGTTGGGTCTCTGCCTTGGATAGCAACAGTGGCAAATGAGTAGTGAGAACTGAATATATTTAACTGAAGAATTTATACTAACACAAATTTGGAGATTAGTGTTAGAATAAATGTAATTAGTATATAACTGATAATAATTTAACAGTGGAAAAACTTATATACAAATTGGGAAGACAAAGAAGAAAGAAGGCAGAAATAAATTTCCTGATTGCCTCTTGTGTAATAACTAGAATATCACTTTTTTCATTTTTACTGGGATATAATTCACATGCAGAAAAAGCACCCTTTTTTATTGTATAGTTCTTTCTTTCAATTAATGTGTATATTTGTATAAAGACCACTATGTCAAAATATGAAACAATTCCTTCACCACATACACATACAACCTTGCAATTCCAGTCCTCACAACTCCAACCCTTGGAAACCATCGATGTCTTCTGTTCTTATAGCTTTACTTTTTCCAAAATCTCATTAAATGAAATCATATAGTTTGTAGTCTCTCGAATTTATCTACTTTCATTTAGCATAATCCATTTGAGATCCATCCATGTTATGTGGTAAATTAACAGCACAATCATTTTTTACTGCTGAATAGTATTCCATTATATTATTTTTTATCCCATTTTGTTTAATCATTACCTTAATTGAGGAACATTTGACTAGTTTTCAATTATTGGCAATTACAAATAAAGCTTCTATAAAACACTCATGTACAGGTTTGTGTGTGAACATACATTTTATCTCACTGAAGCAAATAAAAGTGGAATCACTGGACCATGTGCTAAGTAAATTTATACCTTTATAAGAAATGCTAAACTTTTCTCAAAGTGTCTGAACCATTTTTACAACAACACCAGAAATGAGTGAGAATTCCAGTACCTCTACACCCTCATCAACCCTTGGTGTTGTATTCTATTTTGTTTGGTTTGGTTTTAAATCACTCTAGTATGGGTGCAGTGATAGTCCATATTTTGTAGTTGCATTTTATTATTTTCTATATACTGAGCATGTTTTCTTGTGATCATTTACCATCTGTATACCATCTTTGAAATGTTTGTTCAAATCTTCTGTCCATTTTTTAAATGAGTTGTTTGTTTTTTTTAAGCGAGATTTTAGAGTACTTAACAAAGTCTGGTTACAAGTCTTTTATCAGATAACATGATTTACAAAAATTTTCTTCCTGTGGCTCATCTTTTCAAACTTTTAACAGTGCCTTTTAAAAAACAGAAGTTACCAATTTTAAGGAGGTCAATTTATCAATTTATTGTCTTTATGAATTGTGATTTTTGTATGATCAAAAAAATATATTTATATAACTCCAGGTCACATAGGCATTGTCCCATGTCATCTTCTAGTTTTATAGTTTTAGGTTTTGATTTAGCTGCACAATCTGTTTTGAGTTTATTATATAGGGAGTGAGGTATAGATTGAAGTTAATTTTATGCATATGTATATTCAACGTTTTCAGCATCTTTGTTGAATTATCTCTACACCTTTGTTACGAATCATTAGACTTTATTTGTTTGAGTCTATTTCTGTACTCTTTATTTCCATCTATTTATCTATAAGTATATCCTTTTCAGCACCACTGTCTTGATCGCTGTAGCTTTATAATAAATTTGTATATTAGGTAGTATGAATTCTTCAACTTTATTTTTTTTTAGTTTAAAATCATTTGCTATTTTAGTACTTTTGGCTTTCTACATAAATTTTAAAGTCAGCTTGTCGATTTCTAAAGGAATTTTTAATTCTGTTGCTAAAGGAATTTTTAATGGAATTCTGTTGAACTTGTAAATTGGTTTTAGAAAATTCGACATTTTAATATGTGTGAGATTTTGATTTTTTAAAGATTTGTTAAAGGTTGTTTTGTGACCCATAATATGGTCTATCTTGGTGAATGTTCCATTTCTATGTAAAAGAAATAAAATGTGTATTCTGTTATGGGTTCCATAAATGTCAGTTAGTTAAGTCAACAAGTTGATAATATTTCTCTGGTATTTTACATTTTTACTAATTTTCTGTCTTCTTATTCTATCAATTCCTGTGAGGGCTGAAGTCTTCAAATATAAGTATTGGATCTGTTTATTTCTACTTTCAGTTTTATCAGTTTTTGTTTTGAGTATTTTGTAGAACTACTATTAGGTGTATATAAGTTTAGAATTGTTACATCTTCCTACTTAATTAATCTGTTTATCATTATGTAAAAGTGATATTATCTAATAATATAGCCACACCAGCTTGACTAGTTTTTGCAAGATATAACTTTTTTAACCTATTCTTTAAACCATTTATGTATTATTTTAAAGTAGATTTTGTGTAGACAGTCTGTAGCTGTCTTGTTTTTTATTTAATCTGATAATCTTTATTTTTAATAGGTTTAGATTGTTTATATTTAATATAATTATCAATGTGGTGAATTAATATTTACCATTTTGCCATTTTTTATACTTATTATTTATTTTCCCCTCCTCTGTCTTCCTCTATATGAATTGACTATCTTATGGGATTTATTTTATGTACAACATTGGTTTATTATTTATAACTTTTTAAAAAGTAGTGAGTCACATAGGGTTTTCAATATACGTTTAATGACTATGTGCCTTTAAAGACTATTATGTAGTGCTTTATGGGTGAAGATCCTACAAATATATACTTATAATCCATTTCTTTCATCTTTTTTTACTAATTTTGCCATACAATGTACTTTCATTTTTGCTATTAAAGTCGATTTCTTGCTGCTCTCTTGCTTTAGGCAGCTAGTTATCTTTTAAAGTAATTAGAAATAAGAAAAAATTAAGCTTTATACCTCTATTACTCTTGCTTTTGTTTTGTTTGTTTCGCTTTGTTATGTTTTATTCAGATCCAAGTTTATGACTGTCATATTTCTTCTGCCTGAAATCAACCTTAAACATTTCTTATTTGATTTTCCATTTCTCTTGGAAAGATATTTTCTTTAGGTATTGAATTTTGGGTTGACAATTGTATTTTTTCAGACTTTAATGATAAAACTACATCTTTCTCTTCAGTTGCATGTTTTCCAAAGAGAGTTCTGCCATAATTTTTTTTCTGTTCCTTCGTATTTTTTTTTCCTTGAATATAACTATCTTTGATAAGTATCTATATGCTTTTTGATTTTCAGTAGTTTAAATATAATATGACTAGGTATTTCTGGTTCTGATTTTTTTTTTTTTTTTTTTTTTTTTTTTTTTTTGCTTTGTTCTGTTATTTATTTACTTCTTGTTCTCTGAGTATCTTGGATCATCGGTTTTGTGTAGTTTATTATATTGGTAAATTCTTGAACCTTATCTCTTAAAATATTTCCTTATTACCATTTTTCTTTTTTCTTCTCTGAGAATTCCAATTATACTGATTTTAGATCATTTTATATTATCTCACAGCTCTTAGATACTCTTTTTTTAAAACTATTTTTTCTATTTGTGTTTTCTTCTGGGTAATTTTTTAACCTTTCTTCATGTTTACTTTCCTTAGCTATTCAAGCCTTTTGAAGGCAATCCTCTTCTCTGTTATTGTGTTTATTATATGTAACACTTCCATTATATTATCTCTTAAAGTTTCATCTCTCTGTCGAAGTTCCTTATCTAGTACTACATTTTGTTAATCTTTTCCACTAGACATAAACATATTAATCATAGTTATTTTAAATTCTGTTTGATAGTTCCATTATCATTGCTATATTTGAGTCTAGTTTTATTGATTGTTTTATCACTTGAGAGCATGTTATTTTTTCCTTTCATTTTTTTGTTTGTTTTTCATAACTTTGTATTGAGATCTGGACACACCGTGTAGGGCAGTAGAAACTGCAATACATAGTATTTTTGTCTGAAAAATGGAACTACTTTATTCATCATTTACTGTGATATAAGGGGATTGTTCTTTGTTGTCCTGGTTTAACATCAAACTTAGGCATGTATATGTCACTGATCTCAGTGACTAGGGTCTTCTCACTGATCTTGACTCTTTCCTACGGGAGACCTCTCATGACCTCTCACGATGTATTCCTATCTCTCCCCAAGATGTATTCCTATCTCTCCCCATGGATAGATTTTTTTTTTTTCTTTCCTTATCCCTGGATGCAGTGGGTCCTTTCCTATGTTTGATGCCTTTCCCTCAGCAGGTTACCTTTCGTTATATAGGCAGGATAAGGAAGAAGAATATTGGCAGGACTCATGTCTTTTCTACTATAGTTGCTATTGTTTTCCTTCCAGGCTGAAACACGATGGAGGCTTTCCATGTATCTTACCCTATCCCAAATATTTCTCATGGATCTCCACACTAGAGTCTATGAAAAAACAGGCTTTTTAGTGGTTGGAAATTCTCCTAGGTGCAGACCCCAGGGACTTAGTGCTTTTATACTAGCCTATTTTTATACTAGCTTTTAGGAATTTATTAAAAACTTTAGCAAAATTTTTCTTACAGACTTTTATAGCCTCTGGTGTCTATCTCAGGGAAACGAGTTTTTGCATCTTGTCTTTTCTTGAAGGTACAAATTTATTTAAATTTTCTTCTATGTATGTGTGTGTCATCCAGTATATAAGCAATAAATTTCCACAAGTAGATATAGTAAAGACAATATCCTCTCACCACAATGCAGAAAAAAGAGCAAGCAGAAATTATTGACAAAATATGAAAACAAAAAAAGCTGTTCAGCTTATAAATTTTAAAAATATCTCTATAATAATTATTGAGTCAAAAGAAATTTAAAATAAAATTTAAAAATTATATGAAAAAAGTTGAATGTATTACATATTCAGATGTATGTTATATTCCTAAAAGTGCTTCCAGAGGAAAACTCATAGCCAGAAAATTGAACATCAATGAAAAACAAAACAAAACAAAACAAAACAAAAAGCAACAGAATTAAATGAGTTAGGCAACAGAAAAGCAGTAAAATACATACATACACACATAAGCTGTTTCTCAAAAAAGTTTACAATATAGATATTTCATGCATAAACTAAGCAAAGGAAAAAGGAAGACAAAGCAAATTACTTTACTTGGGGAAAATAATAACAGATATGGAGTAAATTAAAAGAAATAAGATATTACTTTTGCAGAAAAGAAGGATAATATATATTCATATTTTATGGTATATATATAAAGAAACTCTGAAAGAATACAGAAGAAACTACTAACTAATAAGTAATAACCCAAGGTGGAGTAGGTGTGAAGACTGAAAACTGAGTTAATGATAGAAAGTTGTGGGAGGGATTACATATATTTTTATATATATGTGTGTGTATTTTGTTCTTCAAACATGAGTTTATTTCCTTTTCAAAAATAATTTAAAAATCAAATGAATGCAGAGATAATCCTAAAACATTACTAAATCACTTTTCTGAACTACAGCTTTGTTTGTATGTTATTTGCATATATTTCAATTGGTCTTATTAAAACATATAATATTTTATATAATTTTTATTACATTATCATAAATATATGACAGGTAGGGAATTGTCAAAAGCCTACATACCTTCAAACACCTACAAAGTGGTTTTATTTTTTATTTTTTTGGTAATACTTTTTTTTTTTTTGATTAAACAAGGTATGCTTTTGAAAAGCTAAAATAGAGACATTTAGAAACCTCTTAATACAAATAAATAATGAACATAGGTAATTAAAATGAGAGTTTCTGAATTGCCTAAGATGATGTTCAGCAATACCAAAAGGACATCCTTGGGGACATGAAGAAAAATCAAGTCTTCCTAATGGGCATGAGAAACAGGACGAGAAATAAGAATGACTATTGTATTTAGACATGATGATAATGGTACTCTTAGATTTGGTTCCTTCTTAAGAAAGAAGTGCTTCTTGTTATGAGTGGGTGAAAATTATTTTAATAAGATTAACATGGCAGATTGATAAAAATTTTTTTAAAAAGATGACATTGTCATTGCTTTTAGATCTTTTTCTCCTAAAATATGCCATGGAGAAAAGATAGAGAAGGGTGTAATGTCTGCATAATGAATATATGCAGGGAACATATAGTAATACTGTAGCTCCCAAATGACATCAATTTCAAGATAGTGCTCTAATTTGGAATACTACTGATAACCTAATTTTGGATCTGTTTCAAGACCATTATTGTATTTATCTCCAAAAAAAAAATCAAGAACATTTATTTTCAAAATAAGGGAAAAAAATTAAATTCTGATCTGGTGGTTATTGAATGCATTTAAGTAAAATAAATTATACGTTGCATGATGTGTAATAGTACACGTCATCAGGAAGAAATGATACACGTCATCAGGAAGAAATGATAAATAGATGACATGCTGATCAACTCATTTTTATATATTTTTTTCTTAAAATGATAAATCTCTTTAGAAAATTTTAGAGCAAAGGATAATCATAAGTAGTTAGGAGTTCTTGGAGAATTCAATGTGTGTTACATACACCCACCACACACATACATGCACATGCACACACACGCTCACACTAAGTTTAGTATAGCCAGAGAGGGATGCAGGTAATAAAGAGCCAACTCATCACTACTTACAATAAAGCCCTCAAATAAAGAACGAACCTTATTATAAGGACATGAAATTTCAAATGAAAGTATAATTGGGTTGCTGCATTTTAAGACTGCATTACTGAGCTACAACATTATTGTCGTAACTTTATTACATACATTTAAAATTCAGCTTCTTGTAAAGCAGTTTGGATTCTCTGTCTCTTTCTGTTTCATCATTCTGCCTGCCTATTCACTCCAATTCTTCCTTGATGAAGAACAACTCTATCTCCTGATTGCCTACACAGTATATGTCAGAGTTTGCTCTGAATTTCCCACAAAGAGTGTACATGGTCTCTACAAGATTTTCAGTAATAATTGTTGCAATATATAATATATAGACCTTCACACTTTTTAAAATTCCATGTGTAAGCATCAATTCTCAGCTAATAATATCATGAGAAAGACATCTTCCTGTCAGGATTGTTCAGAAACTTGAAATGTTTAAGAGCATGACTGTTCCAGCTTTGTTTTGAAATAGCCAGGATCAGTCAGAAAAAGCAAACTGTTTTTAATCTATATTTTTTAACTGTAAAAATTTGTCATGCTCATAGAACAGCTCAATTATTTTTATTTTACTTCCACCCTATTAAAAGATGACCAAAGCGAAATAGGAATGCTGCTTGAAGAGAAATTTGTTTTCCATTCTAAGTGCAAAATCTACCCTTCAACAAAAATAAAATTTGACATCAACACAATACTTAGGAATTAACAATTTATGATTCTACCTTGCAAGTTTAGGGTAATCTAGTTTTTTATTCAGACTGCTTAGGCTCAAATTTTGACCCACAATATACTCAGCTGTGTGAGTTTCAGCATTTTCTGAACTGTAAAATCAAGTAAAAAAAAATACACACACTCAAAAAGTCTACTTTATAGGTTTGTTAAAAGATTAAAAGATTAAAGGAGATAATACTTGAAAACTGTTTTGCCCAGCGCCTGGCAAATTAATTAGCACTCACTTAATGCTAGTTTTATTATTTTATAAACATAAGAGTCATCTAGGGATTACCTGAACAACTATATCACCCTTAAGTACAATTATCTCCCGTTTTTTACACAAAATGGGAAAAGCAGGGAGTGTAGGCAAGGAGAAAAATATTGTAGACAAATAAATAGCATGCACAAGAGCCTAGAGACTTGTCATAGTTCTTCATAATCACAACACATCTTTATCTTATGATAACTTTCTCAAATTAAGCCTTCACAGTGAAAACAAACAAAAACTTTACCGTAATCTCCCTCTCTTGCTATTTCCTTATGTATCTCCTACTCTTTGCAGTCACACTTCTTTAAATAGTTGAACCTAGATTGATTTCCTCAGCACTTTCTCAGCCTTTAACCAATGATAACACAGTTATAACCATAATGTTCTCCTTATTTGCCTTAGACATATTTCATAAATTCCTTGAACATATTTCAGTCCTTATCCTCCTCAAACCTACTTGTTACCAATCCATCCTTAGTTTACTTAAAGACAATCTCTTATAACAATGTTTCATAAAGTACATTACTCTCTTTTACTTGATATCCTTGCCTTTACCCATTTTATTTCTCGACCTCTATGGGCTCCCTTTCTCAATCTCCTTTAAAATTTTCTTCAGTAATGATGTTCTTTATAGGCTATGGCTATACTGTCTCTTCTGCCTGATATCCAAAGGAAATCTAATTCACTTTCATGTCTCCAAGATCTACATTGCCTACCTAAACTTATCTCCTGTGCTCTTGACAAGTCTATCCAAAAGCCTTCTGAAATAGCTACTTAAATGTCTCAAAGTATCTGAAAGTCAAATTCATTTTAAAATGAATTCTTCTAACATCCCTTGTCTTTTAAAAATGTTCCCCTTTTAAATTTCTCTAGCGCATTAAATGGTTCCCACTATGTGGTTGCTCAGTCAACAAACTGAAGAAATATCCATGATTCCTTCCTTTGCCTTAGAGCCATCAACCAATCATCAAGAAACCCTATCTCTTCTATTTCATCACACCTATGTCCGCTTAACTTCATTTATAGAACTGAATGCCACTGTCCAACAACAGATATTGACCTTAAATTAGTGCAAAGCTGCTTGACTGCTCTTCTTGGCTCCATTCAGAATTTCCCTGTTCATTTTCCACTCTTATTCAAATACCAATCTTTTAAAAATGAATATCTTGTGAAGGTTTTCCTCTTCTTTCCTTTGATGAAAAGGTGATAAGAACTAAAGCAGCCACCAAGGGCCCAGGGATGGAAGCCATATATTGCTCCTCTAGCCCCAAATTACTTAACTTGAGCCATTTGTACATGGTTTTTATCACTACATTTTCAAGTGGTTAACATGCACTTAATACATACTATATTCTTTAATTATAACATTTATTACTCTGTATTATAATTTTTTAATGTCTCTTTAATTTGGTATGGTCTTTATCTTAATCACCAGTATCTTCTTAGTGCCTAACACAAAGTCTAGATGAAGAGAAATGAATGAATGAATGATTGAATAAAATAAATGAGCCTATAAGGTAAAATTGGGGCATGGCGGGCCTAGACCTTAGCAGTTTCCTATTCTTAGTCCACTGCTCTGTATTCCACAGCATTGTTCTTCACAAATAAGTGCCCTGCCATAGCTTGAACTCATAATGTCACTGATCCCACCACTAATACAGATATCTAAGCACTTTTTGTTGAGTGGATGTTCCAAATCTTTTCTTATATAGATTGGACAATCCAAGGAGTAGAGTCCCTTAAATCAAGGTTCAAAATGGACCATTTCTTGCTGACATGCTACATTTCTTTTTTTGTTTTGAGTGAAATTATACAGCACACTTAAATGATACCTTCAGTACTGAATGATTTGGCATTTGAGAGAATTAAAAAAGGCTTTCCTTATGGTTAAAAGTAAATTACAAAGTAAAAAAAAAAAAAAAAAGAAAAAGAAATCCTGGCAAGCAATTACTCTATAAGTTATAGGAATGAAAGGGATTTCACTATGTGAGTAGTTTAGATTCATATAATGTGAAGAGCTGTTGGCAAGTGGGAAATCATTCAGCAATCTAAAGGAGAGCACTGAGGCTATAAATACAATCTCTCCGCTCTCTCTCTCTCATACACACACACACACACACACACACACACACACACACACATGCACACGCACAAGTGTACTAAGTGTAGATGTTCCAAGGTAAGGATGAAAAGATTTAGCTCATGTTCTGGATATTTGGCACATAAGAAAACAAATACTATAAAACTAGAGCTAAAATAAGGTCATCTGCAAATCTGTTGACATTAGGTGGTAAAATTTAAAATCTGCACTTAATAAATATGACTTTGAATATATTCTGTTTTGGATTAAATTGTATCTCCTCAAAGTTAATATGTTGAAATCTCAACTCCCACTATGTTAGAATGTGACCTTATTTGAAAATAGCCTCTTTGCAGATGATCAAGTTAAGATAAGGTCATTAGGGTGGGCCCTAATCCAATCTGACCCATGTCCTTTAAAAGGGGGAAATTTGGTTACAGACACACAGATGTGGAAAATACCATGTGAAGTAGAAGGAAGAGATCAGGGTGATATATATGCAAGCTAAAGAATGCCAAAGATTACCAGCAAACCACCAAAAGCTAGGAGAGAGGCATGGAACAGATGGCCCCTCACATCCCTGGGAAAGAACCAATCCTGCTGAGACATTGATCTCTGACTTCTAGCCTCCAGAACCATGAAACAATGAATTTCTGTTGTTTAAACAACTCAGCCCCTGGTATTTTAACACAGCATCTCTAGCAAACTAATACATACCCTGATGATTTTATGATTTTTCAAAATGCCAAATTTATTTACTTAACTTTTTAATGCTTGAAAGATTAATGGTCAGCACAGCAGATCTTTCAAATGCGATGCTCAGTATTATTATCAAGGAGAGCGCATCGAGAAGAAATACACTTCTAAGCTCTTTGTCAGAAGAGGAAGAATCTTACTTTGTAAGATTCAAGGAGCCCACAGATTATTTTTCAGGGTTATTGCATATCATTGTACAGGTAAAACAACACTGCATAGCCCTACAGGTCATATTGTAGGTACTGCAGATTTGTACACATACTAAAATAATTTTCTGGCAGATGACATCACATCTCACATCCCATCAAAATCAATGCATTCTAATTTTGACATATGGAAGTAAAGTGCCTTGAGGAAAGGGTACTTTCAAATTTTCAGGAAGATTCTGAGCAAGGAATTTTCTAGTATGTTCATTCAAAACTATTACCTTCAAGTCCTATTAATACATCTAAAATTGTCATAATTTCATTTCTTTAAATTAAAAAGATTATACATTGTCAGCTTCAGAGCCACACTTGGCTTGCAGATATTCTTTTTATTTTGCATACTTCATTTTTTAAACACTTGAACTAAAGTATAAAAACTGGATAACTTGCATTAAAATCTAGATGTCTGAGATTTTTTAGAAAACAATCAGAAAATTTTGCTACAGGGACCTGCATTCGGACCTGGTGGTAAGGGATTGTCAGATTGCCTGAGTACTTCCACTAGCCTCACCATAGTCTAGACAACAGGGCTGAGTATCAGGTGGCATGTTATCAAGTTGTACTTCTTGTTATCTTATAGTAAAACAAACAAATGCACGTATTTCTCTGGGCACATGTCTTACTAAAGAAGAAAAACAGAATAGACTGACATTTCAAGAAAACAGAGAGCAACACATATCCCCCATCACTTCACTCTTGTTTGTGGCTTACCCCTGAGGCATTTTTAGGTTGAGACCCCAGGGTAAGGCATATCAATCTCTTAAAGTACAAACACTCCCAGGAGGAGCCATTTAAACTTATCAGTCATTAGCACCTTCCTGTGGATGTGCTTATCAGATGTACTGCAGCCCCTGAGGCATGTGGTGAGAGCAGGATTGATAAAGGAGAGAAGAAAAGTATCCAGAACAAGGTGGACTTCTGGCAAGAGCCACCTTGGGGTAAAATCCAGATCATGAAACTTGTTTTTACTGACATTCTTGTAATAACTTTATCTGAAAATTGGAATTATCTCCTCAATATATCGAAAAGAAATCATTTAATATATTTACTGGTCTCTTTAACCCTCTGGGGTTTCATTCAAGCTTCTACCTTTACTGGTACTCTTAAATAAACATTATAATTGATTCAGCATGTAACCATCTTTATATCCAATTTCACTTTTGTTTGTAATATTAAGGTTTTTATACATTAATTTCTGTTCAGTAGGAACTCATGTATTTGGCACAACACTATATGTACATAGGAACAAATGTTTAAGGAAAGTATAAAGATACGTATTATTAAAAATGTAAGCATCCAAGTGAACAGCATATTAACCCAAATATAAAACAACGGGAAAATTGATCCCAGAATCAAATGACCTAATATACAACATACTACTTGTATGGGTTTGGCCTAGTTATTTAAATTCTTTAAGCCTCAGTTTGTTCCTTTATTAAATCCCTGCATATCTCCTAGTTTGATATGAGTGAGCATCAAGAAAAGAACAGTGGATCAGAATGTAAATGATGAAGTAGGATTCTGTAAAAACAAAGCACCACTATCAATTCAAATTTATTGTATTTAGAAAACTTCCATGTGCATGGTATTCAAGTGTGTGTGCGTGTGTGTGTGTGTGTGTGTATGAGAGAGAGAGAGAGAGAGAGATAGCTCAATATTCTGATAGGTTTTAGTCTTCTATATTAATGAATGTGGAAATTCTGAAATTAATGAATCTGAAAGCAAAGAAATGTACACAAAGTTATATGTTAAATTAGGGAAGTCTTAGGCATACAATCCAATTCTAAACAAATTATTGACAAACAAAAACAAAATAAACTCAAAGTTCCAATTGTTAAAGTTTGGGCGAATTTTGAACTCCAGAGTCACCCCAGTGGCGTGGGGGAGATAACGATGTAGGAGTCCAACTAGCATTTTTCTTCAGTTGTTTCCCACTGAACGCAGAAAGAATCACAGGTCAGCAAGTTTTTGAAAAAGGTTTATTAAAGGCGTATTTTAGAAGGAGACAGGCCACGCTAAGAAAGGCTGCAGCCCTGTGGAATTTGGGATGTGAAAAGGTAAAAGCGGTAAAAGTCAGAGAATGCCCCAACGGAAGAGAAGCTTTTCAGCCAAGAGACCTGTAACAATGCAGAAGTGGGAAGGTCTGTATTATATTGGAGCTGTGATGGGTGGTTACACAGGCGTTCCCAGGTGATTGGCACGTGAGGTCATTTTGATTGACACTTGGCTGGTATATAACTCTTTGCCTAATGTGCATGTGCTTACCTAGAATTCAGTCTGTTATAATTAGATTCATGAACCTCTAGGCATAAATATAATGATGGTATAATAAAGCTGAGATTGTGGGCAGATTAGGGTAGTACTTTCTGTGCAAATGTCTGTGGCCAGATTAAACCAGCTACAGGTTATGGCCCTCCAGTTCTTTGTTTCCTGGGATGCAGGACAGATTATTCAACTACCAGTAGGGTGTGCTTTGGGTGGTTTCTGGATTGGGCTTCCAATCCTTTGTTCCCCTGTTGCTCATGTCTGGCTAGCTACCTAACACAGTGCTTCTAATTTTCCAAAATAGGGTTTAGGAAGGCTAAATAATGAAGGATATCAAAATATATTTACAACCCCAAAATATGCCACTTCAGTATATGAATTATTCTGAACTGAAGACAATTGAGAATCAATAAATATAGAAAGAGGCCTTCTAGAATCTTTCCTTTTCTGACTAAAAGAAAAATATTCTGAGAAATTATGACTGACTTACATCCCCTCTCTGGGGAGTTTTGTGGCCATGAAGAAGATGGAAAGTTGGCACCTAAAAGGAGTCTGCACAGACAAATCTTACTAAAATGACCTTTATCCTCCATTAATTTTCCATATTATCCTCCCTCAATTTACCATCCCTAGAAGCCCACGACCCTCCTTTTTGTTATCTAGTTACTTCTCCAAAATTTTATACCAATTGTTAAGATGGCATATAAGCTTCCAAGTCTAATTATTTTAGGGGGATTTTCTATTCTTTTCTGTGTAGCCCCTGTCCATATAAATTAAATACTTCAATTAAATGTGTATTCTTTTTTTTTTCTCCTTTTATTTTGCCCTTTGGTAGTTTAATTTATGGTCCCCAGTAAACAAACATGAGTGAGCAGAAGAAAAAAACAAATTTCCCTCAATAGCATTGTATATAATTTAATTATGTTCTAGCTCATTGTTCCTATATTTCATGAATAATGCTTTTATTGTCTTGATTCTGATCTGACTTGGATCTTTACTTAAACTTTAAGAACATTGTGTCAAAAAAGGACAGCATACAACAAAGATATAGAAATATACTTAACTCTAATGTAAATCAAAGAAATGTAAATTAAGCCATGATGAACTATTTTTTCAGCCATCAGACTGACAAAAATTCAAGAACATTAAATTTCACAAAGATGTAGAAAAACATGATTAAACTGATTTTTACTGAGGATTAAATAGAAATTATTTTAGAAATCTGACAATGTTAATTACAATTTTAAAATCATCTTGGACTTAAGAATTCCACTTTGTAGAACCAGTCCTACAGAAATAATGAGATCAAATGCATCTCCATTCATATGTAAGGACATGCATACAAGGATGTAAACTGCAGTATTGTTTGTTAAGGGGAAATAAATGGAACTGAAACACTCTGAGCATGCACCAACTGAGAAAATAGTTGAAATAATATAATTTATCTATGTAATATTATATAGGTATTTAAAATGTATTGACTTGGGGAATGTCTGAAAAAATTGGATAAAATGACAAAATAAAAAGTCATGTTTTTTATGATCTCATTTTTATAATAAACTAAAATAAGAAAACCCTTTCCCACTCTTGCCTCCGATATATAGACAAGATTAAGAAATTAATCATCAAATATTTGTAAATTGAGGCAAAGTATTAAAGAGAAGATAGAATTTTTTTCATAAAAGTCTATTTTTAACATAATAAAACAAGTTTTAGTTTGCGATTTATAATAAAATTTAATAAATTTTTGAAAAAACAACCAGCTCATAGTTTTCACTAATGTTTGATGAATTGAAAATTTGGGGTAAGCTATAGCCAAGTAAATGAGCCATTTATACTTTTTTCAAAAATGATATAAAAATAGAAATTAGAGGTGTCTGCATAGATATGCCTGTAGTTAAGGTGTTGTTGTGAAGGTATTTTGTAGATATAATTAATCTTTATAATTAGTTGACTTTAAGTAAAGGTGATTACATAATTATGTGAGTGAGATTCATCTGCTCAGTTTAAGGCCTTAAGTGTAAAAACTGAGGTTTCCTATAAAAGAAATTTTGTCTTAAGATTGCCGTATTAACTAACGCCTGCTTGAATTTCAAGACAACCAGCCCGGCTTACAAATTTTTTACTTGCCAGCCGCTACTATCATGCAAAACAATTTTTTAACAAATAAAAATAAAAGTAAAAATAAACTATTATCTCTGTTTCTCTGAAGAATCTTGACAGACTACCTAACTTTAAAATGAAGCTGGCCTTTTATAAAATTATGAGGCTAAGCAAATTATTAAGCATTTATTTAAATTACATTTTAGTGATGAGTGTCAAAATTAGTATATATGAACCAAAAGTGCTAATTGCATTCTGTTGTTTTAGTGTAAGGCTTTGTATTTTTCGTTCCAGACATTGGAAGCCAGTGCTTTCTATAGCCATGATATCATCAACAGTTCCTAAAACTATCACCTGGACAGACACACATCTGTTACCAGAAATTTTCTGGGTCTCCGCACAAATGTCAAATTACGTTTTCATAACGTCAATAATTTCTTATGAGATTTTCAAAATGCTCATAAATAAGCAATGAGCTAAATGTAAATATGAAGAAATGTACAAAAATACCTCAATGTGTCCATTTAAAAATGATTAAGAAGGCATTTACAAAAAAAGGTCATAGAGCAATGAATGGTTAAATACAGGACTAATACTCTGATATTTTATGTAATTAGATTAATTTTAGCTTTTAACAAATTAGTAAAAAAATAACAGAATTGTGATTCAGTTTTTCATAAAGTACAGAAAATCCTTTAAACCAAGATTGAACTAGACAGACAGATTTAAAATTTTTGCAATTTCAGTGAAGATTGCATTTTTCCCCCATGTACTCAAAAAGGCCTTAAGCACATAGACCATTATAAATAGTGAATCAGAAAGATTGTTTGACATAGGGTTATCTCCTTTTCATTTATCTCCCTAGACCCATCTCCTCATGCTAGTGCCCTCTGGCCTTATTTCCATTGGTAATAATCTGTAATTTCTGCTATTTTCTTTTTTTCGATACCACTAAGAGTCAGATTTTCCTTAGGACATATTACCTATTTATAGTCATTTAGAACATTTTACACCAATTGGCACTTTGGAGCTGTATCTGGCAGTGTAACTTGCATTTACAGAATTTCTGTAGACTTTTATTACATGGTGTGACATTAGATTGATGGACTGTTTCAATCTTATTCTTTGTCAATTGTACACTGATCCATGACAGCATAATGGATATGTGACAGTGTTTGGAAGAGTGCAAATGACTACAATAATATTTTTGGGAGGATGGATATTAGAGTTCCTATTAATATATTTCTTAATTTTCTTCTTATATTAAAATTTTAAAAAGCTGCCAACATAGGATATACCAATTTTCTTCATCAGAAAAAAAAAAAAAAAAAGGTACCTGTTTTAGACAAATCGTTTTAAATGTGATGGCAAAATAGCTGTCAGTCACACTCCTGGAGCAAAGAGACTCCCAAGAAACCAATCAGAAAGGACTCATGCTATGCTCCTGTCTGAGTCAAGGGTTATTACATCTAGGAAGATATTCTCTGTTGAGGGAGGAGAAGAAGAAAGGCTTACTGCTCTCACAGCAAGGAGCTACTTGGGACTTGACTGAGGAGATCGTTGAAATTTCCCTGAAGCAGGTATTCGGAGGCTGTGCCAGGGAAGATACTTCTGTGACTACCCAGAGATCCTTTCAACACTCAATGAGTTCAAGTTTATTCACTGTTTCAAAGGTTCTACCAGTGCCCTCTCTGGGGGGACAGAGAAAAGAGAGCAAAGCATCGGCAGCTCTTTTTTCCCTTTTGAAATGTCATAAGTAATACCCTTAAGCCTGTGCCTTTTGTTTTGTCAGGGAGGGAGGTGCCAGGAAGCTTTAGGTAAGTGGCAGAGAGAAGACCAGTTAGTTGGAGGAGTTAGTAAAGTGAAAGGAACTGAAGAGGAAGAGCTGCGAACCATTCTTGGCTTTATTTCAACAGGAACGGGGGTGGGGGGAAGGCAAGGTTAACAGAGAGCAGACAGGCAGGGCGGCAGCCTACAATATATGACATGGTAATGGATACAAGATGCAGAGTCTGGGAAAGGTGATCTACTCAGCAACAAAGAACCAGTCAGGAGTGCACGGTACTCTATTCTTTGTTCAAACGGAGAACTTTACTGAAGGTTTGAAAGCTATGTGAATCGGTCTTATTTATTTGAACTTTACTTGGAACCATGCAACCCTTTTATTTTTGGAAGGAATGGATGTTTTAAGTTTTATGCATGGGAAATGTATAACATACATCTCTCTTTCATTGCAGCGGGTCAATGCTACACACACACACACACACACACACACACACACACACACACACACACACCCCTGTCCGATTTTCTCTCGGTCTGAAAAGATGTGAGAACAGTACATATAACAAAAAGATAAAGGTATTGAATATGCCAGTGGATTGGACCAGAGAATAGTAAGAGTTAGAAATCAGATATTCTTATTAATACAGGCAGAAAGTATCGGTCTTACCCCCAAGCTGTCAAATATTGAGACCAAATGCAGGAGGGTCAAAAGACTGTTGTGATCATGATCATGGCATTCTACTGCTAACCAGGACTCATTTCCACTGAGTCAGTGTGTTACTTGACACTCATCCCATTGGCATGATTCTCTGTGGCTCCAAACTGAGTAAAAATGACTGGCATGACTGACTCAGCTAGAACGCTTGGACTATAGATAATAGAACACTCAACACAACATACCTTAAGCAGGTAAGAATTGATTGGTGTAATCAAAAAGAGAGAATTCTGGTTTCAGAGAGGCCTGCTCTAAACAATGCGACCAGATCCTTCCTGTTCTACTCCTTCAAGATTTCTTCCTAAGATGGTTGCCAGCGACTGACTAGATTCATGCTTTCTATTTCACTTCCAGTGAAGTTTGAGATTGAGTTGGCAGCAAGTAGAGGCCATGAGAAGGGATGGATACTTTTAAAAATGTTTCCATTCAGAAGAGAAAGGAGAAACTAAGTGGCAATAAGTAACAAATGTCATCTGCTACTCTTGTGTCATCCTGCTTCGTCTCTACCATTTTATCTTTTGAGCCTCATTCTCCCCCATGTCAGTGATTAACTGGACTTTCATTTATTCAACTTATCAGTCAGTTAGCAAGCAATTATTGAGCACCTACTATATGATGTGTTATATACTAAGGCTACAATAATGCATTCTCACTCCTGAACTCTCACTGTAGTGGGAAGAAGAAATGAAACGTTCAATTCAAATATTATGTAAAAGTTCTAATTATGAAAATATGTACAAGGTACCGTGCAAGCATGTCTATGCAGGAGGATGTCAAGAAAGGTTTCACTGAAGCTGGATTTGGATTTTGAGCCCAAGAGGAATTCCTTAAGCTGGAGACCAAATATAAGCAGAAGGATTAGCATATGCAGAAGAAGGAATAGGAGTGATAAAAACCATCCCATATTTTTGAGGAATAGTCAATAGTATGCAGCAGTTGGAGAAGAAATTGTAAATATAAGAGTCATAAAATTGAACTTAGAGAAATGATCAGAAGCCCGCAATTTTCAGCCATGGAATCTATAGCCCTGAGACTCACTCACACCAGGCATCTTAGCTTTGTGCAATCACAGAGAACTCTGTTTGATGGTAATCCAAAATGGGACCAACCTCATCTGGGATTTGTTCAACAAATTTTTGCCAAATGTCTGCTACGTGCAAGCAGTGGGCTACTACAATTGCATCTACAATTGCCATCTGAACTCAAGCAGACTCTTTCCACTGACTGGAAGTAGTCTGAGTCATCTAAAACAAGTCTTTATTCTCAAAGCTCCTGTTCATTTACTTTCCTCATTTTCTCTTAAGATGATCTTGCCTTTTTAAGTGACTGAATATATTCACACCACATATAAATTCTTCTGTTCATCCACTCTTAGTCTTCAAGATATGTCTACTGTACTGTTTTTCAAACCCTAACATCCATTTTCTGATGAGATTATTCTCCTCCCGTTCTCTGGTTTCAGTCTGTCAAGTCCCCCACAGGAAATACTTAACACTTTCTGATGAAAAATGCTCAGCCAATCTATTCAGTGGTCGTTTCAATGTTAAATGTGCTCATGATTCTGCCTGAAGGAACCCAGTATGGCGAGACCCTTCTATCTTCTCTTGCCTCCCTGGTGTTTTGTTCTGTCATTTATTACTTTCCTCTCTTATTATCTCCCTCTCCACTGATGCCTGCCCATTGACATTCAAAAATGCTCAGATAATCTATCCTCCCAAAGAAACATTAAAAAGTATACATTGATTCCAGTCTCCCTTCAAAATCCTTCTTTACATGAAAGTAGTTTATTCTTGCCCTTTTTATATCCCCATTCCTTATACTGTTTGTGGGTCCTAGGCCTGGCAGTTCCCAGGTCTGGCTGTGATCCAGGCTTGTAGCTAGGAATAGGACCCCAGATTTAGAATGTTACATTAGTATAGTAGGGCACCTGTGCCTAAAATATGTAACCATAATTCAGCTTATTGTATCGTTCATATGTGGCTGAATGCTACTATTATACTCTGATATGTGTGGAGCCACACAGTCCCTGGGGAGCTGAAGGGGAGTAGGAGGGGAGCAGAAGCAGAAGTGCACTCCCCGCAATAGAACTGCACTCCCCCCAACAGAAGTGCGCTCCCCTCGATAAAGTTGGTGCCTGCCATTTCATTCTCATGTCGGCCTCCTGTGCATTCTTACAACTGGGCATCTCACCACCGACACTTCTTCTTGATCAGCTCAGTGCTGACACTGTTGAAATGAACTTTTGGTACAGGGCTGGCCACATGATTTGTGTGGCCCAGTACAAGAGGAAATTGCAGGGCCCTTTGTTTACAAAGCAGGAGAAATATTTCCTTTTTTTCTAATTTGAGGTATCTCTCTTGACCTGTCATAGAGCTTTTTATTTGCCTGGTTATATCATACTACCTCGGGTATGGCGATACTCACAGGAAGAGTGCAGGCCCTCACAGGTGCTGAGGGCTCCACCCTGAGACTCAATACACGGGGCATGTGCCCAATCTCAACCTTTCCTATCCATGTGTGCACCCTGGAACCCTCTGGGGGCAAAGGGCCGCAGGGACAACACTATATCCAGACAAAAACCCTGTCATCGAGTCTCCCCGGTTATTGCAATAGCTTTGTACTCACCTCTGAGCACTGCCTTCCCAGGATATTCCTAACAAAATGATCAGAGTCATTTTAAACATGTGTCAAGTCATGCCATTTCTCTGCACAGAAACCATCAATGACTAACTTCTCTCTCACTTGGGGTAAAGGCCAAATTTCTTGGAAAGACCTGTAAAGTCCTGTGTGATTTGGCCCTGTGCTGTCTTTCTGTACTCATCTCTTGCCATTCTCCTTGCCTTACACACCACTCTGGTCTCTCTGCTATTTTTCAGCCATTCGAACATGTCTTTATTCATGGATTTTGCACTTGCTATTTATGCAAAACACTGAATTTTATTGTCGCATGTAAGTTAAAAGTAGAAAATTAAATCAAGCAATAATCAAGCCTAGGTATCACAAAACAGAATGAGGAATTTAGCTCTTAGTACTTTAATCAGCTCTCCTCAGTGATAGCATCATTCTTGCCTCTCACAGGAACCCTGGGTTTAGAAATCACCTTTGGAAGACCGACAGATAGTGTCTCTTTCTAATAGTTCCAGCAAAATTTTTTTTGAGAGTCCACACTGAATCGTTCAGAGTTACATGCTCATCTTAATAAATACATAAATAAATAAAAAGTGACAAAAATATTTGGTAATTGAGTAGACCAGGCCTGAGTTATGTGCTCACACCTGGAGTCTGTGGGAAAGGAAAGAGAATAAGAGACAAGTGCTTCCTGAAAGGAAAAGATCTTATTTCTCAACATAAAATATGTCAAATACGGCTATTTAATGGAATATTGTGTTACCATTTAAATCAGTTTTTTGAAGACTATTACATTTAATAACATAAAAGCCTCGTGATGTAATGTTAAATTTAAAAGTAGGATATTAAATGAATAAGAGTGAGTGAGAGAGATAAAAAGAATGAAAGTTCTGTAAGAAAATAAATGAAATACTAAAAGAATAATCCTCAAGTAAGGGAATTATGCAAAAATTTAATTTTATTTCGTGATACATTATGTTATTGATATTTTCTATTGAGATAATGTATTTAACAAAAAGAAATATTTTAGATGATTAGATAAATAGATGAAGATATGTATAAAATGCAGTGGAGCAAAGTGTTGTGATCTTGACTTTCTGGGTGTTAACCCTGAATTCACCAATTACTATGTGTATAAATATATACAAGTCGCTTTACTTCTCACTCCTCAATTTCTTTATCTGTAAGGTACAAACAACAGTGCCTACTTCATAGGATTATGACAAGGAATAAATAAACTATAAAATATAGCACTTGGTCCATAGTTAGTACTTGAAAATGTTACCATCACTGAAGGTAAGACCTGCTTAGAGGTAAGCGAAAAAGCAGAGACATGCCTTAACATTTTATGAAAGATTATCTATTCTTATAGGATGATCATCTCATAACTTTTTAAAGTAACTTTTAGGTTAGCTTTTATAACTGGTGGCTGTGTGAGGTTGACTGAGCCAGGGCAATAAGAACCCCTGCCAAGAATTAATCTAAGGACCTTGGTCACACACGAGGAATGTCAGATTGCTATCATCCTATCAGTCATCAGGGGGTCAAGAAAGTGATAATGTAGGTACTTTAAGCTATGGCTACTTTTTAGGTCATTCTTCAGAGCTCCTCATTTCAGAGAGACCCCTTTTTTTTATTTGCTTTATAGTGAAATCTTTGTGGCCCAAGTGTAAACTGCCCGAACCACTAAGTAAGTGCCTAATTTTTTAAATGAAAATAATTTTTAACATGTGCCTATTAGATGAGAAAACAAGAGAGAAAAATGGCACTGGCTGCTGCCTATCAAATAATTGGAATCCTCATGAACAGGCCCTAGATGACACAGCAGCATTAAATAAAAGATAAAATGGAAACAAGACTCTTTGAATAATACTGCCTGAAAGCAATTTCCTTCTTGAACTAGGGCACTGCTGATCTGAAAGCCACAAATTTTAGAAAATCATGCAGGGCCTGAGACTTTGATTGTATAGTTAATAAAGGATAAAAAAAAAAATCTTCATCTCATACAGTTGATGACATGCAAAGCAAATTCAAGATGTTCAGCAGCAGAGTTGCAAGGTTCCAAATAAAAAATAAAACAGAAGCTAAGGCTGTTCTTTTAACTGCCCACAAACTTATACTTATAGAGTCAATTAAAAAAAATTTTTTTTAACCACTGCATTGAGGTTTGAGGTCAGAAACTTATTTTAGATACTAATTCTCAAGATGCCAGTACCATTGTTATATTGCCAGAGATTTATCTGACAACAAAAATTAAATTCCTAAGGATTTTTTGTGTATCAAAAAAAAAAAAATGTTCTCCAAATGGTAGTATGTTTTAGAAAGACCCCCTCCTTCTTTTGCTCCTAATCTTTTCCCTAAGTCATTGCCTCTGTTTGAAGGAAGCCAGTATGTTTAACTTTTAGTTCAAGCCATTTAGCTCAAGGCTTCCTGATACTGTGTATTCTTTCCCAGAATCAAGAAGTTTGAACTTGAAAGAAAATAAATATATTTTACATTTTAAAATATTGTCATTCTGTTATAAGCACATTCTTCTGCCAATATTGATAATATTTAAAAGGTTAATGAAAAAAATACAAGAAATGAGCCAGCCACTAAGACTCCGGGCAGAACAAGGATTGTCTGGCCAGATGATATAATTCCAAAAGATAAAAGGGGTTAGGACTCCATTTAGTCGAATCTAGCAACAGGATGCTGAAGTTCTGAAATTAGGTTTGATAGATGTAAGCAAGAGAAGAACATACCATCATTTTTAAGAAGTGAAAGAGGAAATTTCAAAGATGGGACACAGAGGTGAGCAATAGGATAAATCTTGGCTTGGTGGCAAGATCTATGGCCCTTCTGCCAGACTGTGTCTGTAGTTACTGTAATCATTTTAGAAAGCAATCTTGAAAACAGTCTCTTAATGTATATATTTTCACTTCTTTTTGCTAAATTCTGGGAATATCCTTAGACGTGGTAAGGGTCACTAAAGTTTTTCATTTCTATTTAATGAAACTCTTTTTTTTTTTATGCTAAGCTCCTATCAATGTGAATATTATTTCATGCTTTTAGCAATCAGAGTGTTTATGTTCTGCTTATTACATCTTCTTAATGAAGAGAACTTTGCTACAGTCTTGACCTCTTTTTTTCCTCCAGACTATTTTCAACCAGGGTAGACCGATTGAACTTGAATCTGTTTCTCCTTTGTGCTTGATCAAATCTGTAATGGGGGCAGGGGTTGAGTATCAGAAAGGGGAGAATAGAAACCTGTGCTGTGAAAAATGGTAGATGAATTTAAAGGTGGCTTCTCCCACAGCCCTTTTAATCTTATCAAGTTATTGTTCTTCTGTTTTTTCTTTAGACATTATTTATGGATGGAAATGGGGACTTTATTCTATAACATAATCAGACCATTCTGGAACAAAAAATGCAAGGTTCTTGGCCTTTGGATAATGATCTTCCTTGACCGATGTCATCATCTGATCTGCCCTCTGGAAGTAAATGTAGAAAACTAAAATCTGTTTGCTAATTTCTTTTTTTCTTTTTTTTTGTGAGGAGAAATATGGCAAAAGTTCTACTGGCCGATATGAACTAATTGTTGCCATGAGGAAAGTTGATGGCTGATATATTTAATGTTATTATAAAATTACTTAGACTTAATCATAAATAGGGCTTCAGAAATACAGCTGGTATATATTTTATAGTATTTACATACATAATTAAATTTCTCGTGTGATAATTATTGTTTAGTTTTTCAAAGTTTCATAAATAATTTTGTATGACAGAATGTGGAAATCTATCTTTTCTGTGAATTTCACAGGTGACAAGTAATTTTAGAACATTTTGAATCTGTGTCTATAAGTACGAGAGACTTTTCTTTTATAATTATAAGAATGACTCAATATGAAGAATCAAGAGGGAGACTGTCAAGCAGAGGACCATGCACCAGTTACCAATCACAGGGGAGCACTCTAAACTGCCTATT
This sequence comes from Pteropus alecto, assembly GCF_000325575.1. Taxonomy (NCBI): domain Eukaryota; kingdom Metazoa; phylum Chordata; class Mammalia; order Chiroptera; family Pteropodidae; genus Pteropus; species Pteropus alecto. The sequence continues at coordinate 28,419,279 of NW_006441955.1, read as the reverse complement.
TCATGTTGGCATTGCATCACCAAGGAAAACACAACACAGTGAAGCATGAGATGGGACAACATTTTAGTCACCTAGGGACGATACAGAGCAAGATCACCTTTAATGCTGGGCACTGGTCCCCCATGGGCAATGGGTGTTTCTTGACAGCCCATGCAGTGTAATTTGCCTATTCCCACCTTTCTTGTGCTCCAGTTGAAGGACCCCGTTCACTCCGCATAGAAGACAGATATAGCCGTGGAGTTGGCCAGGTGCCATATGATGCATACGCTTAAGCACAAAAGAACAAAAGGGCACACAGTGAGCATAAAGCAGGGAAAGAATTTCCCACACAAGGTAGCAAACCTGGTACAGGATGTGTGGGCTCTTTATCTCTAGGTAAGGAAGTGTTCCAAGTCCAAGGTCCATTCTTATGTGGCTAAGTGGGGGCCAAAAGACTGTGAACATTAAACTGCCTTTCTCAACAGGGATGAACACAGATCTTGGTCTATTAGGTATATGGTTGCAAGGTATATGGTTCCAACTTCCTGGTTGAGAATTTTTGGTTATAATTTTGAAGAAACTGAATCATTCAGAAGAGATGTGTTAACACAATCTCTTAATAGTCAGGGACATGCCTTAATTTTGTTGTAAACTTTGAGTGATGAGACCACTTTTTTATAAATATAGCAGGACACCTTTCTTATTCTGGACTACATTTATTATCAGTTCTTTTCTATTTATGGACAGCAAGATGACTTTGGCAATTTCTGGCCTGAAGAAATGTTTAGCTAAATGTGACACAGATTAGAAAAGAAGCCCAAACCCATGCCATCCAAAGTCATAAGGTCAGGAAAAGGATGGATGTTAATATATGGGAAAAAGTTAAGTAGCAGATTATTTAGAGCTTGCTAAGGAATATTTTATCCGAAGTTTCCAATTGAATTCAAGATTTAGGTCACCAAGCAGTCATGAGAAAAGCAGTCTGCAGGAAACTCTGTCAGTAAATGATAGCCAATGGGAAATACAAAAGAGGAACTAGGGCTTTATAAGTAGAGACTGGAATTTAGGAGTAGAACATTTATTCCCATTTTTTTTTCCCCTAAAGCTACATAATTGAGATTTATTCTCAAGACAAAAAATCAAAAGCTGAATAAACAAAAAATTAGGACACTTAAGACTTGAGTAGAACCTGACATAAAGCTGATCATGTTTAGTCAGTGATTTAGAGTCTCTTAAATCATTAATTCTTTGAACTAATATTGATTCCAGAGTTTGAGATAAAGAGATGCAGAGAATATATCTAAAGACAAGGGAGAATAAACTAGCTTGCCAAAATTGCTAAGTAAAACCAGTGTGTGTATGTTAATTCTTATGAAAACTTTATCATCCTTACCAAATCTTATTTGGTTTAGTTGCGTTATGTAGCTTGGTCTCACTTTTTTTTTTAAATCCTAGAAGCTCCACAGGTATTGAGATTGAGAAAAGAAAAGACTGGGATTAGGGATTCTCCCATGGTAGCCTTAATCCTAAATGATCTGTCCTTGATTTAGAGAGACAGCCATCCACTGCCTAATTTATTTATTGAAGAATTCTACAAGCAAATGATGGCTCCACTGGAGTTCAAATTGGCAGAATTCTCTTTCTTCTCTAAGCTGGAGCAAAAGTCCCAACAAAGATCTCACTACATGTCATGGGCCAGGTTCTCTGTAAAAGAGACTGAGGTGAACTCTGAGATAAATCAACACCTATAGAAGGAAGAGAAAACAGGATCTGGTAAAAGAAGTGGTTCAGTTGTGTTCCTGGTCTGATGATAACCTTCACCAATAGCCAACCCCATGGAGATAGGTTGAAATGACGTGGCATTTATGTAAACCCCTCATCAGCCATTTGATGTGGGCTGCTCCTATAAGGGCATGACCTTGGGCAAGGAAATTTTCTGTAGCCGAAGCCACCCCTGTAAGTGTTGCCACCTGAAGCCTGCCTGTCAATAGCAACCCTGGCAGCTGGAACAATGAGTCTTCCTTGAGAGGAACTTGAGCAGCAAGTACTGCCTTGAAGGAGGGTCCAGAGAAAGTATCACCATGACCACAACTTTCCTTCTTGTTGTAATAATGCTATATTGAGTCGAAAAAAAGGTGCATATTAGGGTGGGTCTCTCATTACATGTAAGAATTTATTTAGTAAAATTTATTATAATTTCCATGAAAACCTTAGATTTAATGTTAATTCCTACATACATTTTATCTTTGTAAATGAAGGTTTTCCAGACATTTTTCTCCAACTAATAGTAGCAAGGTGCCCTGATTATAGAATATATTAGTTCATGGTTATGGGCTTGTCTTTTCAAATCCAGGAGCTGTCAATTTGGGAAACTGCTAATGAAGAGAAACTCAGGGCAGTTTTAAGTGTGATGCAAAGCAATGTAGTGTACTTTAGGGTTCAAAATCCACTTAAGGTTTAAACAGTTTTAAGGAAAGCAATTTCAAGACCCAGAATCCAAGAAGAAAGAGTCTCTAATATTCTGTAATTATAACCTATCTGGTATAAGTTCTACCTCTAAAAGGAAATTTATTTTATTTAAAAAAATAATGAAATATTATTTTTTAAATTTAATTACTTGAATGCAATGCTTTAAAACAAGATCGGAGCTGGCTTTGCAATATTTCCCATGCAAAACAACATCAAGTACAAATATTACAAAGTGTCTCTGAGTTTTATTGTTAAGTGGTCTACATCATGCTGTACACCTTTAATATACTTAGGCCATGCTCTCTCACAGAATTCTCCTACACCCTTGGAGACCATAGGTGAGTCTACAATGCCCAATCCTAGGATCAACATCTGGGAGAACAGATCAAGTTGATCTCTTCCAGGACAACACATTTTTCTTTATTAATTCCTTATTTAGCTCAACTATAAATATTATTAAACATTTGCTTATGAACTGCCAGAGCACCATGCTGCTCAACAGATGAGACTGGTGTGTTTCAATTTTATGCACTTAGAACATGCTTAGTTTAGCTCCCTCTCTGCACTCCACATTTCTCTAACTTCCAATTATTGGGAAAAATTTTTTCCCTTACAACCCAAGGCACAGATTTTCTTAATTTTTTTTTTTTTTTCTGTTGGTGGAGGTTGGTTTGGGGGCATGTGTGAGAACAGGAGGATTATGGGGGTGGAATGGTTATGACACATTTTCATTTGCAGCTGCTATGACTCCCTTGCCTTAATCCAGCCCAGATCTCAGCAGAAACCTAACACCACTCCGGTGACCCTGGAATTGCACCAGCACCTCGAATCACCAAATAAGGTAAGTCATTTGTTATCTGCGCCATAAATATTTACATCCACTGGTGACAAATGTATGAAAAGTGTAGAGTGACTGTGTAATTTCAACTGCTCTCCTCAAACCTGTCAATAGTTTCTCTTATCTCTTGAAAGCCCTAATGACTGACATGTGCTAGTTGAATAAGAATGTACTCTCTCTCTTGTTACCCTGCTTTGACTGTTCATTATGACCACATTAGTTGCCTGAAAGTTTTAATTTTCCTTTTCAGTGTAGGGCCTATTACAAGAAATTGTTCAGACAGGCAAACATTCAGCATCCTCTGGTCTCCTTCATTCCTTCCTATGCTCTGCCTCCATTGTTACCAAAAACTCAAGACATCTTCACCATTTTTTTCTTCTTCACTTTAGTGACATAATAGTGACAGAACAACTGTTCACACTTTTTCTCCAATATTGATGATTTGGAGGTTAAGGCTCAATAATGTTTCTAAGCAGCTTGATACTTTCTAAATCTAATAGGTAACCACAGCACAAAGTACTTATGATATAAAAATGTATTTTTAAGCAAGTGTTCCAAAAAATATTTCAAATACTAAGTGGCCTGAAACTGAGCATGCTCAGGGAAAAGCAAATTCTCTTTTATTCTTCTATCAAGAGCTATACTAGTGAAAAAAAACCCCAGAAAATCAATAAAATCATACTGTTGGTTTTACACCAAGTCATTATGCAGAGCTTGTACTTTTATGTAATCACTAGATGAAGAATGCCAAGGGTCAGCGAGGACAGTAAAAGTATATTTAATAAATTTGAAAGATGAGAGTTAACAATATCAAAAAATTTGGATAAATCAACTTTAGAAGACCTGAATATTTTGTTAAAAGGATGTGTTGATCAGTACTCACTAACTGCGCCATATGCCTTCATCAAAGTCATAACCTTTGAAAAAATGGTTGCAAATTTTTCTAAAATATTGTATTGGCTTGATGGCTAAAATTCAGTGGCTAAATGACACCTAGACAGACCAGTCTCTATAGGATTTTTCCTGTACAGAGAATTTGGATTTAGCAAGAACCTCAAAAGAGCCTCAGATACAACTGAGTTGATTACTTGCAGAAATTTGAATCATGCTTGAAAAGAAGACTCAACACATATGTCCTGCTGTTTTCTAACATTCCAGGCTAAAGTAAGTGCTACTCTTTTCTTGTACACATGCCGTCCCGTGTACATCCTTGTTGTAGCACCACACTGGAATTCGAGCTCTTTGAATGCAGAGATCTACTGACTTGTTTGAAAATCTCTAAATTTCAGCACAATACTTTGGAGATAATTTGAACATCAAAAATATTTGTTGAATAAGTGAATGAGAAGGGAAGTTGTGAAAGAAAAAATTGAAAGGATCTTAAGAGAAGGGTTGTCAGATGTTTTAAAATCTTCATTAGAATAAGTATGTGTCAGGAACCTAGTTCTTCTCATCTTTCTCATTTGTGTGGTGGGTGTGTGTGTACATAGTAGTGACTGATTAAGCTAACACTGCTTTTTATGAGGCACCGATTTATAGAAGATTAAGCTAGGATAGACTACAGAGACTGAATTGGCTTAGGGGGACTTATATGTGTAGCCTTAAAAATCATTTGGAATTCAGTTACCTGAATTAACAGCCACTGGTATACAAGATAATTTTCAGTAACACAGTGCCTGCTATTTAGGCTCAGGAGCATAATTTGCCTCTAGTATGCAACTACCTTTTCACCTACTGCTCTGACATTTACCTTCTAAATAGTCAGCACCCTCCTAATGTTTTCTAGCTGTATAAAGTTCTTCCCTCTCTACCAGGACTTTATATCCTTCATGCTCCCAAATGATCTCTTCTTCCCTACCTACCAATGCTCCCATTTTCTGGATTACTTTTTTCAGTTTCATATTCATGTGATTATTAACATATTTGTCACAATGACTTACAAATTGATCTGCCCAGAATGTTTGCTTTTAAAAAGAAGAGTTTGTTAATCCAAATTAATTTCTAATTGTTCAAATATTTATATGAGAAGAGATGAAGATGTTTTAATTAAAAAGTATTTTAATGGCTCTTGTCTTCTAGTAGTGTACCTACTCCCTTACTCAAGATGATGATTTGTATATTGTACTACTCTACCAAATAGTACAATATACAAATCATCATTGTTCAGTTTCATATGGTCATACTCTGCATTCTCCTATATTCTTGAGCAAGTGTCTTTTACCTGAAAAATCCCAGTGAAAGGAGAATTATAGTTGATAAATGCAACAAAGCTTAAAAGAGTCATGATTCAAACTACGAGTCACAATAGATAGGAGTGTCCAGTGTTGGAGATAACTCCCCTTGGAGGCAGACCACTTGAGATCAAGTTATACGATCTTGGGGTACTCACCCTTACCATATCCATAAAATCGGAATATACTCTGTTGCAGTGTAGATCTAGGAAATGATATATGTGAAACTAAGTGACTTATAGTTAACAGTGTTATTATAAAACAATAGAGAGTTTGAGTAAAATATTTAAAGTATAATCATTACTCTTGAGCCAACATTTTCTTTTTTGAAGAATGTGTTCTCTGAAAGAAAAGTAAGATGAATATTTTTTATTTTAATAACATTTTTATCCTTAAAATATAGTTCAGTATTAGATTTCAGAATAAAAAAGCAAAATTTTTTTCTATCATTATTCTGCTGCTTTATTTTTTTGTTTGTTTGTTTTTGTTTTTAAAGTTCAGGAATGAATATTGTGAGGTAGGAAGTGTAGTATGAGAGGAGACCTAATAGATTATTTGAAACATAGAACTCACAAATAATAATAAGCCCCCTAAACCATCCTTAATGATAGTTTTTCAATAACATACCTCGAGAATGCCACCGAATCTCACAGAGTCTGGTTTTCTTATTGTTTAAAAGGAGATAATTTAACCATTTATTCAAGAAATACCATTGAACACATTCTATGTGTTTGTCATCTGTGATGCAGACATAAATTAAACGCTGTTCTTGCCCCCGAGGGCTTCCCTGCCTTGTCTATCTCGTAAGAATTTCGTAAGGAGAAATTATATGTATAAGAATGTGACTTGGCAATTATAAAATTATCATAAATAGATAAAATTAAGTCTTCATCATGCAGAGGGTTATTTCCAAGTTTGGTAAACAACAATATTTAATCTTTAGTGAATATATGACCAAAGGCAAGGTTTTTCAAACATATTAATAAGGTTTACCAAGAAGGTATATGGAGGCTTTGTCTTATTTTTTGTTTCTTTAATTTATTTTTTATTTTTTATTTTTCTAAATCAACAAAAGCTTTAACTGCAAAAAAGAAGTGAGAGGCAGGACAAACACCCAGACTTTTTATTTTTCCTTTCTATAATCCTATGAAAGGCAAATGTCAATAATAATAGCTGAAGTGCACATTTGAATAATAATGCTGCCCTGTTCTTTATTTTATTTGAATATGCTCTAAACAAAGTCATTTTACTTAAGTGGTCATCTGCCACTTAAATAAATCTAATTTTAGTTAATTTCTCTGGAAGTTATAAGTCATGAGCTGGGTGTGCGCAAAAAAATTCCTCTTTCTGAAATTTGATTTAAATGATGATTCATTGGTAAATTAGATTATAATTTATAATAATATTTTTAGAATCTGAAATTTAAAATCAAGGATTTGTAATTGAATATTAAAGCTCAGAGCAAAATTATAGTTCAGCGGGTAAGTGATAGAACATGGTCAGAGTCACACGTTTAATAATAAAATTAGGTTCCGTGTGGGATTGGCTGGCAAGAGTTGCATGCTGCACCCTTTGGAAAGAGCTGATTTTTTTTTTCAGCTAATGTTCCTGCTTTCACTATTGCCCTTGAAAGGACCCAACAATTCTAGTTACATGTGTGTATGGTATGTTTCTACTTCGAGTTGATTCATTATATTATATTATAGTTATTTTAGACAAGATTTTTACCTGCTTTAAAACAAGGGAAACATGTTCCCTGTGATTTGAAAAAAAAATTAAGAAAAACAAAAAAAGAACTGGGGATCAGAGTGTCATGAAGAAAATATATTGTAGATCCTGAAACACCTAATCAGGTTGCAGCTAGAAGGGTTCTCAAAAATATTAGTGACACAAGTAATGTCCTTGGGAATATCTTCATTTTATAAATATATTGTTTTTTTTTTTCTGAAGTGCTTCATTATTCATATATTATGAACTGTTCATAGGACTTGGCTTAGATCCTCTCCTTCAGGCACTTTTGTCTCCAGTGACCTGTTAAAATGGTCTTAGCACATTCACAAGGCTTTTCATTGCAGTCCAGCCTGTTTGTAAAAACAATCCATCAATATCATGTTCAGATGACAGTCTATGTAGAACCTGCCTTTGCTTAACCAGCCTGTCTAATGCTGAGAGCATAGAATTCTGTCCAGGAATGACATCTTGAATAAGTTTGGGTTGGGGCATATTGCATTCTTCTTCAAGACAATTTTTTTTTTCTTCTCTTCAGACATTTCCTTGCTTTTACAAGGCTATAAAAATAGGAACACATTTTTCTTTCCTTTGAAATGATGTTGGCCCAAGTTTTGCTCTTCTTAGGGTACAAAATAAATCTGCATGCAAAGAAGGAAATGTTTACAAAGCCATGATTTTGATGTCATATGCTGTATTCAACCCCAATATCTCTGACAGCCCACTCAGCCTCTGCTTGTCGACATCGGTTGAATTATCTAGGTTGACATTTTAAGGGGCTATCATTTATAGGACTTTACAGTTGTCTTCCAAAATAATATGCAAAAGAATTCTCCAAAAGGCAGTTTCACTATTATAATCCACATTCTGATTGATTCCTATATATTCAGGAGAAGATATGGCTAATTAGTGAAAATTAAAAATATTCCAGAAAGCTGTCAGTAACAGATATGCACTACAGATATTAGCTCTAGTCCAGATCCTGAAGATAAAGCATACTCTTCTCCCTTTAGTAGCCCTCAAATGAGCATTGAGTTGGTTTTTGGTAGTTTTGAAAAGTTTTACTGCTTCAAAAAAAAAAAACCTTTTTTTTTTAACATTACTACTCCATTAGTAATCCTTTCCTCTCCCAGGGTAGGCTGGCTGACACACAGCAGGTTCCTCTTTCCTGGATGTGATGCTGTTGAAAGGGGTCCCCACCACTTCCTTTCTGCCTTCAGCACCCTTCAATGAAAGCCCTAAGTCAGCTTGTGTTCTTAATAGTAAAAATGCAAACAGACCCAAAAAGGTATGAGTTCATATGCTGGAGAATTGAGAAGAGGAGGAAATCCAAGAATATAATATACTGTTTGCCACACATCTTTGTAGTCCATAGTAATCCTAACCTCTTATTCTAGAGTGTAGAAGGCTGAAAACAGCTTACTTATTTGTCATACTTGGAAAGAAATGATGCTGTATTTACATCCCTTCTTTGTGGTATGTCTAAGAGTGCATTACTCACTATAATTACATCTAACTTTTATAAAACTATATGCCAAGACTTGCATTACATACATTTAGAATGTCATCTTATTGTTAATCTTCTCAACAATACCTTGAGGAATGTATTATTATTATCTCCATTCTATAATCTTTGAAACCAAAGCTTAAAGAGATGATTTTTTTTTCTAAGATAAGAGAGCTAAAACATGGAGGAAAGAAGACTCTAGTTCAGTGACATCTGCCCCCAAAGGCCCATGATCTTAATGCTTCATTCATTGCATCCTTAGAGTCACAAAGTAGGAAAAAACTATCTATTTTAATATCATCATTTTATAAATGATGAAAACAAGATACTATGAAGTAATGTTAGTTCCTCATTATTTAGCGGCAGAACCAGAACTCCAATGTATAAGTCTCCGAATTCTCAGTCCACTTTCTGGGCAATAAACTCTCAAGTAATAACAGCAGATTCTTGAAGAAATAATACTGTTAAAACAAACTATCCAGATTAAGGTTAGCTTTTACATCTGTTTACCATTTTATATCCAACAGCAAATAGGTATTCATCATTGCCTACATATTAGGATACAAAATTCTGAAATTTAAGACTGTAAAAATCATGGCTCCACTTCACCTCGAGGCTCGTGTCCTATCGCATCTCTACGCAAACACTCCTCTCTAGTAGTATTGCTTTACTCCTATCTCTCTAAATACTCTGGGCATTTTTCATTGTATTATTGATCCTGTTTGGAATATTTTCCAATTTCTTTTTCTAAATTTTATGTGGAATTATTATCATCTTGTTCCAAAGGAGGAGACTGAAGTTCCTAGTGGTTAAGTTTCTTGACCTATTTAAATTGTAATTCCCTTAAGGGATGGCAACTTTAATGAAATCAGGAGTTTGTGTTTGAGAGACACCTAGTTCAGTCTTCATTTCTGAAAAGCATTGGTTATGCAAATTTAATTAATTCCCTCCACCTCACTAAACCACAGTTCACTCATTTGAAAAATTGGAGTAATAATACCCAAATCATTGAATTGTAAGGTTCTAAGCTGACAAAGAAAATCACTCAATATGTAGTAGATTCTCAAAAATGTTTAGTTTCCTTTTTCTTTATATTCCATACAAATGACAAGGGATATTTGTTGTCAGTCTCAAAATTTTTGACTCAAGTATTTGTTAAATTAGGGAGCAGCCTGAGTAAAATGCTTTTTGTTCCACAACTAAAAATACTGAGTATCTAGTTAGGGTATGGATTCAAAATGAAATTAATCAGGTTAGCAAGAAAATTTCCTCTTTCCAAATTTCTCCCAGACTTATTGCGAAAGAGGTCCACCAAACCATTTCCCTTTTTCTTCATGAAGGAATATAAGTCTGGAACGTAGGATGGTCAGAAAAGAAGAGAAAGAAATATAAGGGAGCTACCCAGTGAAAGAATAAATGTCTATTTGTCTTATGACCATGGAAATCTGGGTTGTATTACTAAAGGTCGGACCGCCAAATTTTTAAGCATCATTCACAGACACACTATTTCATCTGATGATTATAGTAAGTGGATTGGAATTACACAGAAATATTGATATTCAACTTCAATGTTCAACAACCATATAACTAAAAATTCAAAATGTCGGTGGATAGCATTTGACAGAAAAATAGAAGGAAAACTATCTAAATCACTAAGCATCGAACTCCCATATTTTAAAGTTTGACTGATATATTTCCTTATGCTTGTCTCTCAGCCAACAGCAATAACAATGGCAATGAACTCATATCTTTATTATAGTGAGTGCCATTACCCCTTTCATAGAAGAAGAAACATATTGAAGGAGTGAATTGTGTTTCATGGTCTCAGTGAATGAACTGTATTGTGCCAAACACTAGAAAAAAATCTTTTCTTTCTTTTCTGAATCAGGAAATCATTCTGGTTATGTGATGATAATATTTTGACCTCCAACCTTTGCTCACCAGTCTTAATGACAGAAAAAAGATAAAGTTAAAACTGACATTTTTTTCTTTCTACATGAAGTCATTTTAAATCTCTACTTAAAATCTTATATAAATTTTGTTAAGTAAAGTTTCTCTGTGTATGTCACATAAAGAATTCTTTCACTAGTAATTTTAGGAGTTATTGAATTGCTAAACTGACTTTGCTATAGATTGTGTTCTTTGAAATTAAATTAAGGAAAATAAAAAGTGTTTCTACTTTAGCTCCAGTTGGTCATCAACTGTATAGTTTCTCCATGGCTTAGTTTGTTTGTTTGTTTGTTTGTTTGTTTGTTTGTTTTTAATACTTTTATGGTATGCATTGAGCTTCAAAGGTGACTGGAAATTTCATTAAGCAAAATCTAACTTCCCAAATAGAGGGCTCGTTCATCCACTGGAATAGGCTAGATTTTGCTGTGGTAACAAACAACTCCAAAATCTCAGTGTTCTGACACAATACACAGATTTTTGACTCAGGTCAGCAGGGGGGATCTTCTCATCAAAGCAATTCAGTGGGCTCCAGCTCACAGACGTTCCATCTCAACACACAAAGTGGCAGGGAGGATGGTATATCATACATTCGTTCTTGAAGCCTCTACCTGAGGAGACATACATCTGCTCAAATTTCACTGGCCAAAGCAAGTGCATGACCATGACTAATTTCAAAGAGTGTAGAGAAGTATAATCTTACATTTGTCTAGAGGATAATGTCTGGATTATATATAAAGAGCCTTAATACCTACCAAAGCAGGTATTCTAACTTCACTTGACTGATGGTTTGATGTGATTTGCCTTGGAGTCCCTCTAAAAAGGAGAGATCAAGACACCTACTTTAGAAGGGGCTAAACTCCTTTATGCCAATCTATAGGTGGTTGGCCTTGAAGTTTTGGCAAGATGTGTGTTTATTTTGCCATGCCCAAGGAGTGAACTTGTTCACCTCTTTGACCAAATCTACTATGAGTGAGAGCAATTAAATTTTAAGTATTAGGAGAGATTTGAAGTCAAATTTTCAAAAGATGCTTGAGTAAACATCAGTCACTTAGGACTCATGAAATTGCCCTTATTCTATCCACTGCACTTGTTTGGACTGGCTTATAAGAATAGGATAAGCATAAAGACTAGAGTTATTTTTTCAAATTCAAGGAATGCTGTTTTATTATCTTTCTGACATACACTCTCTTTTCTCTCATGAAAAAGATGAAGGTACAATACAGTGATAATTACTTCAGCTTTGTAACAGTTATTAGAATAATTCTCTAAATTCAAATACAACAAATGATTGTTTTATTTTTTTAGAGTAAAAAGAGCCTACTTTTAAATCACAGGAAAATTGGTTACAAATTATGATTCAATATAGATTAAAGAGAAGTATAATGGTCAAACTGGGTGATAACGACACACAGAGTGAGGTAATTGACTGCAAATAAAAAAAATTTGAGGATATAATTTTACCTAAAGAAATATCAGTGTAAAAGTTAGTATTTAATATTTGTAACTTTTTATAAATTTTACTTAATTTGTTATTCTTTTAAAAAAAAGGAAGTAAATATTTATAACCTATAATCTCAGGAAAATTGTGCCTAGTTTTGTTCAGATTTCATATATTAGATTGCAGTTGTCTTCTGGTTCCAAGGCACCCTCATGTCAGGAGCAGAACATAAGGAATTTTAATCATTAAATACGAACATCTAAGGTAATGAAGTGAGAGTTAATGACAAAATAACCACCATCCCTATGAGAAGTTTCTATTTCTGTTGTTATCAGTATAATAATGTTGAATATCATGTAATAGTTTTGCCCTTATTCTCTAACACATGTGATTATGTGACAATGACATATTTCTTTGTTTAAGGTAGCTGACCCATTTTAGGATGAAATCCAAGATAGCTTTGTGATATATTATTTTTTTGTACAGCTTTTAGCAAGGCATTAAAAGATTCATATTAAGATGGTATTTGGCCCAAGAGGACTTGAAACACTCAATGCTCTTAGCATTGTCATCTTTATACCACGAAAGAAAATAAATTCACCAAAGGGAAACACATGCACCAAAGACAATGCTTGCAAATTAATATTACTCCGAGACTATGGTCCCAAATCCCAATATAGAATTCCTATGAGGTAGACATCCATATGTGTAGACATGTCTTTTCTTACAAAAGGTTCATTCTAGAACAGGGTCCTATTCAGGCTCAACTGTTACCTCTTCTCTTTTCCTCGCTAAAACTACACACTAATAATGGAAGAAAGTAAAAATAAAGGTGGGTATCTCTAATTTGAGTAGGTCTTTGGAAATAGTGGGGGATAGAGAGGTCAGAAGGGTCAGTCATAGAGCTTACTTTGCCTCAGTGTTCTAACATCTAAGAGAAGACATATACTACAATATATGCTAATTGTGTCTCTTTTGTTAACCTTTAGAATGGAGTAGGATTAACCAATTGTAAGGATGGCATAGGTGAATCAAAGATAAAGAATAAATATGCTGGGGTTAGTCTGCATTTCTTAAAACAATTACACAATAAACTTGTATTTATTTATAGAAAGTAGCAAAGAATGGTTATAAATTCAAGTGTATGACCAACAGGGTCTTCCACATTGCATACACCTATAAACTTGGCTTTGATTTATTTAAATTAAAAGACAATACATAAAAGCAGCTTGTTTGCAATTCTGGCTTTCTAGACTCAAGGTATACCAAATCTTTGCATAAATTAACCACTGCACTCTTTAGCTGCTGATTGCCAAGCATGACTCAGTCTTTTAATTATTGTCTATAGCCATATATGTTGAAGTTGTATGTTAATACCCTTTGAACTATTCTGTTCATGTTGCTTGCAGCAGTCTTAATCTGAGCATACTAAGTGGGCACCTACTTTTTTCCTCCAATATTTACATTTGTTGATTTCAGTGAAGTTATCTTTTGATATGTCCAGTGTCTAGGATATGAACCAAATGGTAGAGTAGAAATACTTAAGAGTGGTCAGATAATCAAATCACATCTTCCAACTTATAAATCTTGGTGACTTTATAATAATTACCAATTATTGAAATCTATTTACTTGTAAGGAATTGGAATTAGTTCTTTAAATAAAGAGTATTTCTACTGCTCAAAACTGCCCTATTAAGTACATAAACATCAATATTTTAGAATGAAGATCTTGAATCTAGATAATTAATTAATTTGATTTGTCACACTGCCAGATAGCACTGAGATTAAAATCCAAGTCTTTTTGAATCCAAAACCAGCACGGTTATTTAATAAGTTCAAGCTCTACTTTCTCATCTATAAAATGGCGATTACTATATGTATTCAGATGGATATCATGATGGTTATATTAAATACTATATAGAACAGTTCAATGGCTAACATCCTAAAAAGGGACCTGTAGTCACACCACCAACCAACCTCACTCACAAGCTGATGACCCTGGGCAAATCATAACCTCATTTTCTCCAGTTTTCTCATCGGGGCATAACAATAGTATTTTTCCATAGATTTTTGTGAGCATAAAATGAGATGACATATGTCAACTGCCTGTAATAGACCCAGAGCATAGTAAGAGCTTAATTAAGTATTTTTTAGTATTTGTCGACTAAAAAATGCCTACCATCACTTGATCTAATATTAAGTATAATTAATAATGGATGAGGGTAAACTCACTCAAGACTTGACAGATTTCAAAGTCTTATTAAGAAGTTTGGATATTACCCCTTTTTTTATTTCCTCATTTTTGAGGTTGAGATTGGAGTACTGATTTTTATCTGTAGGCTTTTTTCCTAAGTATGCTAGCCTTCTTGATGTAATTTTCTATACATCAATCAGTGTATCATTGGCTAATATGCTGAGGAGTATAGTAACAGTGTCTTAAGAGACAGTGCAAACTCTAAGTGCTCACAGGAGATCTCATTTTGTCATACCCTTTAGAAATAATCTCTATGCTTAATTCCTTGCTGCCATCCATCCTATCAGTTCAAGCTGCAAGTGATTCTCGGTGACTAAATTTTTTAAGTTATGGCATTATTCTATTCTAATTTCAAAAAACTGGTATATATATATTTGATAAAATTTATGTCTTAGCCTTACTCATTTAAGCCAGCTGGTCTAATATGGTGTTTTTGTGAAGATTTTAAAATACTAGGCTTAATAAATTCTTTATTTATTTTTGCATTTCATTAAATTACACTTGGAATTGTTTGCTGATTAGCCACTTCACAGAGAAAGTGAAGTTAAAGTTATTAAAATATCTTCAATGTCTTGGAGAAAGTATTTTATTTAGAGAAATAAAAAATGAATTGCTTATAATTTTACTCATTGAATGTTATACCTCCCCACACCCCTTCCCTACAATACTACTGTAAGTGCAGACTCTGAGTACTTGAAAGGATTTTTTTTCTTATTCTTATATATTTTTAGAAATGATTATAGCTCACATTTAAACATAATTTTAAGGGCTCTGAGAATATGTACGTAAATCAATTTTAAAATATAGAATATAACGTTTCTCTATTTTTGTCATAGTTAGCCGCATGAGACATCATATACACACCAAAATGTATTATCAATTTTTAAAAAATAGAACAGAAAAAAAATAAGCTTTAGATTTCACACAGTACAATCTCTCTAATGATTGCGAAAACATTTAAAGACTGAAATGCCATGTGGTCAATATTATAAACATAATTTTGTAACATTTCTTTACTACAGATTTTCCAGAGGAGCCAAATGAATAGCATACTCCAGTTAATCAATGATAATGCCTCTTGACTGGATGGCTGGTAAACCTTAAAATTCCTAGTTCAACTTAAATAATTGAAACTACTCCTTATTTTTGGAGGAATTATCTGAGAGTAATAAGTCTAACTTCTCTTATTTGTCTACGTCACCAGCCAGTGGCATTTATTCACCCTGCAGAATGACTGAATGATGACAACAATAACAAAAGTGGGAAAAGTATCAGGGATTTTGATAGATGTTTTGTGTTGGAAGTATAGGAACTGGAGGCAACTCTTATTATTTCTAATACTCAATAAGTTTAAGGGAGATGGTTAAATTGTGTCATCGTCACCTGATGGAGGATGCCAGACCCAGAAGTATTACATTTAAAGTGCTTGCAGCAGCTTGGGAAGGTTTTGTCAGGCCCTTTTCTCCATGAGTTAATATTCAGGGGTAAAATTCTGAACAACAAAAATCATTAATATAGCTCTCTCTCTCATAACTCTTGAGGTCTGAGCTGTTCTCTCTGCAGGTGTCAAAGTTTAGCTTTTCCTTGTCCACCCCAAAATTGGTATTTTCCTATTCCAGCAGTTGTAACTTTGTCTTTTTTGCCCTCATCTTCTATTTTTACCCAGTCCCTTCATCCTGAAGGGTAAAATACAAGCAGGACAGGACATTTTTATAAAACTGATGAAGATAAATTATGTCTCTCACTTTTGGTACGTGTGAACTGCTGTAAGGGAATTTGGAGAGAAATGCCATCAACAATATAGTCATTATTCTTATGATATAGGATTGGGTTGAGTTAACAAGAAAATCTAGGTAGCCGAATCAAAATTGAGTTTAAGTCACCTCCACCCTCTTTTGGCCAGTCTGCCACTCTGAATGTGTACAAAACAGGCCTGTGTAACATTGAGGTCAGGGGGAAAAAAAGATAGATCATGCCCAGGAACGGTCAGGGCAAAATACTGAATTTTCAAAACAGGTCTGTGTAGTCCCCATCCTTCCCTACTAATCATTACCCAGGAAGTGTCCTAAGGAAATGATACCTTTCTAGAGACAGCCACATTCAGTGGCTAAACGGCCTTACTAAGGAAAAAGTGAGGAAAGTGGAGTCAAAAATATTTCTAAGTTATTTTTTGAAAAAGCTCTGTCAGTACTCAAACTCACTGGATACCTGTAAGTGATATAGAGCATGCAAATCCATCAGCTTTGTTGTGTGGATCATCAGATTGCAACTGATTCAGAAAGCTGCAAACATGGTATAGATTAGGATCAAGGGACATGGTAGAGTGGTTAGAACTGACTGATTGAACTGGAAGAGCAATACAGTGACCTGAATAAGTGGTGACAGCCGTGAGGCAGCACTAATAGCACATGAAAGCAGTGAAAGATCTGACTTAGTTTGCCAGGAACAAGTGGAGGCCATGCCCCATGCAATGCGGCCTCCTTCACTGCGAGAAAACAGGTCAGTTTTGTCAGAAGTCACAATTCTGACAAGGGGTAACTTCTGCGTCAGAGACATAGAATCCTTTACTTTGTTTCTAGTCTATGTGTCAGATATGCTGCCATGTCTGGTAGCATAAAGGATCTGGGCAACAATGGTGGCAATTCAGGGTGCGTAGTCTTGATCAGCAGTTTTGTTCTACTCAGTCTCATCAGAGAATGGTATTTTACCATAAAAGCAAGTGACCCGTGCAGTTTAATCTGTACTCATGATTTATTTCTATAGTTTATAGCTCCAAAAGGGATATGTTTAATCTGTCAGTTTATAGTTTTCTATAACAGCTCAACCATTATCAACAAGTCACTAAAAATACAGCAAAGTTCACTGAAGGAAATAGTGGCCAGAAAGAGCTATGAGAATGGCTTTGAATTCTGTCTACTGAGTGGAGTGACCACATCCATTATTGATTATGCATAGCAGAGGCTGAACTTGAATGGCTGCAGCAGCCCGATGGACAACATCAGGTTTCAGCACAGCAAAACCTTCGGTGAATCTTGCCTAGGCTTTTAGGGAGCTTCTGTGAATGAAGAGCCTCTTGGAGACATTGACTTTCTTCATATGGAGGAATAGAAAGTAAGTTTCTCACAGAGGAAGAGCTGTCACTTATTCTTGTAAAGCCAAGATGCCTTGAGGCTAGCTGTGTTCTTAAATATATCATCTTAGATGCAAGATACATTGGAGCCTTTCCTCCCTCTTCGTTGAGTCCAGATTGATGTAGACTCAAATGGAAATATCAGGCTGGAATGTCATTGCAAGGTCTCCCCAAATCAGTTCAGTTTCTACAAGAGCCCAGTAGCAAACTAACAGTTGCTTTTCAGAAAGAGTGCTAGCTATGTCACAGAGATGCTAAGTACAAACCTTCATGAGCTCCTCTGAGTGGAGGTTGCCTTCCTTTGACAGAATTATACCCGGCAAAGTCATTAGTCACAGAGACTTACAAGTCAAAGGAGTCATCATGGGAGTGGTGCCCCAAATGTATAGAGTGTGCCACAACTTCCTGGACAGCTTCCAACACAGCCTGTTGATTTGGGACCCATTGGAACCTGACTGATGTGTGCCTTGCTAATATAAAGGACCAAATAGAATGCCCAGAGGGGACACATACTGACTCTAATCCCCAAGTAGTCGGATAAGGGGTTGGGTCTTATTTTTGGTGGTGGAAAGCTGAAGTAACATTTTTTTCCTTGACTGCAGAGGAACTAACATTATGTATCTGCCTATATAGTCTTAAGAAACTTTACTTGATGATTTATATAATGCCTTCTCCTTGTTCCAGTGGGAAACACTCATCTTCCAAGAATGCTTGTTATACAAACATCCTTGAATGATAGCCCAAAAGAGAGGGCAGTCAGTGCCTCTGCTCTCAAAATATGTAGAAATGTGAGAACCTATAGAAAATTGTCTCTCAGTACTGTGCACTAAAAGGGCAAATTTTACTTCATGTAAATTCTACCTGATTTTTAAAAAACATATTTAAGCTTTCATCAAAGAAATCAGAAGAATGGGAAGATGAGATGATCTGAAAATTGTTTCTTCCTCTCTGTCCTCAAGGGAATTATTATCTTTTTTAAGTTTTAATTTTTAAATATTTTATAGTTACAGTTGACATATAATATATTAGTTTCAGGTATACAACATAGTGATTAGACATTTATAAACCTTACAAACTGATCACCCTAATAAGTCTAGTACCCCTATGGCATTATACATAATTATTACAATATTATCGATTATATTCTCTATGCTGTGTTTTATATCACTGTGACTATTTGTAACTACCAATTTGTACTTCTTAATTCCTTCACCTTTTCAGCCATTCCCCTCAACTTCCTTCCCATGATTTATTTTTTTATGTGAGCTTTTTAAAACATAAAATTGGATTGGAAATAAACAACAAAACTGTGCATGTTCTTAAGGAAAAGAACTGAATAGTATTCTAAGCACTTGAATGCCATTAGCACTGAACTCATTAAATTGAGTTCAACTCTATGTACCTTGAGAAATTTATTAAGATGAGTGACTACATATCCCTTTTTATTATAATTATTGATTATTCTCAGAAAAGGCAAAATGTATTGATGTATTTGTTAATAGTTCACAGGATATCATCAGGAAAAAATGAGTATTGAAAAATTCCATTAAAAAATGAAAGTTTCTGTAATTTATTACTAAGAAACTCAATAGCTAATAATATAGAAATAAGTTATTCTATATTGTTCTATAGACAAAGAGTTTCTGGGTCTTTGGCCCATGGTCTCAACTCTGGCTGCATATAATTAATTACCTGGAGACCTATGCAAATAATGCTGCTGGACATCATGCCTATATATTTTGATTCAATTTGTCTGGATAGGGCTCATGTCTTGGTGGCTTTTTATTCTTTAATTTCCCCCAGTTTATTCCAGGTTTACAGCCAGAGTTGAGAACCACTGACTTATACAATGGAATATGTTTCTGTGTAATTCTCTTTAGCTTCTTAGCTTGTGAGAAAACTTTTAACACAGGCACTTAATGTTATTTAACTATATGAAAAATAACTGTACACAAAACAATTTAAGAATTTTATGGCTTTGACTTTAAAATTCAAACTGAAAGGTGAGACTTAAAATATGTCATTTATTTATTTCAGCTGTTCTTAATTTGGGGGATGGAGGTGGCAACTCAGAACAATCTGGGTCATTTTTTTCAAATTAAAATAGCCATGTTCTTTCCAGGAAATTCTAATATTTGGAAAGGGATGTGAGAAGGGAGGGAGAAATGCATAATTTTTTCGGACTTTTCCATGATTCTGATCCCTACCATGGCTATCAGTACTCCATTTTTTGTGGAAAACCACTGGTTCATCTCTTTTGCTTCTAACTTGCTAAATAAGATATATGTTACAGCGTCTGAGTGGTCAGCCCCAAGTCTCAACCCTCTTGTTATATGATCAGATTAATCATGTGGGAAGCCTCAAAACATGTCTGGCAAGAGGAATACTATTGGTTAAGAAAGACACCACGAATTAGAGAAATTTAGGCACAGAAATAGCCCCCAAAATTTCTACTCTAAAAATAAAATTTTATTCTAGAAAAAACTACAAACTTCTTCTTACCTTTGGAAATGTAAAATTCATACAATGAAAAGAAAAGATCATATTAGTAAATCCAAAGTATCATATTGTATAACCCAAATTTCTCAATAAAGTTTTTAACTAACCCAGATAAAACAACATAAAAAGTTCCATTACTTTGAAACTTAAAAAAAAAAAAAATGAGTTTCAAAACTTCTTTTCTATGGATACACTATGCTTGATCCTTGCTCAGAAAATAAGTAGAAAGTGCTCTCTCTAGTGTCTTTTAACCCTTTGTTACTCAAATTATGATTCATGGATCAGCAGCTTCCTGTTGCCTTAAGACTTTTTAAAAATGCAGACTCTCAGGCTCCATTCCCAGGCCAACTGAATCAGAATCTGCATTTTAACAAGTTCCATCAGTGAGTCACATGCACATTAAAATTTAAGAAGCACTGCTTGAGCCCATTAATTTTGATAGCCATCGAAACTATTATCCAGAAACAGACAATAGTGCCTAGAAATGTTTGTAAAACAAAGAGCATAAAAGATAATCTATTTTAACGAATTCTTTAGAACAAACAAAAATAAGAGTTTTAAAAATCTCTTCAGTTCTTTCTTTAAACAATCAAACAGATCCTTACAATATAGCATGGTGGGATTTTCATCTTTCTCTTTAAATATAGTCAATAGGTGATAGAGCTGAAGTGAGCTTGCTGATGGTGTCAGTAGTAGTGGCATTAAGGGTTTTGTTGCTAGTCTTTTTATCTCAGTTTTCCATTTCTATTTCAGAAAGTGAGCACAACAGGCTACAATTTGCTAACAAGCAGAAGTGCCAACTTCTCTTGGGGGAAAAGAAAGAACAAAACATGATCAGAACCTCCACCTCTTCTTTTTATTTCAAATCAATGCCTTATAATGCCATTAAGGGGCAAAGGGAGGAGAAGAAAACTCCAAACTTAGATTGTGTCATCTTAAGTATATAAATGGCCTTTTATTCTTCAAAATGGTAATTAAAATTAGGCTAATTTTCAAAAGCAGCTCTGATTTAAACAATAATAATAATAATAAAACAATAACAATAATAGCAAAAGTATTTAAAAGCCTCGTTCATTCCTACTGGCACATCTGAATATTTCATCATATGAGCTTTCCCGGTTTTATCAACATTTTCTGTATCCCTCTCAGTTCAAACTGTGACCTTCAAGTGAGAATGCTTTTGTATAATCTTTCTTACTCAGTTAAGTGATGAGTATCATTGCGAGGGTAAAACTCTAGACTTGTGTTAAGATTTGCACAATAAGTATTTTGAATGGGTGACCATTTTATCATGTGCATGATATTTTCACAAGCAGGCAGACAGAAGGATTTCTTTCCATAATGTATAAAACACAAAACTTTAACTTTTCCAATTTATGTAATTTAATTCTGGATGGATAATTATGTCACTAACAAACATCATGCTCGAGAGTGACATGTAAAATATGTATTTAGTAAAACCCTAGGAAAGTTGTGCCAATATGTGGACCATGTATGATGTAAAGGGCCAAGACCTAATAAAGACCATGTCTAATAAAGAATGCAGGTGGATATGCCTGATACACTTAGAAACAGGTCTGTGCTCTCGAGTAACACCTCGTGCCAAAACTCATAATATGATATGTTTGGCTTGATGCCATTGTAGTAGATTCTACCTATAGCTATTGTATTTCTGCAATGGCTTTAGGCCAATTGCCTAATCTCCGTAAATAAATGATTAAAAAAATCAAGCTATGTAAAGAGAAATTAGAATAACATGTTTAATGAAATCACTAGTTTGTTTGTTTGCTTGCTTGTTTTATTTTCCTCTATGATCACCTCCCTTTTTCTTGTTTCAGAGGCGCTCCTTTGTTTTATGGGTTTAGAACAGAAAAAACAAAAACAAAACAAAACAAAAAAACCCAGCCTGACTTTCATTAGGTTTTAATTTAATGACTCTATTTTTCTAAGTCTGTTTCAATATGATTGTGATTTCATGCCTGTATCAACAGTAGGAGAAATAGAAGTTTTTGAAATGCTAATCTCTTAGGAAATAGTAGGGGGCTGGGATGATTGCTAACATTGCAAGAGGAAATTTAAATAGAATTAGGACCTAGAAAGTTATTAACCTGGAGTTTATAGTGTAAGTCAAAATTAAACCATTCATAAAAAGATTGGTGTTAAATTATACATATATAAAGTTTAGGCTGCAATAAAAAAAAAAAAAAAAAAAAACAAAAAGAACCCTAAAACATTTTTTTTTTAAAAACAGAAAGCAGCCTGTAACACTTATTATTTATCCATAAAATGAATAGGGATTTCACTAGTCCATCATTTTGCAATGAATTAAAGAAAGCCAGTTAGATACTCTAAAAAAATGTGTGTTCATTTAAAACTTATTTTCCAAGTGTGCTGACTAATAAAAATAAACTGTGATCTAATGGAAACATCTTTGTTTCATCCTAAGCCACTTTTGGGCAACTTTTGACACAGTGCGCTACGTGTTTCTTCCAATGTCTTCTTTTAGAATCCACGATCCCATGGTCTCCTATTTATTTATTTTTATTTTTTTTATTTTACTGACCATTCTCAATGCTTTTAGCAAGCATTTATTTTTCTACTCTGTCACAAAGTCATGGAGGCCCTCTGAAAATATTTCAAATTTATATTAGCCCATAGCTATCTTTTGAGCTTGTGCCTTATAAAGCCAAAAGCTTAATTGTTCTACTAACCTGAAGTCTCATTGGCTCACAGATATTAAAATTCACATATTTAGAAGAACAATAAGAAATTAATCTCTGAATCTTTTCCACCACATAAATTGGAGCCATCATACACTGAATCCTTCCAGCTAAAAACAGAAAGAATGTTTAATTTCTATCGTTTCCTTACCTCGTTCCCCAATGTATAATCTATCAATAATTGCTATCATTTAGAGCTTCACAATGTGTCTTAAATTTATTTACTTTTCTCCATCTCTACCTTCAATCCTAAACATTCTTCATCTTGCTGCTGGAATACTGCTAAATCCTCTCTATGTCTGTATGTCTATTCTTTTCCATTTCCAATTCATTCTCTTCGCAACAACCAGAATGGTTATAATTTTCACTAACTGGCTTAAAGCAGTTTCATAGCTTCACATCGAACTCAGGAAAAATAAACCCATCTGCACCTGTGAGGCCTTGAACATACTACCTCCTGCGTCCCTCTTTCTATCTCATGTTACTCTCCTCTTTGTTACCCAAGCCACAGATACACTAGCCTCCTTTCATGTATGCCAAAATATTTTTTATGTGGTCTCTCATTTGTTTTTGTCTGTAATGTTTCTCTCTCTGTTCTTTCTCTTGGCATAGTTGGCTCCTTTCTACACTTCAGGTCCCAAATCACCTCTTTGCCTTTTCTGTCTATAATACAACCATGATTTTCCAACCGTCATAGTTACTCACTGTCACATCCTCTGCTGATTTGTTTCAGAGTATTTATTACAATCATAAATATCTTCTTCCTTTCTTCCTTTCTCTTTTCCTCACTTAAATGTAATCTCCAAGTGGATAAAAAGCTTGTCTTATGTCTTACACTTTGCAGATTACAAATATTTAATAAATAATTATTTCATAAATAAATGAGGCTATGTACGAGTAGTTTAAACTTTACAAATGAAGTACCATTTTTTTTTTCTCAACATCTCAAAATGTGGCAGAACATTCCTATTGTACCATCTCTAAAACTCTTACATTGTGTGAACTTATAAGAAAATTACTTTCTCTTCTTTGGGATAAATGATGATGGTATGGATGGAAATCAATACTTTACTCATGTAGTTTATATGTTTAAATATGAAAGTACTCAAATAAAAAGCTGCAGATATTCCCCTAGTTGTTGGGTTCGGGATGACTATACCTCAAAAATCAGTTACATAGTAAAACATTAAGGTATAGCAATTACTATTTTTTGCCATGTGTTGAATTAGAGTAGGGAAGTTAGCTCTGTAGAGAACTCTTCAGAAAAACACAGGACTTATTGTATGATTCAAGGCTTGTATTTCTACCCTTCCCATAGCTCCATTTTTTTTCTTTATTTCCTTTCTTTTCCTTCACATCCTTATAATAATAAGATATTCTGAGCATTCTCAGTGCTCTCTTCAGCAGATGTTAGCATGCATATGCTAATTCCACACACTTCCTTCCTACTCATTCCTAAATGCACAACAACTTCAGTGTTTCTAAACAAAAACACTCAAAACTATCCAGATAAAAAATACTGATATGTATATATACTTGGCAAAAACTTTAGCTGCAGGGAAATGCATTTTTTTCCTGAAAAGTTTTGCATTTCCTCAAAAAATTGCTGAAATTCTGAACTTCAGTTTTATCAGAGTTTTTATCCCTGGTGTGTGGGTCAGGAAAGAAAAGAATTTGTATTCGATTAAAAAAAATGTGTTTTTACACAATTGTTTAAAACTCTTTATGCAGAGAATAGCTTAAGTATATAAAGAATATACTCAAGCAAGTAAATAAAACAGTATAAAGCTGTGCCCTAAAAACCATTCTTAAAACACTTCTTCTCAACGTTACTCATTTTTTCAAAAGGCATCATTATGATTTCACTTCCCATGTCTTGAATTTGCATATTTATTTATTTGTTTGTTTGTTTGTTTGTTCATCCAACATTTATTGAGCACCCATTTTGTTCAATACAGAGTATACTTTGTATAGTATAAAGACCTAGTAATTCTCTTTAAGGAGCTTATAGTTCAGATTAATAGACCAGACCTACTTGAGTATAATTCAAAGCAAAAAGTGAAGGCCACTAAGAGAAGTAGAAATAAAATAATTTCAACTGGATCTTAAAGAATGAATAAATTCTGATGGATTTTTGTAATTGATAGAAGAAATAGCATTAACAATGTCAGAAA
The DNA here is from genome assembly GCF_000325575.1 of Pteropus alecto. NCBI lineage: Eukaryota > Metazoa > Chordata > Mammalia > Chiroptera > Pteropodidae > Pteropus > Pteropus alecto. Next base: position 28,394,362 of record NW_006441955.1, on the reverse strand, counting down.
TGAAAAAGCAGGCAAATTTGTGCTCAGAAATAAATAGTTTGGAAATAAAATATAGGTAATGATAAGAATAAGGCCTAATAAGAATAAAACTATATATTGAGGCCAAGATCATGAATGCTAGGCTGACATATATACTTTATTCTATAGGAAATAAAGAATTATTGATAAAGTTTATGTAAGGGACATGTTTGATTACATGTGTTTTATAGGATTAAAATGGTAGACAAGATGGATTATAAGGAAGTAATTTAGAAACAAAGATCAAATAAGTAAAGTATAACAGACAACTGAGATGGCAATTAGAAGTCAACTATTAAATAAATGAGAATAGATGTGATAAATATCACAAATGCAGAATAAATTTGGAAATGAATTAGACATAAATGTGAAGGAAGTGAAGATTATGAACTTGGATGCATATGGCAATGTATTCCTTTAAATGATATTTGACAAGTGAAAGGAGATACTAGTATGAGGGTAAAGATAATAAAATCATTCAAAGCACGTTATGTATGTAAATATATCCAGTTGACAGATGGTGATGTTGAACTCAAACTGGGATAGTAATTGTGGAAATAAGGAACTAGAAAAAGAACTCTTTAGTTCTCCTGAACTCTATATTGATTGTCCTCTAGTGATTTAACTTCTATGGCTTTTTAGTGATCAAGGTTTATTTGAGGTTATTTGGTCCAATTACCCATGAACTAGTAAAGTGTCATTTCCCACTCCTCTTTTTTTTTGTGTGTGCTGCTATTGCCAGTATGAAACACTTTATATATTGTAATTATCATAAGAAACTCATGAGTACTAATAATTTACAATTGAGGAAATCAAGTCACAGAATAATTAAGTAACTTTCTCGTGATCTAGCAACTAGTGACAGATTGATTTAGAATTTCTAATCAAGATCTTCACCCTATAGCTACATCTCACCATAAATTCTGAATTTCTCCTAAGGTGGTCAGGAGTCATTCACACCCTGAAATTAATTTCACAGCTCTAAACCTGTTATTTAGGTGTCTAGAGAGTGGGTCATTGGTTTACACGTGTCTACTGAACTTTGGCCTGCACTATGTTTGGTTTACTGAGTGAGGTACAATTTACCTCGTTGGTCTTGGGGCCCAGTTCCATTCTCTTCATTGGAATGTCACTTATCTTGGCATACTTTTTTCTAGCTCCTTGTACCAGAAAATAGATTGGACCTTAATCTGCACAGCTGTATCAATTGCTTAGGGTTTGCTTTCCTTCAACTCAGTTTAATGGTGTTAGAAGCATAGTTCTATAACTCATGCCACTTTGCCCAGAGATTCTCTACCTCTTTCACCACAGATAATTTTATTAAAAACAGACAGTTGACTAATATAGAGCTGAGTTGCCATCTCCTCCTTGGAGGCTGAAACTTAACTTTGACCAGATTTACTTCTGCTCATTCATCACTTCCCCAGGCCTGCCAATGAGTATAGTTCATCTTGCGTTACACTGAATATGACAATAAACTTAAGGTTAGTATAGTCAGGAGAGTGTTTAATGGTCTTATCCAAGAAATGACATCACGGGCATGTTTCTGCCCAAGGAGAGTAATATTTTTCAGCTCAGATACCAAATAATATTTTCTGAAGGAAGCAGTATCACTAGAGTCTCCTCATTGCTACAATAAAAGGCAGAATGTAAAGATAAATAACTGACAGACCCATGTAATAGTGTGAGGAGATAATGTAGCTTAGTAGAAGAGCAACAGACTTTGAAACTTGTTTTATGACCCTATATAAGCAAATTTTTTTTTGTCAGTTTACAATAATGTGAAGTAGAGATAGCAACTATTTTGTATGGTTTTTGTTAGGCTTAAATGAGATAATTCTTATAGACTCATTCCTAGAGTTTTGTGGAGTCTCAATAAACAGCAACCATTATCATCATCACCATCACTTATATTATTAAGCAGAGATTCAGTCTATAAAAAGAGAAACTATTTCTCAGTGATAAGAACTAGCATCTGACAATTTTAAGACAATTTGGAAAGGAAACAACCTTCAATATAAATGATAATCATTAAATTGAAAGCTCAATTTGAGCAATTCTAAATGGAGAGATGCAGAATTTTCTACAAATAGCAAAAAAGGGAAAAAAGAAAGAAAAAGTGACACACTAACATAGAAACTTATAGAAAGTCATAACATGTGACACAGTGAAGAATTCCTACAGAACTTAAATAATAAAAGGCTGAGAGAAATTTATTCTGTATTAGTAAACAAACAAAAAATAACCACAGAATGTTTAGTGAACTGGCACTTAATATTAGAACTTCACTACACCATATTCTAGTTGATAATTACTATACTTTAGATATTTTTATCATTTAATTAAATGCACTTTTCTGTCTCTAGTATAGAATGATAGAATGCTTTTTTTAATATGTTGTTATAATTATCTTCATGAAGTGCATAGGTTGTAATCTGTACAGTGTAGATCTTATTTCTTCGTTTTATTCAAGAGTTTTGTGCTCTGACTGAACAAACTAGGTGGCTATACCTTTGTAAAGTGGGCATACTATTAATTGTTAATAAAGTGAGCCCTTCGGTAGACCCATATACAATATCCATAACATTGAGCACCTAACTGCTGCTTTAAAAAACAGTGGTAAGACTTCTTATAACTTGTAGAAAATATCTCAGTAAGTATAGTATAAATTGTCCTGCAGTAACAACTCCCAAACTGTATTGGCTTACAACAACAAAATTGTTCCATTTCTTGCTCACATCAGTATCAGCTGAGAAGCAGCTATAGTCCTGTTCCATGTCATTTTTACTCCAAGATCCTGGCTAATATTGCCTATCATCATAATAAGAGAAGAAAAAGAGATTTTGGTTAATCATGTGTTGGTTCTTACCTTCCCTCAGATTCTAACATTTTATTGGCCAAAGCAAGCTGTGTGGCTTAGCCTGACATCCATAGAAGTGAGATGTATAATACTCATAATGAGAGGGACAGCAAATGTTTTTTTAATAATACAATCTATCACAGAAAGTCATGTTAGCTTTTGTCCCACTTAAGTGCATAGTTTTTAAATTCTTCTTCCTAGGTATGTCTCTAACTTTCTCATGTTCCTATAAACAGATAACATTTTAATATCCTTTTTCATTTAGGTATGTATAGCTGATAACCACAATCTAAAGTAAACATTGTTTTTCATACTAAATGTTATTTGTATCACTGTTACTTTACTTTTTAGGAAGTCTATAAGCACAGGAGTTGAAGAATAATGTCCAAAACTAGATTTTCTGTGTATCACAAATCATGTATTGACCATTTATTTATGTGTCAGATTTTCACTCTATGTAAAAACTTGATAAATTTACCATATAATTTCAGAAGAGTAACTGTCATAACTCAGTAGGAAACAGGGTTAATTTCAAGAAATTGAAGAACAGATGGCATTTCCGAGCCTTATTTTTAGTAAAGTCATTTAATAAAAAAACACACACACAAGCAATGTAACAATGGCATTCGATATTAAAAGTAAGTAACGACAATAATTATTTTTAGGAACTTAAATAATTTCTTGTATTACCAGACACTTTGATTGTCAGGTCTAACTCCCTGACATGTCTCCAGAACCTATGTGAAAACTTCATATTCACAGTGACAATACCAAGAAAGAAAGAGGTGAAATATGGGAAACTATGTCACTATAGAATAATGTTAAATGGACTTTAACTCTTCCAGATCCACAGAATACATTTGTTTGAAGAATGAGGTCTTGGTAGAAGATAGTTTGTACAGGAGAAGGAAAATTATATTGGAGTAAGAAATTTGAGACCCATGTGGTAGACTCCTCCTATTTCCCTTCTCAGTGATGCCAAATAGTTGTCTTTCTCAGCCATATAAATAAGTCTAAAATCAATGGAGACTGATTACAGAACAAGTGCGTTACACAGGACAGGCGCACATGCACACATACCCACATCTACATACCTGCGCAGCCACACACACCAATACACCATCTCTACACACACACACACAACTCTGTTAAGAAAGATAACATAAAGCAGTGCTCCACAAACTATCCCTACACACCAAATCTTGTCCTCTACCCATTTTTGTGTGGCTACCAAACTAAGAATTTTTTTAAATATATTTTTAAATGGCTAAGAAAATTAAAAGAAAAAAATTATGAAATGTGAAAATTAAATGAAATTCAAATTTTAGTGTTCATAAAGTTTTGTCACCACTACTCTGCTTGCTTCCTCCTCCATTATTTATGGCTGCTTTTGTGTATCATACACAAAGTCTAAATTGTTTGCTATGTGGCTTTTTACAGAAAAAAGTTTCTGACCTCTGACAGAAACTTATTCTTAAATTAAAATTGCTACGAAACATGTTTTGATGATTACAGGTATGAATTAATATC
>NW_006441955.1:28376464-28389906 GCF_000325575.1 Pteropus alecto | reverse complement strand
TTTCTTTGGTTTTAATTTTACATTTTATAAGAGTATTTGTTGTCTCCTCTCTTAGGATATCAATTATAATCATTTAAAATTTTTGAATGCTTGTCTTAGGACTTGCAATATAATTTTTCACTAATTTAAATCTGTCTGCAATAGTACACCAAATTATTTACAGTACAGATATCTTAGAGCGGGGGTCTCCAGCCCCTAGGCCATTTACAGGTATCCATCCGTGGCCTGTTAAGAACAAGGCCATGCAGCAGGAGGTGAGCGGTGGTCAAGTGAGCTAAGCTTCATCTGTATTTGCAGCTGCTCCCCAGTGCTAACATCACCACATCAGCTCCACCTAAGATCAGTCATGAGATTCTCATAGGAGCATTGGTCCCTGGTGCATAAAAGGTTGGGGACTGCTGTCTTAGAGTATCCCCAGTTCTTCCTTCTTATCTCTTATGACATCGTGTCTTTCATTTCACCTAGCCACATGCTGTAAGTACCCAATACATTGTTACTACTGTAATAAAAAGTTTTCTTTTAAATGAAAATAAGAAGAAAAATAAAATATTTTATTTTGCCTTTACGTATTCTTTCTCTGAAGCTTTTTCTTCTTTGTATTGGTCAGCATTTATGAGGAACTTCTTTTAGCATTTCTTGCATGGTGAGTCTGCAGTCATAAATTCCTTCAGTTTGTTCATTTGAGAGTTTTTAGTTCTCATTAACTTTTAAGGATAATTTTGCTGGATATAGAATTCTAGGGTCCCCCCACCAACCCTTCAACACATTAACTATTTCACCCCATTGTCTTCTTGCTTGCATTGTTTCTTAGGGGAAGTTCATTGTATTTCTAATTCTTGCTCTCGTATGGAAGGTGTTCTTTTTTTCTCTTTGCTTCATTTCAAGATTTTCTTTGTCTTTAGTTTCCTGTTGTTTCTTTCCTTGGCCTTTTCCAGTATACTAATGAACCTATCGAAGGCACTCTTCATTTGTGTTACAGTGTTTTGATATCTAACATTTTATTTTTATTTTTTCTTTGATTTTTCTCTCTCTCTGCTTCCATTACTCTTGTCTTCCTGCCATTTGTTGACTTTATTAGAGCTCATAATCTATTAACCATAGTTATTTTAAATACCTTCTCTACTAATTCCAAAATCTATGTCATATCTGAGGCTGCTTCTGATACTTTCTTTGTATATTCAGACAGTTTTTTCCATGCCTTTTGGAAACTCTTATAAGTTTTTGTTGAAAGTCAGACATGTTATATTAAATAATAAGATATGAGGTAAATAGGCACTTAGTATGAGGATTTATGTTAATTTGGCTAGGAGCGAACATGAAAGTTTTCTATAGCTGTAGATTCCGAGGCTCCAGATTCCTCTAGTGTTTTTATTTTTATCTCCTTCTTGACTTTGGTCTTCCTGAGTACTACTTCTTAGAGAGAATCTGCATCTTGCAACTTTATCAGCTATAATTCATTGTATTATACTGGATCACTCTTGTTGTGATGAGCAGGTGTGGGTAGGAGCAAGTATTCTACAATCTTATGATTAAATGCCAGTTTTTTAGAGGTTCTGTATATATGAGCTGTTACCTTCACAAGTATGTTCCATTTGAAGTTTTCTTTCCTCCTTAAAAGAAAAAGAAAGACTAGAGAATAGAATAGGTGAAATGAACTTTCCCCAGTTGAGATAAGGCCCTGAAAAAGTGATTTCACCTTAAGAGAAGGCCTTTGTCATAAAGAAATTTCTAGCCATATTTAACAACGAGTAGTCATCTTCTCCTGATGAGCCAATTAGTCTTCTGCTCCTGTCTTTCTTGAATCATCACTGTGAGAATCTTAGAAGGTTCTGGGTGATAAAATTCACAAAATTGTATCTCCCCCACCCCTACCCCACAACACTGTGGCCTCATATAGTTTCTCACTCTCAAGTTAGCTCAAATGAAATGTCATAATTACCTTTTAAGAGTTCATACCAATTTTTGATTCTAATGCCTCTGCTCCAGTAGCAGATCTTAGCTTCTACTGTCTGATTTCAGATCTCTTTAGGTTTTGAGTGTCAGTTTGTCTTGAAATCTTAGTTCTCTGAAAGGTCTGGGAAAAAAAAAATGTTGATCTTCAGTTTGCTCACCTTTTTTTGATGTTGTTGTAGTAAAGAAAAGAGTGACAACTACCATGCCCTTTTCACATCAGTGATGAAAACCAAAGAATCACACCTCCATTTTTTTTTTGCATGAATAGATCTTTCTTCCTTAAAATTCAAGCTCAAATATCACCTTTCAACAACTATCGTTTTATCTAAAATAGACAACTTCTAAAATTACTCTATAGCACATCACTTTATTTAACAATTTAAAAAATACCTCATTTGTATGTTTGGTCTAATTGAAAGGAGCAGTCTGATTCTTGAGTTAACGTTTGAAATCACAAAGACTCAGAAAAGCCACTACCATAATTGTAATGTACATAAGAAGTAAATATTTATCATATAAAATTACTAACATGTATCAAAGAAGACAATTTCTATATGGTTAAAAGTATACGAACTGTGATTATTAGAAGCACCAACCAGCTTCTGAAAAAATAGACTAAAATCAAATTCAAATATATAATAAGCATGCTTTTGACTTAAATAGCTGTCAAAAATAGATATAACCATGCAATTAATGGCTTTTTTTTGAGAGATGATAAGACTAGACACTAACAAAATTTGGTCAGCATGAAGTCTACATGAGGATCCTAGATGTGAGAAGTAGAGGAGAGAAAAGGTAAGAAATAATTTCTCTGAATATGATTGACTATTATCAATATCTGATGGAATTCATGTGTCTTTGATCTCTATAGTCCCAGCATAAGGTAAATGAAAGAATTAAAAAAAAATAGAAACTTACTTGCAGGAAGTATGAATAATTAAAAATTAGCGATACACCTCAGATAAAGATTAGTATTACCTTCATAGAAAATGGAGATGTAAAGAACATTTTGGCACAAATCTTGTGTATAAACCAACAAGAGTTCAGCAGTCTTAAAAAGCAATTTAAAATAAGATATTTCTCTGCTTTAACTTATTACATAGGCAGCCTAACTATAAAGTTGGCAGTTCTCTTATTACAACTGTAACTCCACCATGGTTCATTGAAACATTTTTCTACTTCTAAATCTAAGTCTCTTCTTAAAAATAAATTAACATTTGGTTTGCAATATTGTATTTTAGATCCTTTACTTTAGAAGCAGTATAATATCTTTCATTACTCCTCAAACACTATGGACAGCCAAATTTATGTTTACTATTCTCATTTAATCATTATGCTGCAGTGGTCAAGAATCTCAATTTGGAGTATCAGCAATTACCTGAGACTCTGCAGATGGTGCAGAGAAGTAAGGCTTCCCCTCTGTGGCCCATTTCAAATCAAACTACTGGTGCCCACAGTCTAAGACTTGCCACTTCAAAAGACAACATAGACAATTAGAGTAAAATTGCCCAAGTGCTTATTTTCTCATCACTTTTTTTGGAATAAATTTTGATGACAATTATGACACAGTGGTTACAAATATGGATTTCAGTGTCAGGGAGAACTGGGGTTGAATCTCTGAACTTGCTTCCTCTTAACTGATCTTATACAAGCCTTAACCTCAGTTTCCTTGTCCCTAAAATAGAGATCATACTAGTGTTTACTTCACAGAAATATTATAAGTACTGAAAATGATAATGTTATTAATGTGTTAGCTATGAGATGGAACAGAGTACGCATTCAAAAATGTTAATGTTATTTTAATAATATTGTTTTAGCCAGGGGCCCTAAAATTGGTAATTTTCTTGTGCTCTGGGGAAATGGTCATAGAAAAACAAAATTGGATTAATGTAATTATCAGAAAAAGATTACCTAGTAAAGTGATTCTTCAAATTTTAGTCTCTGACATTTTGTCACACTATTGGCATATGTACATATGTGTATATGTATGTGTATTTACTTTTTAGGGAAAATGTAAAGGCTGTTATTATCAATTACATTTATGATTATATTATCTTACCATCTGGTGGGTTTTTTTTTGTTTGTTTTATTCTTTCAGAAAGAAAATATAAATTCTTAAATTTAGTATTTAAGATTTTATATATTCTGAGCTTCATTTCCTGCAATGGGAAGGTTAGTGAAAAGAATTTCTAGTTTCCGTTGTTGCAGTTGATCCCAAGTCAATAACTGATGCTCATCATTTCCTTTTCTATCAAACGTGTTGGAATCCCTGACCCCTGTTCTATACTATTACTGGTTTAGGTTGCTATTTCCATGAGTTTTGAAGTAGTTCTTACAACATAACTGGTTAGTCTCATTAGGGATGACACACTATTAATGAGTCATTATTGGTCTCTGCAACTAATCAGGCTTAGCAAAAGGGAATGCAAGCAGTTGCGTCTATGCAGATCCTATATTCCTGCCACCATGAACACTCTGTTTATGGGTCTATTGTGCAAGCAACAGCATTGCTAGGGACAGAAGCTGGCTGACATCTACTGGTCAAATCACTCTGTCCAGTGGTTTTCCAGCATCGCCTCTGTAGTGGGCTATGATGCAAGACACAAAGATCTATATGCTTAATGCTCATTACTGTAGGCATCCATCTTTAAATCTCCTGTGTCCTTCCTTAATACTCTACCAGCATGATTCTGGCATTTCAGCCTTGCTTATTGTAGGCCATCTTTGTCTCTAAGCTTCTGGGCTTCAGGGAGATATTAGAGGTCCTTGCAAGAATATCGAATCATAAGTCACAGGAGAGTGCCTTATTTTCAGTATGTTTCCTCTATCTTGCCTTATATTTTGAACTTTTACCAGTGTAGCACTCTAAGATCATTCTCATAAATGATATTAACTGCCATTCTATCTTATAAAAAATATTCGGTGACTAATCCATGCCAGGTACAGACTTTCCTCCATTAATCTAGGACAAAACATGATCCGAGTTATTGATCTAGAATTACTGGGTACAAGGAAAGGAAGAAAGAACAGAGCTAGACCTTTGTATGATCTGCAAGTGAGAGAACAATGCTTTCCTCTAGCAAGCATAAGGGAAGATGTAGAGTTGGAAGTTCTCAAGCACATTTACTCATTAAAATTCTCATCTGAGGCCCTAATATCTCACTTCTTTTTATCATTGCCCTGAGTTTGGCATAGAAGATTTCCTGGGGCTGTGAATTTAAACTTGTTTGTAATTATAACTCTTTTACGATCAAATGGTGGGCCCAACTGTCAACACACTCTTTACTTCTGCTGCAGAAGAGGACGTCAAACACTGTTGTAAAAGCTTTCTGCTTTTAGAACACTGAGTTGATAGTTGGTTGACCTAAAGTTGTCTTCTCTTTCTTCAAGGATTTTATGTCAGTTATAAAGGGTCAATCTGCTCCACAATTCTTCTATTTATAGTCATATATTTCAAGTTTTAAAGCATTGGCTCTTAAACTTTATATTGCATTAGAATCACTTGGAGAGTTTATAAAACACAAATTTTGGGCCTCTGATCCCTGAGTTTCTGATTCATTAACCTGGGAAGAGGACCACGAAAAAAGGCATTTCTACCAAGTTTCCACATGATGCTCATGCTGGTGGTCCAGGGAGCGCACTTTGAAAACCAGCGTGCTAGAACTATGCAATGCTATATCACACTAGGCTATGACATTCCATTTTTCCATTGAAAGTGGAATCCCTGTTTCCATATGATCAGCAAACAATTCAATTCCAGATTCTCATCTTAGAGAGTCTGCTTTCTAATGTGTTTACTATAATTTAGAGTTTTAGTTTGCATTCTCCCCAAAAACAGATCCTGAAACAAAGATTTAGCTTCATGTAGTTTGTTTGAGAGGTATGTAAGTCTGAGTTCAGTCAGGAGACAGGACTCACACAGAAATTTGAACATAAAGAAGAATTAAGTATAAAATCAGGCTGTAATAACAGATTAGCTAGCAAAGAGTAAAGAGAGCTCTAAAAAATATAGAAATAGCAGATATACAGAGCATCCACTATCCCAAAGACTGAAATAAGTGCCATCTCTGGTGGAGGATCTTTAACACTTCACCACATGCACATGTGTGAATGTTGTGCCACTCCCACTTTACTGAGAAGCCTCTCTTGAGGCTGCCATGAAAAATTATTCTATGGGAGGTGCTGTGCAAGAGGCACTTTGCTGCAAATCCACCTGAGGGATGTACAAAGGGAAGCTGTTCATAAGAGTTGACTTCTAGGTGCTGTGGAATTTTAAACTGCTGGGGAAGTTTAATGTGCTGCTGTAGTTTGTGTAGAGGAACATGCTGAAAGCAAGAAGAAAAAAAAATCCCCTTTTTCTCTTGTGAGTCTCTCCAGCACTCTCTACTGCAACAGCTTAACATTGTGCCAGCTGGCAAAGAAGGAATTCCACGGGGCCCATCTCCATTATCACAGAACAGAAAATAAAGGATAGATTGGAAGCTGAGAGGAAATAAATGGATAAGTGACATAGGAAGCAAAATATGGAAGTGAGGAAGTTAGAGAAAATAGAAATTTTATAAAAGCTTCATTTAGGCAGATTACTCTTCTGGGAAACTGAAGTCCATTCCCACTGGGGATCATCTGATTAAATTTCTGGAACACAGCTCAGAGCTGTTCTATGAAAGGAGAAGAAACTGGGGTTGTTGATCACAAATCCCTTTTTCTTATTAATTGAGTTTCCTCCTGGGCTTGCACTTCTTGTCTACCAATGAAAGCCAAGTTTCTTCCTGTGGCTTGAGAATGGCCTTAGGCAGAGAATTACAGGAAGCAGCAAGCTCCATGGAAACTTCTTGAGGTCTTACCTGGCTAGGTAAGGGGACATGGCAGGCACAGCATCAATAGTAATCGCTACACCATCATAAACTCTTAATAAACCAGCATCTAATTCACCAAAAACTAGAATAAAGTGGAAAACAAAAGAAGTGTATACCCAGAATTCATGTTAAATAAAAGTGTCTAGGAATTTCAGATTGGTCTGTATAAATTCAACAACTTTTGTCTGAGCTCTAAGACCTTCTGATAATGATAATATTTGTTAACAGTTACTGAAAGCTTACCATGTTACATGCACTATGCTCAATATTTTGCTTACCTCATCTTTTGCTCACAGTAAAATAAAAAAAAAAAAGACATTGTTATTATTATCACATAACAGTTGAGGAACCTTAACTTAGAGAAAGTTTAAATACGTCTCCCAAATTCCAAAGAGAGTAGTTGCCAAAGCTACTACTTACTTTTGGTTCGCAGACTCCTAATCTCACACTCCTAACCACTGGGCTGTGTTGTACTTGTTTCTCTTTTATATATTGTACTCACTCAGAAAAATGTTGATCAATAATAATGGCCTTCAAGATGAGAACACTGGAATTAAATCATCTAAGAAATATTGTGTCATTCTTAGATACTATAGAAACTGTAGCCTTGTCTCCTTATCTCTTCAGATTCAAACCTTTCTGTGTACTGACAACTTCTTGATATTTCCATAATACTTGCTACTTTATATCATCTCTCCTATACCAATGTATTTAGACTCAATTCTGCTGATCTATTCCAATCCTAAATATTTCTTTCATTTTCTCATCCCCATGGCATTCTTTTATTTCTAGCAAGTTATATACTTCCTTACATTATTGTATGTTTTTTGTTAATGTCTCTTTTAATCTACAAAATAGGTTCATTGAAGTCAGAACTTACATATTATAAATCATTCAGATTTGCTACAGTGTCTACCATTGTTAAATCTATATTAATTCAATAAGGATTATTTAAGCATTACTAAAAATAGGAATAGCAACAGCAAAACATGAACTTTTTGGTCTTAAAGCCAGAATTAACAAGAAATCCCATTATCCAAATTCAGAGTGTTCCATTAATCAAGGTTCTACTGTACTTTCTCCTTCTCTTTCTGAGTAATTCAAGCCCTCCCAAACAGACTAAATAAGAAGAGATAGTGCAGTTCTTAATTTCATTTTCCCTCAAATTCCACCAACATTAAGCAGAGAGATGTTTTCACCCCAGAATTCATTTCCTCCCCCAGAATAACTCTTGTAGCCTTTAGCTTGTAACTGCTCAATGAGAACATAAGTTACCTTCTATCAGAGTCAGACATATACTTTCTCATGCTACTCATTACATCCTGCAATTTTAATTTTGAACCCATAAGAATACCTAGCAGAGGGATTTATATGTAGTAGGCATTAAATAACTACGTGATGGATTTAGTTTAATTAACTGATATCAGGAAATATAGCTAACAGGAGAATAGTAACCATATATGGCAAGCAAACCTACAGATATTTTTACATATTTTCTATTCTTACCTTCTCATCAATATGTGATGCAAATATAAAGTTTTCACTTTACAAATGTGGAAATGAAGTCTCATAGAGAGCAAAGGTGAGAGTAATAACTTTGAAAACTCCAACTACACATCGTGCCTTCTACCACATGCTTCATATAACTATTCCATTTTGTACTCATTAACCAGGACACTGATATTCATAACTATCTTGTAATTCAGTATTATATTTCTATTAGATAAATGAATTGAAGTTTGAGGAGGTTAAGAAACTTATTTGAGGTGAGACAGTGCCGACAGAGTTGAAACTCAGGTGTTTTTCTCTTCCAGGACCACAGTCATGCTATAGTTATATACTGTCTGTCTAAAATTCAAAGAAATAAAAGGCAAGATTCCTGACCACAGGAAGTTTATGATCTTATTTATGAACTGATTCTGAAGGCCAATAGAATTAAGAAGTGGCAGCTTTGGTGATTGTGGGTTTTTTTTTTTTTTCCAATAAAAAACTCTTTCATCCCAAAAGTCATAATGCTTTTAGGGTAAAGGTCTTAGGTTTCAGTGTGCATCGTGATTACCTGGAGAGCTAATTAAAAAGGCAAACTCCTGAGCTGCACCCTCCTGGTTTATACCATGCCAGTTGATAACAATGTGGATCGCCTCTCAGGATCTTGAGGAAAGGGTCTTTCAAAGAGAGTTGAAATGACCAGCATTGCTCTGAACTGAATGTATAGCCAGAACAAAAAACGTATGCGTGGATAAACTATATTCTATTTCCCTAGATGCAAATCAAAAACAGAAAGAACAGAATTATCAGAAAAAAATAACTTAAAACAATAATCAAACAAATACAAAAAAAAAAAAAAACCCAAAATGCACTTATTTCCTTTGTATAAAGTCAGACTCTTCTTAACCAAGTCAGCAGAGGCTCCACTTTGCAGCTCTTAGCAGGAGAGTGAGCATGACTTAGCATGTGGGCTTCTGTGAACAGTGTGCTGTGGAAGAATGTGCGAGCGTGCCGAGAGCATCTCTTCAGATCATCACTGAGATGTCAACCTTAATTAAAGGAAAACAAGAGAGAAGGCAGGGAGGGAGGCAGAAAGGTAGAGAAGGAGGGATGCAGGCAAGACAGAGAAGGAAGAGAGAGAGAGTAGAGAAGAAAATGAGATGGTGGGAATGTAAGAAATTGCAATAACAAGAAAACAAGAATAGATTTGGAAAAACAGAGAACAATGCCATGTTCCACTATTATAATCTTGAGAGCCAGAGAGGGCAATTCTACTGCATGCTTTATTAAACAATCTTCTCCATTTCTCCCCAGGCTGGACTGTACAGAAGAAATGCATTAGCTCCATTTAAATGCACACCCCAGAGCCCACCTTCAGTTTCCAGCAGAGCACAACAAATTTCACATTGGATAAACCACTATGACTCCAGAGAATGATTTTTTTTTAACTTAAATCAACCTTCATGGAACAGTTTGTATTCTTCTGATTTTTACATTATAAGTGAAGAATTACTCTATAGACGAAAACGAGGAAAAGTCATTATACTAAATAATCCATAGTAGAGAATTGGGTTGTAATGAGATCAACAAGGCTCTAATGCTCTAGGCCATTGTCCTGGGCTTAGAAATAATTTTATTATTGCAAACTTTTCTCTCACATTGGTTCTTGTTAAACTGGAATTCAACTGGGCAAATAAACTTACATACATTTATAGTTCACCATTGGATACCAGTAATCCATATTCAAAACTTTAGAATCATTTTTAAGTGTTCATGTGTTACTCTTATGTTCATTAAATGACCAAGTTTTTTCTCTACTGGTTTTTCTTTTATTCCTCTTGGATCTCCCACAGTATCCTTTCAGAATATAAATCACTGGCTGTCCTTTAAATGCTGATGACCTTATGTCTGACACCTTCTTCTCTTATTACAGACTTCAGGAGTTCAATTATCCATTCTCATGACTTTAATTACCATTTATATCTCGATCACTTCCATAGTGATATTTCTAGACCACAACACTCTCCTAAGATTTATTTGTATATTATCAACTATTGGTTATTTTATATGAACTTAATACAAACTAATGTCAAAAATCAAACTTTTCATAGACTACCCAAGGCACATTTTCATCTCTCCCTGTAATCATTAACTCAGAGAATGGCATCACATTCATCTAATTTACCAGTCCAGCTGCTCCTTACTTCTTCCTTTCTCATCCAAATTGCCACTATTGGAGATACTTTTTTAAAACTAGAGAACAATGTTACCCCAACCCTGGGACTTTCAGAAAAGTCTGTAGAGATCCTTTGGTAAGAACAATGCCTAGTAAATATGTCTGTAGGGTTTTACACCATCATATATAAGTTATTTCAATGAAATGAGACATTATTATGGAATCAGTACTGGATACATGAATGACCCCATTATAACAAATGCATACATTTGATCCTAGGAACAAGGAAATGTAGGCTGTGGTCAATAAAAAAAATGCCATAAATAGAAGTAAATATGACAATATACTTTTTAAAATTGCAGTTAATTTGCTTTTAAGGAGAACTTATGTTATTTTGAAGAAATCTGAATAAAAGCTAAAGAATTTTAGTAATTGAATTTTTATTGCAATGACATATGGAGATGGATTAAAAGAAGCTTGATAAATTAGGATTTTTTAAAATGTAGAGTTTGCTTTCAGAAATAAGTGAAGGCACTGACTAGCTAGTCTCCCAGTAACATTCTAGGAGTAAAGAAAGGACTGAATCTAGAGAATGGAGAGTTCCTGGGAAGCTGACAGGAATGAAGAGACAGTGTGGCAGGCACTTGACCTCCATGAACAAGTCAAATATTTAGAAATCAAGTACAGACTCGACAGGTCTGAGAAATGGGTACTCAGAACCTGGGCAGTATGTTGGTTTCCTAATTAACTGACTGACTTACAAAACAAATTCTTCATCACACATCCTCTTCCATAACACCAGAGTCCTGGACAAGGACACAGAATATCCAGATGCCTGGAATTGCACCATATTCAGAGGAGGTACTATTATTTATTTGCCCTGAATCAAGAAGGGTTTTAATACTTAAAACAAAAATCAAACATTATTTTTTTATCATGTGGACACATATGTTGAAAAATCATTAAGATCAGTCTACATTGGTTCTAACTGGGAGCAGGAAGCTTGCACAGCGTGACACACAAAGATATCAGCACACTGTTCTTCAGTAGACATGCTTTAAAGAAAGAGAATTTCTTTAAGGAAGACAAAATTTGCAAGCTACATGAAATTTTATGTTAGTAGTCATGTATGTGTGTTTTTTTCTTCTAGTGGAGTATACGAGTCATTCGCCTGAATCCAATCGAAGCAATCCACATCACCATTGAAATTGGAATCAGAGTCCTCTAATATAAATTACTTACTTGCAGCCCGTTACCTCTCAGAGAAGAAATTTTCATTGAATTCTTCTCACAGCCAAATTTATGAAATAATAAGGAAACTTTATTACATACTTTCTCTTTGTTGTTATAATTTTTGGCTCCATAAAGATGTCCACAATCATCACTCTCAGGTCCTTGCCACCTTCTTTATTTTAAAGACTTTTCTGTACCTAATCGAATTACACAATCTAACAGATATGAGAAAGTGTTCTGTTTGTTTTTTCTTTTTTCCATTACACAATCATCATCTATCAAACATTGTAAAATACCCAATATGCTTTTTACCTTTACATCTTCAGATTTTTCAGACTAAAAAAATCACTTCTACAGTGTTGGCCCTAAAGACCAGAGAGCTGGCGATGTTGCACATGACAGCATTTCTTGGCTGTGACATCCACATCTGACTGCCTGCATTTCTCCTTTTCCTCACTTTAATGGGAGCCTTGAAGCCATAGTAAAAACACAATAAATGCTGGTCTTAGCCCTCCCTCCTGCCCCATTGATATGTTTCCTGAATATAATATATTTGTTTCTATTTCTTCTTTTATCCCTTTTCCTTTTTTCTTTTGTGATGACCTGGAGAATTATTTCTTCCATTTCCAGGAGAGCAGCTGCTGCTATAAAAGTTCACCAAGTTTTATCCTTGTAACAAGAAATCTTATGCTGTCATAATGATAGCTTTAGCGTCCCTTGGCATCCCTAGGCACAGAGGAGGGGAACGTATCAGGGAGCACAAAGTTGCAAACAGCCTGAGTGCTGCCAAACATCAGAGAGCCCAGATCTGGTTAGTGGTCACTTTAGGTCCTGACATCTAGCCAAGGAATGTTGGGAGACCTGGAGGGGATTTAGAGCTATTAAAGACTCCAGCCAATGTTTTTTTTTTTTTTTTTTCCCCAGTAAAATGAGATTAGTGGTGTCTAGTTGATATCAATGCTACATTTCATGTTTTTTTCTTCTTCTTTCATAATGCTTTTTGAAAGTTCACCAATCACACAGCAGTTTAGCAATCATTAAGCAGTATTATACCTACAGGTCACCTGGGAATTAATGTGATTACATAAATTAACACAGAACAAAGTAAACCATCTCTATAATGTTTCCAAACAACTACTTCACTTTGTTGATGTAGATTTGATGTAATTTATCACAACATTTATTAAAATGCCAGTGATGGTCTACTAAGTCTCATTTAAAAATCTTCACCACTACTTCTTGTGATTGGCACCAATTTGGGAACCAGCAGGCTCAATAATATCTTTGTCTCAAAATAAAATGTTTCACGTGGCAGGAGATGCTATACATTTACAGATTAAGATCCATTCTCAGAATTAAGTTGCTAACAGATCAACTTGACTCAGTGCCGAGCTCTGACAACAAGATCTGCCTGACACTCCGACCCCAGTCTATTCTATGTGTCTGTTTTTAAAACTGAGCTCTATCTTTTTTGAGTTTTGGTAAATGACCTAGTAATCATGTCTTCTTCTTAATCATTGCTGTGATTTTGTTTTTTATCTCTAATCTCACATGCTTATGAGATCTGACACTGTTTAAATCTTGATGGAAGGTAGGACCCTGAAGGGTAGCCAAGGAAAAAAAAGATATTTTTTTAATTTAAAAATAGAAAGAATTGTTAATGGCGACTCACATTTGGATTAAGCTTGTCTCATTTGACTCCTCCTTCCAGGGCATAGGAAGTAAATGCCTAAAGA
>NW_006441955.1:28353346-28376357 GCF_000325575.1 Pteropus alecto | reverse complement strand
CTTGGAGCAGGAGTTGTACAGCATCCTTTGTAAAATGATGATGGCAGCAACAAACCAATAGCCCATTTTCTGAGCATTGTGCTCCAGGGTTGGTTGATTTCAGTTGATTATAACCAAGAAAAAAACAGAACTTCTTTTGCTTTTTCAGGTCTGACCCTGTAACCCAGCTGCGAGTCCAGCTTTCTTGATGTTGACCGCATAGCCAATTAAACTTCTGAGTGTCATTCAACTGAACTGAAAGCAATCTTCCACTTTGGACTCCCATCCCTGATGTATTTTATTTACATTTAATATAATTAGAGTTTGATTTAACCTATGCGCCCTGTGCCTGCCCTACATTCATCCTGCCTAGGAAGCATGTGCAACTGGATCCATTCTTCCAGGAACGGTTCTGTTACAGTGAGTGAGACTTGATCAGAACCAAGCTTCTCTCAGTCCGATACTATCCTGGGAAACAGGATCTATTTCTGAACCCTAACATAGGACAATCAATACATGTCTCCAGAGAATTGATGGTGCGTAAGTGTTGTGATAAATGTGGGAGGTAGGAGGTGAGAAAGGTGAAATAGGTCTTTCAGGAACCTAGAAACTCAGCTACTCTGAGGCTAGTCTCAGAGTGGTGTTGCTTCAAAGTTATAGAGATTGATTTTCAAAATCCTTGAAGAATAACTGATTTTTATTATGAGTTTTCTTCGAGAGGTGGTATAAAATTTTACAGATTTCTTTCCATAGGAAACCTTCCTAATATTCCCTTTAAAGCCTTTTCTCACTGCAGCTGCTCCTATTCATTCTGGTCCCCTGTCCGCCAGTCACATCCTCTTCCTCTTAGTCATGCTTTTCCTGTCACCAACCCTCTGTAGGCCTCAAACAATCTCCCCTCCAGGAGTCTCTCCACCCACATTCTTCACACCTCCATTCATAGAGCAAATAGTCCCCAAATGGTAGAATTTCTTTCCCACTTGGACTTGTTTGTTTTGCTAGGAGTAGCTCCTTAGGAATTATAGTTCATCCATGGAACACTTACTGATCACCTATTATATGCAGATATATATTCATCACACATAGAAATTATATAGAAGTCACAAGAAGATATATTTTAACATATTGTTTTTTGGTAGACTTAAATTAAAAAAAAATTTTAGAATAATGTGTGACTCTTATTTTATTTTATTTTTTATGGTCAGTGTATTAAATATTTTGTAATATAGAATTTTAATAACATCCAAAAATAACAAAACAGCTTCCTGCATTTAGAATTTGCTTAATTGTCCCATTTGTAATTTAATTGGAAATTTACATAGTTTATATTATCAAATAAAATATAATAGGTTATATATGAAAACTGAGAAGCAGGACTATGTAACATACTCACTATTGCTGAAATAATTTTAAATGGTTGATGACTCTCTGGCCCGTGGAAATACTTAAAAGCTGCTGGAAGAAGAGAAGGATGAACAGTAACTTCAACATGATACTTCAAAAGAACATTGACAAAAAATTCTTTACTAACGAAACTGCCATGCGGTTTTGTAATTTAACAAAATGCATGTGTAAAATACATAGAAGGATCTATCAACTCAATGTTATTTGACAGCCTTGGTTCCTGTTTTGTGAGCACCCCTGGGAACCAGCTGTTGGCAGAGCTCAGTTAGAGGGGTCAACTCACTACCCTAGCTGGAGCTAATTCTGTGAGGCTTTATGAGCACTCAGCTGAAGAAGAAGGACCAGGGATCACAAAGGTATAGGAAAAGTCTGGAAAGAGACACCTCTTGTTTATTCCCAATGTACTAGTAGAGCAGGCAAAGCTACCCTGTGGTTGCTAGAATGACCTTTTCTGACTAAATCTTCTAGATGAGACTATGCAAAAGTAAATATCTGAAGGAAAGCACATGGATATTTTGCTCTATGAATGCAGGATTATGAAGGAGTCTAAGGTTTGAAGAACTCAGTGATAGATGTAAAAAGATGAATTAGGAAGAGGCTGAAAGAGAAGTTCAAGAGAATCACACTTTGTAACTGAGTCTGTGATAAATAGAGGTCAAAATGGCACCACTATCTATACATTATTTGTCCCAGGGAATGTTATTGAAAGACTATATAGCAGAAACTGGTTAGAAAAGGAAAATAGATTCCAGAGGCTACCCATGGAGAGAAGGGATAATATGGTTGTGAGCAAAGTAGTTTAAAAACTTAGTAACTATTGAGTCAAGGACCACCAAATATTCACTAGAACGAAGAGTCTATCTCAGTAATTATGGCTGCTGAAGAATTCTTAGAAATGGGAAACATTCTAAAAAATAGGTTTTGAATAACCAAGTGTGCCTTCCAAATAATTTACTTACCTTATTATATGTCACCTCTCCCAAAGAATGATATCCACAATATTATCACAGGTTACACAAGTTATACAGCCACAGGACTGTTTCTGACTCTGGGACAGAATAATATGACTGGGAGAATGGATCTACTTCACTACTAAGTGTCTTAAGGCATATACATCTTACAACAATTTCTTTCTCTTAAACATCCCTTTGTTACAAGAAAGTTCTATGTATTTACTTAGGCAATTTTAAATTTTTGCTCTCAATTTTTCCAATATCAAAACACTTATATCAAGATAGTAACCCAAATTTAGTGTGACTTTGATAATGTTGTTTAAATTCTCTGGGGTGCAGTCTTTTATATATATATATATATATATAATTTGGAAATGCAGTTATCTGCTGCACATGATTAAATGAGAAAATTCATGTAAAAATCTTTGAGTGTGTCTGATACTTAGATATGAGCTCAATAAAATGTTAGTTATTGCTGCAAAATTTATCAATATTTTTATCATAACAATTGTTGTACTGAAAAGACCACATACAATCATGTAAACATGTGTTTCTTGTTTCACTCCATTAAAAGAGCTAAAGAGTGTGTAGTTTGGGAAGTGGTGACCATGGGCAAATGTGCTTTGACATATATGCCTTTTGTAGAAAGTGTGATGTATAGTTAAAGATGACAATCAGTGATTTATGATCATGATTACCTAAAAATGATACTCAATTAGTTCAAGTCATAGAATTTAAGGCAAAAAAAAAAAAAAAGGAAAGAAGGAAGAAAAAAATATAGAGGCAGAGAGGGAGAGAGAGAAAGAAAATATAAAGGAGGAAGGGAGGAAGAAAGGAAGGAAGGAAAAAAAGAAGAAAGGGGTTATGTTATGTTTCAGGTTACTGGAGGAATTCAAGAAAATACAACTGATTTTCTATAGTTGGAACCTGAAGAGAATATTGGGTTTATCTAACATAATAGGATTGTCATTGCTATGGTCTAAATTATTGTGTCCCCTCAAAATTCACGATGAAATCCTAACAGCAAAAGGTAATAGTATATAGAGATAGGGCCTTTGGGAAGCAATTAGGTCATGAGGGTGCAGCCCTCATAAATGGGATTAGACCTCTTAAGAAAGAGATCCCACAGACCTTCCTGGCCCCTTCTTCCATGTAAAGATACAATAGGAAGTCTGTGACCTGATAGAGAGTCTTTACCCAACCATGTGAGTTCCCTGATCTCAGACATCCAGCCTCTAGATCTATGAGAAACAAACTTCTATTGTTTATAAACTACTCCATCTGTGGCATTTTGTATTAGCAACCTGAACAGACTAAGGCATTTTTTTTTTTTTAAATGGAGCTTTATGAAGCTAATAATACTGTTAGTCATTCCTTCACAATTTGCTTTGTTGAGAATTGGAACAGGCTCTTCTGCTGTCCAACTTTCCTCCCAGATTCCAGGGAAGAAGTGGGTGGAGCTAGGGCACTTCAAAGTACTTGTTTTAGGAAACAGCTGCAGGGCCACAGAGGTTTTATGTGGCCCTCACATCATAAAAGTCAAGGAAAAAAAATAAAAGGAAAGATAAATTTGAAATTCATGTTTTGAGGGGAAAAAAATTAAGTGAAAAAAAAAAAGTCAAGTTTAGGTGGCAATAAAGTAATAACAGACTGAGGGGGAAAAATGCAGCTTGCAATCTTAAACACTCTACAGAAAATTTTTTTTTCTTATTGAGGAGGGAGACCATGAGCTAAACCAAAGAATCACCAATCCAGTCATCGTTGCTTAAAATGCATTTTATGGTCTTAATATAAACGAACTGGTTTTAGTTAAAGTGGGAATGTATAACAACAATATTTTCAAGGGGGGAAACAAAACAAAGACAAAATACAGAATCCTTCTAATCTTAACAGCTGCATCAAAAACAAAAGGGCAACATTAAAAAAAAATCTGCAAATGTTAAGAATTTTATTAAAACATTTACCGAGAAACCTAATGTTGCCCAGAATTGATTGCCAGACAGATCTCAGAAACCAATGTGAGGAAGACTTTCTGTTTGAGGGATGAGCCAACTCAAGAAGGGTTTAGGCAGACAATCTAGAACATGGAGTTTGGCGGACACTAGAAGAGTACTTAATGTATGCTGGGCTCTGCTCTCAGAGAGAAGGATGGACTCACAATGGCTCTATAAATGTGGCAAATAGCATTAAGATAATCTAAAGTGGCTCATGAAATCTGTGTCATTGTCTCCATTTCTACAACGCTACAGAATCAAAAGTAGTTGTCAGGATCTGAACTTTTTGTTTTAGCCACAGCTTTATTTAGGCAGATGTAAGCATTTCCAGTATTCTCTGTATAGACTCAAGACTGCTCAGCTGTGAATTTTAGACATTCTCAGTAGAAAGAACCTATGTTTTATTATATATAAAATGCTCTTGATTGTAAGATGCAGAATTATTTAACCTTTCACTAAAACAGAGATAAAGATAAATCCAGAGATCAAGCGATCAAGAGGGAAATAGATGATAGATGACAGATAGATGATAGATAGATAGATGATAGATAGATAGATAGATAGATAGATAGATAGATAGATGATAGAAAGATAGAAAGGGAATGAGAAAAAGGGAGAGACACACACTATGGGATTGTAATAGCTGATTTCCACATAAACCATCCTAAATTCTCACTGCAGAGATAAATAAAAATTAAACCCAACACTTAGGAAACGACAGTTTAGAAAACTTGTATGTTTTGATATTGACACTATATGAAAGGGGGGGAGGGGGGAATATCTCCTTTGCAAATCTGAACTACAATCTATCACTTCTGCAAGTGTACGGCCTGAATTCAGAGTGCTAGTGTGGTCCAAAAGTCCTCAGGAGAGGATTTAGTTTAAAATGATCTCAGCTTGATTTAGTTTAAAGTGATCCCACTCCAGTGACTGGCAAGAACAAACACAAAAGCTTCCTGGAAGAAGGAGAAATAAAAGTTCAGTTTAGGACAGTAAAGTGGTGAGATACATCAAATATGAGGGGCATTCTGATTTCCATGATATCCAAATGTTAATAAAGTGCATCTTAATCTAAAGAAATGAGGCAGCTTGTATGAGATTTTGTTTGCTCAAGCAGTGGTTTTCATACATACTCAGTTCTGCAAAGACCATGTGATTTTTTATTTCTAACCTTGTTAAATTTGATTTGGGGAAATGTCTATCCTTTGCGGCTGTCCTGATTCTGGTTATCCTGGAGCCTTGACCTAAGACATCTCCATCTGCTTTGATTACATCCTACTCTTTGTTCCTTATCTCTTGTTTTATAGTACTTTCCTGAGTTTCTAATGTATTATTTATTAATTCATTCAAGAATAATTACTTGGATGACTCAGAACTTCATGAGATGAACAGATTTTTGTCTTCATGGAGCTCAAAGACCTACTTAGGGCTTATTAGACTTTAGTTAATGTCAACTGTACCTATGAAGCCTATTAAAAATAAATTCCCTCACGTTCCTCTTTTGGAGACTCTCATTTCAAAAGTCAGGTATTGGTCCTTAGTAGTTGTGTTTATAACAAGCTACAAGTGAATGTGATGCAGGCTTGTGTGAGAACTCCAGACTAGCTCACTGGTATGCGTGCTTCCATCTCACATCATCATTAACCCTACTTTATTTCTGCAAATGGCTGCTACTCATAGTCCTGGATCTAAAGAAACAATTAGAATTCAAACTTTTTTGTGATAATTCTTTAGCACTTCTGACCCAAGCCAATGGAATCAAACTATTTTAGAATTAGCCAGATGTGATCAACATAATGGGCTCAGCCATGTAATTCTTACTGCAGTGTTTGTTCCAACAATACCTGAATGGCCTGGAAAATGGCCCCAATCTTCTACTATGGAGGACATACCCTCATAACACAGGGCCATGTTTTGGGGGATTCCTATTAATTTGTGAGTTCTCTATAGATATTTGTTGAAATGAATGAGTTGGAGTTTCTGGAAGATTCTTAATCCCTTCCAAATGATTGGGGAAAGATTATATTAGAAAATAAGGTGTTCTGTTAATAGCAGAGAATTCTGGTTCTATGTGGTAAATTGTATTCTTATCCCCTGGGGACACACGGCTAATTACCAGTGTGTATAGTAGAATCAAAAGATCCCACTTTATAATCATGTCAGACATCAAACAGTTTTTTGTTTTGCTTGTTACAAGCAAATTTGCAAACACCCTATTAAACATTCTGATCATTTTTCAGCTTGATTATTAAAGTAGAAAGAGGAGAAGGAGTGAAGTTTCAAAGATCTGGTTCCTATTCTGTCACAATCTCTATAACCTGGGCTTCAGTATCTATACTTGTAAAATGATGAGATTGACTTACATGCAGACTATACTCTCAGGTTCACTGTAAAAATCCCATAAATCAACATTTGATAAACATAAAATGCAATGTATAGCTCTCATTAACAATAATGTAATTAGAATGAAGGGACCAGCTGTTATAACTTGGTTACTTTCAATAATAGAGATTCAACATATGATTGGAAGCGTATTATATGTAACCTGCTTGCACACTGTGTAAATATATGCACCTTCATTCACTTAGCCACTTCTGTAGGTTTTCAGTTTAGGAAATGAATAATGATATAACTTTAAACGACATCACAGCTCTCAATCAAGATTGTCATATGTCAGGTTATTCAAAAAGACGCACGATCCACCTTCTTGGTACCATCTTCTCCAGTCTTTATTTTTACTATAAACTGTTCAAACACCATGTCTCTGACTGCGTTCTGAAAAATGAAAGAAGGAAAGTTGATTGTCAAGCTGTGTTGCTCTGTTCTAAGGGCCAAACAGCCTTTCTGGATGCAATAATTTTCTTCTTTTGTATCACATTGTAAGGATCACCAAGGTGTGAATAGGTCCTCAAAGTGCCTCATCTCATATGGTAGATCGGTTGCCCCCAAGGAGCACTCTTAATGACTTTATGTTCAATGACAGGAAGGAGAGAGCATAAGTCAAAATTGTGCAACCATTTCAAAAGAGTCAAATTTTACTTCCCCACAAGTCCAAATCATTTTTTTTCCTACTACTCCAGGCTTTAAAAAAATATTGAAAATTATCATGTGGATTATTATGTGGTTTAACTACTTAAATGCTATTATTACTACCCGTATAGTTGTTATTGTTGTTGTTGTTGTTGTTGTTGTTGTTATTTTAAATAAGTGTCTCTAAGTCAGTGAGGAAACCCTAAACATTGATGTTATACAAACTTTATCCAAGGGAGGTGCTGTTGACTGGGATAAGGGGAAAGCATAGTAGTGTTTTCACTGTAGTGTTTATTGGAGGGTTTTCCTGATTATATTAATTTCCAGAAAAGGGGCATCCCATCTTGTGCTGGGGAAATTGGAAGCCTGGCACCACAATCCCATAGGGATTGAAACAACCATCCATAAATCTGCACAGTGCGTCTGATTCTGCCCCCATCGAGCAACTGTAATAGGAGTTCTATAGACACTGCAGGAGGTGAATCAAGACTACTGAGTGAAGGAAGGCTGCTGTCAGTGCTGTATATGCATTAAAGTCAGTAGACAGCTGGGCATAGTATCCTGGAATTGTACAGTTTCCCAGTGAATGAAGTCCTAGGTTTTGAAACCATTTGTGTTTATTTATCAATACCTTGCTATTTCATTTATTAAGTTTGTCACTAAATCCTGTTTTGCATACACTAGCACTTGTTCATGCATGCCTTATGAATATA
Source organism: Pteropus alecto (assembly GCF_000325575.1). NCBI lineage: Eukaryota > Metazoa > Chordata > Mammalia > Chiroptera > Pteropodidae > Pteropus > Pteropus alecto. Next base: position 28,368,284 of record NW_006441955.1, on the reverse strand, counting down.
GAAATTAGCATCTCATTAACTTGATAATTAGGCCAATGATAAACAGCTGTTTGGTTGCCATGTAGGGCAAGGCTTCTACCGAAGTTACTTATCTGCCATACACAATAGCAGTGCAATTATTTGTCACACTATCAATTATAGATAAACAACAGTGGGAAATAAACTTTTCTTTTACACATTTGCTTTCATTGTAATTAAGATCCAAATTCATGTTCTGCTTTTGGAAAAACAATAATGCAGTATTGTCTAACAATCTTGATAATGTACATTTTCAGCTTGGCTTTTATATTTTGCAGGCACATCTCACATTGCGCATTCTGCTATAAATGACTATTTCCAAGATGTCCTTTTTTTTAACTCTTTGTTTCCATTTTATGATATTGAGAACACTGATCATTGAGAAGTTCTCAGATTGTCTTGTTTTGCTCTCGTTTCTACCTTCCCCTACAAGATTAACCTATACTTTGACCTTCTCTTACTTATAGACCTTGTGCTGCGAGACATTATCTAAGAGGTATTAGGAGTGCAATGAAAGCTGTGAAGATGTCTCAATTATTTAGGAACAGCTCAATATACATTTATTTCTGAAAATAAGAAAAAGAAAAAAGAAAACAATGAATTTCCCTCCAATCTGCATGGATTTAAAACTGAAGATGTGATTTTTTAAAAACTAAAAAAAAATGTAACCAGAAGCCTGTCTTTCCAACTAAGAAAAAAGGAATTCAATGCTATGCTCACAGCAAAGTCGTAGAAGATAATTTGAAACTTCAGTTAGCTTCTTGTAGCGAAAATAACCACCACCAATGAGTAATCAAGGGCCGATTGCTTCAGAAAAGAGGACCCTCACAGAATTCCCTCAAAATTAATGTGCTACATAGGAGGCACTGGGAAATGTTAAGACTATCCAAGTGAGCCCACCTTTCTTAACAAATAAGAGCTAGCAGAGCTATTTTTGCTAATCAAGACCTAGAGATGAAATGTTGTCTTCATTTAAGTTTCCCTGTGCTGTTCTCTGAACCACTATATTAAAAACAATCTTCCCCCATGATTTCTAGTGCTGTAGTGGAGTATAGTTTATGTGAAAGTAAATCTGGAAAGATTACCTTTCAAAACTGCCAGATGCTTCACATTTTCTGGTAGAAATCTGGATTCCAGGTCTATAATGATATTTCCTGCTGTGCTCAACACTCAATCAGAACATATCCTTTTTGGAGGGCAATATAAGGATTCCAAAGCTAACTTGGCCATTTGGCTTTTATATTTTTCCAGTCTAGCTGGGGGGTATAAATTTAAATTCTGGGCCCCTCAAGCTAAATTCCCGTGCAATGCAGTATGATATTTATACCAATGAATGAAACATACCCTTTTGAAAAAGAAAACTAAATTATTGTATTAATGATGCAGGAATGTATGTGTTCTCCTTGCCCTTGGCTTTCTCATGTTTCCATTCAAGTTCCTTCCTCCAACAGGCTGAATTACATTAATGTCCCTTTTCCTCTCTTCCTTCATCCACCTCACACATTCTGTTCCATGGTGTGGTAGTTATCAGAACGTACTCTGGAGTCTGCGATACCAAGGTTGGAATATTACCTCTTTCATTTTAAAGCTGTTGGACCTTGAGATGATTAACTTAATATCTCTGATCTGTGGCTTATATATCTACAAAATAAGGATAATAATAACATCTACTTCCTAAGGTTATTGAAGATTAAGTGAAATAATGTATATTCAGTATTTAGCACAGTTCTGCACATAGTACATGTATCAGTTAATGTTAGCTGCTTTTATAATGGGGAACAGCCTCACAGAGGGATAACATGATGATTGTGGTGGGGACTCTTGCACCTGACTCCCTTGGTTCAAATCTCAACTCGAGTGCATATAGTGGGTGTGATCTGACTCAGCTATCAACATTTCTGTCTGTTCTTTAATTTTTTCACCTCTGTGTAGCAAACATAGGCAAGTGGCCTAGGCATTATGTTGCCAATTCTGAAATAACAACAAACAGAAATAATAGTAATACCTATCTCATGAAGCTATTGTAGATATTAAAATTAATAATTGGTAAATGGTGAGTTCTACATACTTTCATTAAATAAACCTATAAAACACTTAGTCCATCCTTTCCTCCCATTTTAATTCGGTATAACCTTCTTCCCCTACCATTCTGTTGTCCATTCTGTTTCTCATAGAGCTGAGAAAAGGAGCTCCGTGGTGGAGGGGAGATAGAGGCCCTGACATTCGTGCCCAAGGGATAGGGAGGCCTAGCAGTCTTCACCTCTGAGTCTGGCTAGATAAAAGCTTGCCCTTCTCATCACCCACCACTCCTCTGCCCAGGTTCTAAAACCAGGCTGGGGTCAGGTGCATGCAGATGAAAGAGGTCATGATGGTCAATAGCAAGCAGGGACTCCTAGTTGTAAAACGATGCCCTGGAATGGTAAAGGTGCCTGCATGGCGTGCTCTTTAAAAGAAGAAAAGAAAAAGAAAAAAGGAAAAAAGAGCTTCTTTTAAAGCAATGAGGAGATATCCAAACAGGCTTTTCCTGTATGGGGCAACATACAACAGCATTACCTGAACCAGAGGTACCTGGTGAGACAAACTGGTCATTTAAGACAAGCAAACTAGCCTGGCGGGGGCAGGGGGGGTTCCTTCTTTTCTAACTTCGTTTATTTATCTAAGGAACTTCATTGTTCTCCAGATTCTACTCTATATAAAGTATAAGATGTATAAGATATGGGCCTTTTACTACTGTAATGCTTCCTGTGGTACTTCAAGCCTATACACACTGAGCCTTCATAGATCTCTAATAAGGTCTATGTGGGTGCTCTGCCATTTCCCTACTTATAAATTTTACTCACTAAACTCTAATATATATTTATATCATGGTGTTAGTATCTCTGCTATCTTTGAATGATGGTTGTATCATAATTTGTATTGTTTAATGTATGTGTATTATTTTCTTAGATAGCTGGAAATTGCTCAAGAGTATCTGACATTATTATGACGTCAAAATGTGGCACTATCTTTAGCCTATAACAGACATGCAGTATATTTTTGTGTTTAGATAATCCTGATAAAACTAGTTAGAGTTAAATTTGGTTGCAAATATCAGGGGAAAAAAACACAAATCACTATGAATCATTATGGCTTAACCAAGATAATATATTTGCTTCTTACCCTAAAAAAAAAAAAAAAAATACAATTTGAGATCAATGCAATGACCCAAAACACCAGGGATCTAGGTTTATTCTTTCTTCCTCATTGCTCTGCCTTCAGATCATGCCTTCAGATTCAGAGATCATCTCACAGTTCAAGAAACTGTCAAAGGTCTAGCCATTGTGTTCTCATCTCAGACAAGAGAAAGAGAAAAAGGGTGACCTCCTCACCTGAGGAAAACTTGCTGGTCTTCAACTCTAGGCATAGTTGGTAGCATTCTATTAGCTGATGGACCATGCATAGTTGCAAGAAAGGCTAGAAAATGCAGTTCTTGTTCTGAGTGGTGATGAGCAATGCTAGTCACAATTTGATGACTAAAGAAAATGAGAAACTAGACATTGGAGATGACCAGCCTGCTTTTCCCTAGCTAACATGGCTTTTTAGTACCTGGTTCTAGGTCAGCTTTACTCCCTCCCCCCTCTTTTTTTTTTTTTTTTCAGTTTGCACAAAGAAATCAATTTAATTTCTGTCTTGAAATTTAACTAAGGAAGCTTAAGAAATAAGCAGCACATTCATGTAACCATGGACAATTTACCTTATGTTTATTGATTTTCAGAATTGGCAACATAATGCCTAGGCCACTTGCCTATGTTTGCTACAGAGTTGTAAAAGGTGAAAAAGTAATAATTCCTAATTTGGCAAATGTGTACTATATACTAGAGAGCAGGAGATATCTATTTTAATCCTCACAACAATCTTACCATCAGATTTTATTACTTGTATATTAAGATTTTTACAAATCTAAGCCATAGAGGTTAAAATGTATCCCAGTCACACTGTTGGAAAATAATGTAGCAGGGATTGGAGTCCAGGGCATTCTAATGCCTACATCCACTTTTTAACCCCTATGCAATGCTTTATAAAAATCAACTGTTGAGATGCATCGTAAATCATATAGGCAAAATTCTGCATCCTACATATTTTAATTATATGTCTTTATTATTCTTGATGATGACTTTATTCTCTTTAACATAGAGCATTATATGAAAATTTAACATGGTAGTATATGCCTTTTAGGAATGAAGGTATAATGAATTATTTCAAAATTTCTCACAATTTCATTGGTCTTATCATTAGAACATTCTTCATTTGAAGCTTGATTCTCATAGATCTCATAGTGAGTTAGAGGCATTCTTTTCCACTCTCTTGATTTTTCCAGCTATACCCTAGCATGGTTAGGATGAGCCAGAACAAAACTATGACCTTTAAGTGTGCTTTGAAGAGCAAGAGTACACCATGAGGCATAATAACTAAATTACCATAGTTGTTCACTCAGCACCTCCTTGGCTGCAAGCCCTTTTCAAAATTTTCCCCATATCACTCTTTGGTGTGGCCATATTAAAAACATAACCAAATAGAGTTCCAGGGTGGGGGTTGGGGAAGGCTCAAGCTTCAAAATAAATCAATACAGAATATTCCTGTCTATGCTAATATCTTTTCAATGGCAATGAAAAATAAAATATAGGTGACGACTTTCAGGGAAATCCAAGGAAACCGCTCAACTCAGTCCCCATTCTTTCAGAACTGGGTGTCATAACTCATCTCCACACTCTAGATCTGACAACAGCGTATGTCACTTGTGACCACACAATGCTGACCTTAGGTAACTGGACCGGTGGAGAGGTTCTCCTAACTAAAGCTAAAGTAATCAGATTACTTCTCAAAAATTTATAATTAGAACTGAGAGGCAATCAATCATTTTAGGTTTAGAAGTGACTATTTTTCTTTCCTCTATGCAAGGAAATGAAGAAAGTTGAACTGTAGAGAGTCCTAAGTGAAGCATATGTGCTAAAAGGACCAAAGATAGAAGATGAGGGCGTTAAATGCGCTGCATCCTCTAAGGGTTTTCACCTCCTGGTTTCCTCATTTCTCTCTTTTTTGCTTGCATTGGCTCAATATGATTTCCGTTATTAATTGTAATCTAAAAAGCCTTAACAAATTCAGGAGGGAAACAATATTAAAAGAGGCAAAGTGAGAGAACTTCTAAAGTGGCTGGCTACTTCACAGAAAAGAGGTAGAAAGACCAAGACCCGAGAGATTCAAAGCAGCCCTGGTCCCACCCTCATCCATCACAGCTGAGAGTGGAGAACAGTTTTCTCACTTGTCAGGCCACAAGACAGTATCTAGATCACAAAAAGCTCCAGAAGGCATACCGGATCTTTGTCCTGCACAATATCTGAAATCGAACAGTACGAGCTTATAAACAGACTCTCAGCATTCACAGTGTAATGGAAACAACAGGACTCCATGTGATTATCTTTGGGCAGGGAAATCTAGAAGCTATGAAGCCTGAAACCAAAGATTCTTGGACTATAATGCATGAAGATGATGTTCTTTACCTTGGCACTCTTCCACAAGCCTTCAATCACTCTGAACTAAATCTCTTTCCATATGTTTTTCATTTATTTACATTTAAGATAAAAAAATTATTGGCTCTGAGAGTCATTTGATGAGTGGTGATTCAGTGATTCTTTTCATTGTGATCTCAGCTCAGTGATGATGCATATTGTTCACATGATGTTCCAAGAAAATGGAATCATTACTGATGCTATCTGAAGTCATCACTTGGTAATAATAGACTTGCATAGTTTCTTTTACTCTCCAGTAAAAAGTTTGAAATGAAATGGGATCAATATTTGTTTTGTGGCTCTATTTTGGATTCATTTCTTTTGAACTCATTTACTGAAAAATTAACATTGTAACTAGGAAAAAGACCCATTGTTTAATTTTGGGACATTATATGTATATCTTATACCAGTTGCTGCTTTTAAGACTACGTTAAGACATAATTTAAATCTTTTGAGCTAAATTTGGCATTGCTTGTCTTAGTTTACATTTGAGAAAAAAATGGTCATTTGATTTTTTTATTATTATAAACATTGAAAAACTCTTTAATATGGTCACATTTACACTAACTGAGCCGTTTGACTATGTTGTTTGATGTGTAATTACAGGCATACCTTGAAGATATTGCATGATTGGTTCCAGACCACCACAATAAAGCAAATATTGCACTAGAGTGAGTCACAACATATTTTTGGTTTCCCAGTGCATATAAAAGTTATTTTTACACCGTACTATTAAGTGTGAAATAAAATTATGTCTAAAAATGTACACACCTTAATTAAATAATACTTTATTGCTAAAAATTGCTAACCATTATATGAACCTTCAACTATTCATAACCGTTTTGCTAGTGGAGGGTATAGTCTCAATGTTGATGGCTGGAGACCGATCAGGATGATGGTTGCTGAAGGTTGGGGTGACTATAACAATTTCTTAAAATAAGACAATGAACTTTGCCACATTGATTGATTCATTCACAAATGATTTTTTCTAGCATGTATGCTTTTGGTAGCATTTTATCCACTGAACTTCTTTTAAAATGGGAGTCAGTTGTCTCATACCCTGCATCTGATTTATGTAATATTTTAAACTCTTTATTGTCATTTCAATGATCTTCACAGCATCTTCATGAAGAGTAGAAGTGAGAACCTTCCTTTCAATTGAACACTTAGAGGCCATTGTAGGGTTATTAACTGACCTTATTTCAATATTGTGTGTCTCAGGGAATAGGAAGGCCTGAGAAGAAGAAAGAGAGAGAGATGGGGGAATGACCAGTTGGCGGAAAATCAGAACACGCATATTTATCAATTAAGTTTGCTGTTTTATGTGGGTGCAGTTCATGGTGCCCAAAATGGTTACAATGATAACATCAAAGATCACTGATCACAGATCACCATAACAAATATACTACTACTACTACTATTACTACTACTAATAATAATAAAAGTATGAAATATTGTAAGAGTTACAAAAATGTGACGCAGAGACACAAAATGAGCAAATGTTGTTTGAAAAATGACATCAACAGATTGCTTGACTCAGGGTTGCCACAAACCTTCAATTTGTAAAAACTGTAATAATTTCAAAGGGTAATAAAACAAAATGCAGTAAAATGAGGTATGCCTATACTTCAGTTCTTCTGACATTGAGAGTACGTATCATATTAATGTTAACAATATAAGCATTAAAAAATCTTTAAAAAGCAGCTGCTAATGTAAAATATTTGAGCCATTCACCTAAATACCTGCCTGCCCTTACTCTCTTTGATGAAATGTAATTTTTCTCTTACCTTCTCTAAAGCTGTGTCTGTCTACTCTACACCAAAATATCAAGTCATTTTGACAAGACAGTCCAAAATCAATGAAAACATTTATATAGCAAGTTCTACAGTGACACATAGCCCTATGTTTTTTCTTGATTGGGATTTTATATAAGAAATTTTGTCTAGCTATAAAGATAAAATAGATATGGCCATGAGAAACTATTTTCATCATATGTATATACATATTCCTGAGCCGTCACTGAAACTGTCCCACTTGGGTTTTTAGGATGACAAAAGGCATATTATGCCTCATTTGCCTGTGAAAAAATGCCTTTTTGAGAGCATGCAAAACCTACATTATTTGAAGTACAACTTGATAAGTGTTTCATTTTTTATGAGCCCCAGGAAAAGAAATTTATTCGATTTTTACAAATAGTAAAGATTTTTTTTTATTCTTAGAACTCTCTCTATTCATTAGAAATTGGCATTATATGCTGAATATTTTCTATGTAGATAGAGAATTATTCATAAAATATATAATTATTCTTATGACAATTATTTGAGCTACCACTGAGGTTTTAATTAGTGTAGAATATTTTGCAAATATTATCTCATTTAATCTTTCATAACTCAAAATGTCCAATTATTAACCCCATTTTACAAATGAGAAAATTAAATTTTAAAGAGTTTAAAGAACTTGCCTGTAGTCACATAGCTAGTTAAAGAAAGAGCTAAGACTCAAACCCAAGTTTCATCAAATTGCAAATGCTCAAATTGTCAGAATGTCAAATTGTCTGAAGATACATCCATGATAAGTTTTGAAAACCACCATCAAGGAGAAGAGATGCCCGGATGCCAGGTCTGGCCCTGCCATTTACACATAAAGTGTGCTTGAGAAAGGCATCTACTTCTTCTGCATAAAAATATATATTTTCTTTTCTATAACACAGGGATAATAATTCCTACAGAGTCTGAGATGGTCAAAGAAGATAATTTCTGTGAAAGTACTTTGAATTTGCCAAGTGCTCTTCATAGAAAAATAGAACTATTAAGCTCATCTACATCTAAAATCTTAGAACTTGACAGTGTGCGTCTGCTGTTTTAGGTCACAGATGAGGACCAATGTGCTCTGGGCAGCAGGACTATGCATTCTTTTTGAATGAAGAGCAATTGGTACTGAATGCTCCAGCTTTTCAAATCATCTGTAGAAATAGAAAATATTGTGTTTTATCTGAGGAAACAAGATACCGTTTCACAGTATTCACACTCTCATCAATTTCTCTTGAAAAACATATAATTATACAACGGATGGATCTGCGTCCTGAGAGTGAAGAGTAAGAAATGGAATAGCAAAAAGCTGTAAAATGTGAGGAGCAGAGTGGAAGATACGTATTAGCATCCACTTCCTTCCCGGAAATGATGGTTTCATTTTCTGAAAGAGAAATGGTAATGACAGTTTTTAAGAGAAATGGGCTGTTCTCTGAAACATCTTGAAGAATATTTCGTTCAGAATAAAAATTGGTTTCAGGACTGATCACAGATCCTAATTTTTTTGGTCAACTTTAATGTTTAGAAAAGTTCATCAGAAAGGCTAACTTTAGTATTAGTATTCTCTCTCCCTTTATGTATATGTGTATGTGTATGTGTATGCGTATGTACATATACATGTATATGTATACACATGAAAGAAAAGACAGCATTAATGTTTGGATAGCTGCCTCTTAATGAGCACTTATTATGTACCCGGCAAAGGACTTCTTTTCACTTAACCTATATAATCTTTTCAAGGATGTTGTAGGTGTTTTTAGATGAAAGCGGAAGCTTGGAGAAGTCAGTGAGCTCCACTCCTTTCCTCTAACAAAAACCTTATTTGAGAACCTACTATGTGCCTGACTTTTTTATACATCATTCCTAGTCCTCAGAACCACATTACAAGGCAACTAACATTATATTTTGCCATTGCAATCACCAATTCTAGGAAGACTTGAAAAACACCAAAAGTCATACAATTAGTAAGCCACACAGCCAAGAATCTGTGCCATGTTGGGCAACTTTAGATTATAAATGGTCAATAAATTCACTGTCTTTTGGCAGAATTCAGTTCCTCAAGGCATCACCTAACCTATCGTGTGGCACTCTCCACGACATAGCATTTTGTCTCTCCAAGACCTGCAAGAGAGCATTTCCATTTAGTGTTCTAAACAGTATTATAAAGCATAATGTAATCCATGGGATAACATACCATCACCTTTGGCATATAATGTAGCATTATCAAGAGCGTGACATCTTATCATTTTTGTTTTATTCTTTTGGATTAAAATAAAGGTATTTTCTACTGCACATAAGGAGAGGGGATTACACATGGCAATTAATTATTGGTGGTGGTGGGGGTTCACTCTAGAGTATGTCTGCCTCAGCTAATACATCAAATAATTCTACCTAGATTAGAATTATTATATAATCTAAACTCTATTATTCTGTTTGCATTATTATGTAAATTTACAAATAGTTGAGGGGTCAAAAAAGGATAAAATTTTCCTTATACAATTATGTAGTGAACCTACTCTACCTTAATGTTTTTCATTATCACTTTTTCCCCACGTATCTAGTTCTTGATAATCATTTCATATATAAAAGTAAGTGCTCACAAGCATCACTAGCTATTGCAATATTTTATTCTTTCAATGATTCTTTTAACATTTATACTTCAGTTGACTGATAGAATATACCATATAAATCTCAGAAGGAGATTTTCTTTTAAGTTATATCTCAAATGTTTGCTTATATATGAACGTGAAAATGTGGATACTAACAATAAATTTAAATGATATACCTTGATTATATTAATATAGTTAACAGTGATTACTTAATGATAGGAAATTATGTAATCACATAAGCATAGACAATGCAGAATCCAGGGATGTCAGATATTATGTTGAAAAAGGCATAGACTCTTCTTCAGCTTCCAGAATGCTGTTTGAGGTTGGACCTGATACCAAAGCAAAAACCATAAGTGGTGTTTCTGCAGATTTTTACTCATGGTGGATTTAGAATTGCTATTGTAGCTGTAGTTCTGATCCATTTTTCATTACTACTTTCATTTACTTGTGTCTTCTATCATTTTCTCTTGATTAATTTCACCGAAGTTTTATCTATTGGCTTTTAAAGAATTCCCTTTGGATTTTGTTATTAAACTTCTCTGTGCCTCAGATTCATTCCTTGCAAAAATACAGATGATAATAGTTCTTTTTAAAACGTATTTTCTATTTTAATTAATTTCTGTTTTTATTATTTTATTTTTCTGCTCTATTTGGGTTTATCTTGCTATTCCCTTTTTACTTTAAATTAGATCCTTAGCTTTTTAATTTTCAGTCTTCTTCTTTTTAACTATAAGCATTTAAATCTATAAACTTTCCTTTAGCTATTTCTTTAGCTATATAGTAGAAGTTTTAACACACTGTAATTTTATTATCTTTCAAACCTAAGTGTTTGAAACTTTTAATAACATTTATTCTCTAATCCAAGAGTTATTTATAAGTCTGACTTTTTATTTAACAGATATCTTGTTTTAATTGACCTTTTTATTGATCTCCCATTTAATTGTGCTTTGGTGAGAGAAAATGACTGATACTCCGTTTTCTGAAATTATTTGCGACTTCACTTATGTGTTGGAATATGGTAAATATTGTAAGTGTCCTGAACTTTTTAAGAAGATTAGATATTCTTTGGTTTTTGTTTTTCGTTTTTTTGTTTTTGTTCTGTTTTTCAAATAAACTACAACAATCTTAATGATTTAGCATAACAAAAGTTTGTTTCTCATTCAGGTGGAGGTTCAGAAAAGATATTGGAAGTCACTTCAAGCAGTGATTCAGGATTTAGGGTGCTTTCAGCTTATGGCTCCACCATTTTTTAAAAATGTAGCTCCTAAGGTCATTTTGTAGATTATCTCCATTTTGAGTAGCCACAAGGGAAAAAAGTTGTAGAGAACATCTTAGTCATACAACCACAAATGACAGAGCTGAGAAATGTAGTTTAGCTCAGTGCCAGAAATCAGAAGCAATGAATTTTGTTGATTGAATACAATACTACCTCAGTTCTAATATTTTTTACTCTACATATTATACATTTTTAAACAGAACTACAAATAATGTTTGTTCATATTCGCATACATGTTTATTAATATCTTTGCTTATCATTTTCTTAATATGAGCTTTTTTGTATTAGCCAAAATAGGAAAGTTATGCTGAGGCAACAAATTAACTCTGAAATCTCAATGGGTTAACCATCACAAATTTATTTCTCTCACATACCAAATGTCTGAAGATGAGTGGACCCATTTTTTAAAATGACTCAGGGACCCAAGTCGATGAAGACCTCATCATATTGTGATGCTACTCTGAGATTACATGTGTCAGAGTCCATGTCCCGCCTTCTTATGGCTCATTATTCAGAACCTGTAGTAGGGCCTCCAGCTGACTGCAGTCACCTCACAGCAGAAATAAGGTGGTAAACATATAGTACTGTGTCTGTGACACTTCATTTTTGGTTTCATTTTCTTCTTTCTTTTAGAAATTTTCTCCTATGAACTTCTTTTGGTTATGAACATTCTTATTTTTTGTTTCACCAAATATATCCTTATTTATCTTTATTATTTAAAGATACAGAGTTTTATTGGATTCACAATCAAAGGTTATTATTTTTTCTTAACATTTTGAAAATATTATTTCATTATCTTCTGGCTTCCATTGGGCTTCTAGAAGTTAGTAGACATTTTACTCTTTTTGTTTCCAATAACTTTGAAGTTTATACATTTTTTTTTTTTTTACCACAGTATATATGTGTGTCTTGTTAATTGTACCTGGAACTCAAGGGCCCTTTCAGAAATTTTAAGGTTTTTTTTCTTCTATTCAGTGAACTGTTATTCTATTATTTCCTTGTTTATTATTTCTCATCTGTTCCCTTTTGGCCAATAGTAAATTGCACTATTCATACATTTGGTACCCAAAATCTCTCTTCCACATTTTATGTTATTTTGCTCATATTTTTCATTTTTTTTGTAAATTTATTCTGCATTGGTGCTTATTTCTTCAGTTTGATCTTTTGAGATAACTATTTTCTACCATGTTATCTTTCTTTAAAATTGTCATATCCTTTCCCTGTTTCTTCCCAATGGGGGCAACTCACCATGCTTCTTTGGATACAATACTGTCAGAGGGATCTTTATTTTCCTAGCACAAAATCTATTCTGAGTAACTCTATTCATTTTTGCTTTTGTAGCTATTGCAATGGTCAAATATTTTACTTCTACTATAAATTCTAATGCCTCACATATTGTTATTTTTTTAAATATTATCTTTAATTTGTCTCTATTTATCCACTTATATCAGCATGCAAACAGGCTATGGTAGCAGGGAATATTACATGGTGTTTCTGCAGTCAGACTGTGGAGATTCAAAGCTTAGCTCTGCTAATTTCTAGCCATGTGACTCCCAATAATATATTTAAATTTGCTATAAATCTCTTTTCTCATTTAATAAGGGGTAAACACTAGTACTTACCTCTTAGTATTATTAATATTGAATAATTTACTAATCTGAAGCAATTGGCATAGTGCCTGGCCCATAGCACTCAATAAATAGACTTTAATATTTGTCATTTTAAAAAGTGAAAGCAATTTCAATTGATCCTTCAAAATACCCTGAGTCTTGTCTAGTTTTCTGTTCCCTTTCACATCAAAATTGTTCTCACAATGTGTTAACATTTTCTTTCCCTCTCTCTCCCTGTCATCTCATCCATTCCTTAACTTGGAATACTATTATAATGCCGGTAACTCCCAGTTTTCTATCTCTATCCACCCATCTCCTTTGTATCCTAGACTCATATCTGATCATCCAGTATCTCTATCTCATTTTCATCTCAGCATGGTCAGAACTGAATTCTTGATCTTGACTTCATTCCAGCAAATGTTCTTTTTCCATTTTTTTCAATCTCATTAAGTTGGTACTATGTAACCAATTTCTTAAACCAGACTCACAAGAATCATCTTTTATCTTTGTATTTCCCTCACCAACCACATCATCATGTATAATTGGTCTTACCTTCAAAATGTATTTTGAATCTGCTCTCCTACTACTGTCTCCAGGGCCACAACTTTGTTTAATACATCATCGAACATACATTGCATTGTGCAGTATCTTCCTAATTACCCTGCTCACTTCTATTCTTGTACTAATAACCCCTCTACCTATTCTCCAGATGGTTGCTAGAATCGCCTTTTAATAACTAAATATTATCATGTTGTGATCCAGCCTAAGATTTCAATTTACTTTGTAGCCTAAAAGTTGAACTGATTTAAAACTTACAAATTCCTGCCTGATCTGGCCCTGACTATCTCTCCTACTTTATCTTGATCACTCTCTTCGCATCTACTACATTCTAAATGAACTGGGCTACAGATAGTTCATATGGCATTTGAGCTCCTTTCTGTCTCTGTGATTTTAGGCTTAGTTTTCTGTGACTGGAATAATATTCATTTGACAAATCCTTCTAATTATCTGGAATTGTGCTAGCAATTGAAAAGATTTTCCTGGAACATTATATACAATAGTCTATACCACTCTCTTTATATCCTATCTTAGTACATTTTTCATTGTCTTCATAGCATTTCATACAATTTATCATTCTCTTATATTTTGGTCTCTTGTTTGCTTCCTGGATCTCTCACTTGAATATAAATTCCTAAGAGAAAGGCCATCTGTTTTGCATCTTGTTAAATACACTGGCCTGATACACAATATATTCTAAATGATTTATTGAATAGATTAGTAAATGAGGACTAAATTGTTTTTGAATTATATTATTTTGTTAATTTCTCTTTCAAATTTTAAAGTAAAATAGTATATTTTACTTTATTCCCCAAATAATTTTTTTTGTGTTTTACCCATATCTCTTCAAAAGACTTTATGACAGTTGTACTCTTTTTTTTTTTTTTTTGTTATTCTAATGCTTCTACTTGCACACAACCATCAAGCCAGTTATTCAGCTTGGTTTCTCTCTTGTGAGCTTCTATATCAACTTAAATTGATTGTGATGGTTCCTTGGCTGATCATGTTTGAATTGGCCCATGGTTGATATCTCTCGAGTAGTGGTGGACTAGAAGTCAGAAAAGATAAAGTGAATTGTTTTGAAATGAGTCAAATAAACTAAAAATCAAATAAATTGTATATAAGGGAACTCTCCTTTAAATCATGTGTAAAGAAATCTCCCTGATTTTCTGGTACAAGTGAAGATAGCAGTCCTCAGTGCTATCTTGATAGTGCTACCTCTATATGAAGAACAATAATATTAGTCTTTCTAAAAACTAAACACCGTGTATTTACCAGAGTGTCCCCTCCCTGTGTTGAGAGAATACTCCTAAGTTCATATACTCTGTCATTGATCTTTTCCTAGACTTAAACAAAAAAAAAGGCAAAGCACATTTTCAAGTTGCTTTGTTCTTAATCTTCTCCACCACCTTGTTTAATCACACTGTTTAATCAATTATATACCATTCAGGTACGTTCTAAATTAAGCCTGGATATCCAAATGTATCAGGACTTCCTCCAATCTAATTGT
>NW_006441955.1:28349092-28353293 GCF_000325575.1 Pteropus alecto | reverse complement strand
GTTTTAAAGCCTCCATTTTCCATCTGTGTTTTATTTTGAAAGGATGGATTGAATTAATAAAAGAATAAAGATCTCAATGATAAACCTAAGCAAAGATCAAGGAGATAGCATAAAATTTGACTCAGGTATGGAAAAAAATCTAGGTTTGGGATGGAAACAAGGGTAGTTGAGAAGGGATAGCATGAAGAATTAGAAAATTTAATGACTTTTCCAGGTGTTTTGACAGTGGAAAAAAATAGTTTAACTTATGTAAATTAATTGTAATCAAGGAAAGTTTTTTTAACTTGTTGATATATATATATATCATATGTATTACATTTGTTATAATGTATTGTAATGTATAATATATATGAGCTATATATGATACAAATATGCTATGATAAAACACTTTGGTATTACTTACATTCCAGTGACTGGTAAATTGTCTTAAATGTTCACCTTAAGCAGATAATATCAGTAAAAATATGTTGGAGAATTTATAGAGAACTCACCAGTTATAATTTATACTGGATCGAAAGAATAAATCTAATGTTAATCTTGATGTTTGTTCAGTGGCAGGAGGTATCTAAGATAGATTATAAGACAATTTATCTGTAAAAATTTTGTTTAAAGGAACTAACATCGTTCAACTAATGTTTCCCTGCCCTCCTTTTTTTTTTTTTACCATGATTACTTCCTACAAGATCTGCAATTCCAATACTTAGCACAAAGCATGAGACATAGAAAACATTCAATGAGTAAATGTTAAATGATTGACATGTTTTAGAGTAGAGAATTTAGTCAATGGGTTGATCACTATGGATTCTATTTATTCATTATAAAATGTAGCAGTCAGAAACATACTAATGTTTGAAAATAGTATTGTTTTATAAAAATAGATAAAATATAAAATGAAAGAATTACTGGGAGGAGCAACAAAAATAGAGATTATCAAGAAGTAAAAAAGAAAATTAAAATCCCAAAGATTCTGAAGGAAAATGAAAGAATAAAACTCAGAAGGAAAAGTTATGTTATAAAAAGAAAACTGTGAACAATAGAAATATTAGAATATATTCTAGTTATTCTCATTTAACAATACTAATCAAATCATGTATCCAGGTACTATAACTTGATATGAGTCCCTATCATTTGAGAGGTCATTGTTTTAAGGCAATCAGTCTCTCATTTTTCTCTTATAGTTGAACTAACTCATAAATAATAATTGAAGAGAAGAATAGAAATGTAAAGGACTGATGCTTTTACTTTTCCTGACTCTTGATTACTCTTAGAACAAGTTTTGTTTTTTGGTTTTTTTTTTTTCTTTCAAATATGCTTCTTAAAAACAAAAAGGTGCTCTATGGAAGCATTGGTGAGTCTATCCTATTTGTAAGTGGCTTTATTGACACTTGAATTTTATAACGCATCTCACCAATAAGTTTTGATGATGTGGTATAGACTATGTGGGTGGTAAAGAATGACACATTGACCCTTATTTGTTTTTATTTAGAGAGGGTGATTTTTGTTGGCTGAATCTCTGCTGAGTAAAATGCAATGGTTTAGAAGTATTCCTAGCATTCAAAAAGGCTGAAAAGCTGGCACATTACCTTAAATGTTATTTTGTGGCTTAATGCTATTTGGATTGATGTGAAATGCCTCCCTCCTACATCCTTTGTGGGAAGGCATTGTGGGAATGTGCATTTAGAATCATCTTGTGACCTTATACATGCTTATAGTGATAGGGCTTTAGGATAGTGAGAATCTGAAGTTAATGGAATATTCTAATTAATCTGATAAAGTAGAAAACCCACTGTCTGGACATGAACATGATAATATATGAGACATGGAGGTTAAGCCAGAGAATTCCAGAATAGAAGAATTAATAAACTAAGGATGGCAAGTATTGGCATATATGGGGTTGGAAACATTTAAATCTTCCTAAGGCACAAGAAACAAACATATTTTTTCTTAAGGTGTTACCAGGGAAAAGATGGGTGGATTTAAAAAGGAAATCTAAACAGTAATAATAACAACTAAGACATGTTGAGTACTTATTAATATGCCCATCCAGCACTATTGTCAGCATTTCACAAACAATAGTTCATTTAACTATCTCAAAACCCTATGAGGCAGAAACTATATTATTCTTATTTTATTATTATTTTTATATTTATTATTATTATTTATGCCTACGGCACCTGGTCTTCCTAGGTGATCTCCCATCCAAGTACTAACCAGGTCTGAGCCTGCTAGCTTCCAAGATCAGACATCAGGCTTATTCAGGGTGGCATGGCCGTAGACCATGTACAGTGGCTCCACTGGGGCCTGAACCTAGGGCCTTCTGCATGTAAAGCAGACATGCTAATCACTACACTATGGAACCACGTCCAACATATTATCTTTATTTCAAAGATGAGGAAACTGAAGCTGAGAGAGAATCAATGACTTACTCAAGATGACACAGATACAAAAACAGTGGAGCTGATATTTGAAACCATGATTCTGACTCCAAAATGTATGCTTTTTATTGTCTCAATAATAAGCATGTATTAATTTGTACAAGATCCAAACATCTGTCTGTTCTTCGAAATTGAATTGTCTTTTGATGTCTACATAGAGTAGCACTTTTGAATCTAGAACAAAAAACAGCATTTTCATTTTGGCTCAACTATGGGTTGTAAAATTTTAATTACCTTTTGTTTAGAAAGGGCTTTAGAACCTGAACTTGTAATCAGTGCTCGAAGTAGGCACACTAAGGGGTTGTTGATTTCCCTAGTGAATTTGAGTATCATTTATGGAAATGTAATTACAGTGGAATCCTGTTATAACGATCAATTTGGGCAACCCCCATTTGATCATTACATCCAAATGATCACCACATACAGACCATAAAACAGTGAGCCTCTCAAACCAGACAGGCTCAACAGTAAAATATCCATCTTGCAAAAACAGTATTATTACCATTAAGTACTTCAGTACCAGCACAGGTCAGTCAAATTATTGGCTCTAATTAGCCTTTCTAAAGGCTACAACATTCTTTAGCTGGATTATAATGGCTTATATGAAAGGTATAAAGGCTTATATGAAAAGTCAACGAGTATTTATTATATACCTGCTGTGTACTCTGAATGAAGCCAGGCCCTGAGGAGAATGTAAAACAAATAGGAGTTTCTTTTTGAAGCTTACTATCTACTTCAAGAAACAAATAGTGTAAGCTCCTTGGAGAATTTTGCCTAAAATGAGTGGGTACCCACAAATCCCCATAGTATAATATCGGTTAGTTTCACAGTTGAAAACTTCAGCATCAGTAGAAAATAGTTTGGGGAATAATCTTCTGTCACAAAAATGACCGCAAAAGGAAATGGGATGGGAAATGAAAATAAATAGTTCTTCCTGAGAATCAGCACCTTAAGTCAGAGATGGCAAAGGGGGTTCATCTCACATTCCAATTTCCATGAATCATTACCTAAGTTAGAGAGAGCAATGAGATTTTTGTCTCTCATATCAATATCAATGAATTGTTAATGGTTGATGCATTACTGGGCTGAGAAGGATCTTGAGGCCAAATTAAGACTCATGAGAAAGAGTGACATTAATGATGAGTAACTTCTGGCATGAGGATTACAGATGCAAGCCACAGGTGGAATACTGAGCATTATCCTCTCTTGGACTTCTTTCTATATGACACTACTTTAATTTCAAGATCTCTAAATTGATGACTGCTATCTAACTACTCTCCTAGAATCATAGCACAGAAAATGCTTTACAGTGCATTGTGCATAGTGGGCTGTTCTCTTTCCTGTCATTTTTACTCTCCTTTCCTTTTGACTCTCTCATTGTCTCATACTCAACCTTAAACATTAAGAACCCAAATTGCTACTTTGTCCACATCAGTAATCCCCATCTGACCACTCTTGTCTTCATACTCAAACCAGATACTATAATCAACCACTTTGTTCTAAACCCTTGATAAGCAACATTTTTGCAAAGCCTGTTGTTCAAGCCAGTGCACATCTGGAGCCAAGCAGAAAACCTCACCATTCTGCTCAGGCAGATACTTTCTCTCTCTTCTGACTTCTAGGAAGCCACAAATATGCAAGCAATGGTATCTGTCTCTTTAACCTGCTATATCACCCTGAAACTACATTTCTAAACGCCTATCTATTTCTAAGGGTAGAAGGCAGGTTGCCTTGTATTTTGATGATTTCCAATACCCTCCCCATTT
>NW_006441955.1:28330463-28349055 GCF_000325575.1 Pteropus alecto | reverse complement strand
TGCTTCAATATAGCATATTCCTATAATTTAGCCCCAATTCACATATATCATATTTTATCACTCAAGATACATTCTGTGAAGCTTTCCCTGTCTTCTAAATCCTTTGTATTCCATAACTATTGTATCTTTAAATGTGCTAATATGGCATCAGTACAGAATATTATGATAATATCTTTTCAAGTCTACCTTTCTCACATAACTCTGGGCTATGGCTTTTCATTTCTTGGTGCTTATCACCTGGCAAAGTTCCAGATACAGTAATTTCTCAATATACTTTTCTCAAGTTCTTTGGGCATTTTAAGAAGGAAGTCATAACCAGACTTGTTGGGTGTCATTGCTTTAGGCTTTTTTAACATTTATCATACAGAGAAAAAATAGGGTGCAGAAAAAAAATAAATCTTATGAATTAAACTAATATAGCTTATTGAGAATGCTTACCTTAGAGAGTTGAGTACTGATATTTGACTTGAAAATAATTTATCTCTATTAATATAATGATCAGTGATAGCAGACTTCCTCTAACTCTTTAAAAAGAAGAAAAAATCATACATGGAGACTAATTATGTGTTGAGTCACAACAGAACAGTGATGATGACTATATTTATCCCATCAACTTTCAGGATTATTAAGGTTTCCTGGTCACTGTTCTAATGTTTTCAGGATTTGGGGGCCCTTCTATCCAGACTCATAGCTCTGTAGGGTAAAAGTCATAAAATAGAGTAGCATGTATAGGAGGAATGCTCTGAGGGTGGGGTAGGGGGTAGTAAGGCAGGATTTAAAGGGAAGAAATAATTGTTAGCATTCAGAAGTGGGAGACTATTTAGTTTTTAAATAAATAGTCAAAAGAGAGCAGGAAATTTTAGACAGAAGAGCTAAGGAGGCTATGTTTGCAACAGTAAAAATAAATATATATTGTTTGGCAAATCTGTAGGCTGGAAAGAACAGCCCAGATAGCCTTCACCAAAACTAGCATTTTAAAAGTGCATTTGGTAATTGCATTCTTTCCCTTAGAAGCCCTAAGACAGACAGACAGACAGACAGAGATAGATAGACAGAGAGACAGAGACAGAGAGAGACAGACAGAGAGAAATCAGTTGAAACTAGAACTTCCTCCAGTACTAATGGTAACTATAGTAAAACCAACACATCCCATTTATGCCTGTGACTTTTCCCATATATCCTTTACAGAAACCCAGAAAATGTTCCATTTTTAGAGATGCTGTAGTGTAAGTCACTCCTGAATTTTCTTCTACTTGCTTTTGCTGACTTTCTATTAGAGCGGTTAGACCTCAGAGTCAGGGCTACGAACTGCTTGGATGATGACTTTAGTCCTGAACAATTAAAAGGAACACCAAAATGTAAATAGGATTAGTAAAGGAACTAGCTTTGAGCTCAGCCTCAAGTGAGCAAGAGAAAAAACCTTGTCAGCTTCCCAATTATTTAGCCCATCCCTGCAGTAGGACAGCAGGCTCAGGACAGAAGCCCAATTAAGAATAAGGACCAGGCATTTGGTTGAAGCGATCTCCCTGGCATACTTGTTAACAACCTAAAACCAGCAATTAGAGATTGTCTCCCCTATTGAGTATGGGAAATTGATCTTAATACACTTCTCAAGTTCAGTAACTAGTGAGCAAATTTTCAGAATTAAACAGATCTACAAACAGGAACCACAAGCGTCATCAGGTTGGTAGAGGTTGAAATTATCAAGTGGCAGGAAAAGTTTATGTTAGGGAGACAGACAGGGAAATAGGATGAAGATGTTGGAGGGATTGATTGAGCACATATTTGCCTTCTGATGCATATTGCCTACCTATCATGGACAGCAAGAAGCAGGTTGAATGAGATACCACGAATGGGAATATCATAGATCTGCATGACATGTGACCTGAGCCAATTCTTGAACTTCTGAATGATAAAAATTGACCAAACAGTGCTTTCCTAAGAGGGTGGTGAGGACTCAGTAAGACAATGTGTGCAAAACTCCCATTGTAGAACCCAGCATATATGGGGCCATCCATAATGCTAATTCCTTCCTTCTCTTCATTTCCTCCCTATTTTTATAAGATTACAAAGAATTAATCTTTAATATACTTGTGAGTTTGGTTTTACTTCCCAGAGCTTCTAAGTCAGGGGTCAAAGAATTCCGGGGCAGGGGGCAGCACCTCTTCCTTTGTCACCATTTATATTGCATGGCTTCATCTTTTCAGTCAGCCTTTGCCGATGTATTCCCCAGTGTTATATGTGTCCAAGGTAGGTTGTTTATTTCCTTCACTGGGTTAGCGTGAATACCAGAGATAAAAGCCTTGAAATTGTAGAAGCACATGTGAGACTAGGGCCAGGCCCATGATTTCTGCAGGTGCTGGCCCCTCCTTGAGTGAACTAACTGAGCTTTAAGCAGAGTTATTATGTGTGTCATGTGGTACCATTACTATGTCCAAGATAAATATGAGATATCAACCTCATACTGTGAAATGCAGACACTGATGGGCGACAAAAACTCATTCAATTACAATTAGGACAAAACAAACAGCTTTTTGAAATGAAGCTTGTAGTGAAAGAGAGGGAGTGAACTTCTATCCTGTTGTACTGATAGGTTTTCTTTTCTAAATGAGCATGGCAGCAGACAGGTTATAAAGAAATGCCTCTGGCAGTAAAGATGACAGTGACATTAGCAGCATTTGGGAAAGAAAACAAATTGGCATCATCAAAGTACAGCATGCACCTTGTAAATTTATTTATTATTTCTTTTACAACTAGCATAGCATACATAGATATCTGTAATAGCTGTTGAGTGCAGTAATGGGGCAGTATAGAATATTCAAGAACTGTATATAGGTATATAGTTTGGTGCATTAATTATGGCTTTGTTACTTTTTCAAGTAGAGAGTCAACATAGAGAAGATAATGCTATGAGTTTTAGGATGACTCAGACCTGGGCTCAAGTTCTACCTCTACCTTAAAGTAATTGTCTACCTTTTTCGAGTTTTTATTTCTTCATTACAAAATGAGAATATTAATACCTACTGCACAAGTAGTGGCCCTTAAAGAACTTTAATGAATATTGGCTGTCTTGTTTTCTTCTAGTGAGCTCCTACTCTTTTTATAGACTGAGATTAGATTCTGGACATCCTTCCCTAAGCTCATCAAAGAATTAAGTGGCCCTTAATTTGAGAAGTTTACCTCAACTCTTCTGAGTAATAAATGTCTGCTGATTTTGCTGTCTTCCTCAACTAGACTAGGAATTTTTCGAGAAAAGGACCCAATACCTATTTTCTATAAACGTAAATCAGTGCAGGAATACCTTAATTAAACAGTCAAAAGGGAGGCACCTTCTACTTTCTATCAAACATTGTCAACTTTCTGACATTTGGCTGTAAGAGATAACCTGAAAAAATATCTTCTAAATAATTTCTCCATTGAGTCATTATGGGAAATCATTTACCAATATGACTTAAGCTGACCTTTATGCTTAATGTACCCTAAGATATGTGGGCCTACTATGAAATAGGCTTTCATATTTATTTTGACTATAGAAACAAAATCAGAATCTTGAACTGGGAAGTCCCAATATTTTCATGAATAACCTATTTGTTTTCCCCAAAATTGATGTCTATCTCATGCTTATATATAAATAATAGCACATATTTATGTATAAAGTATGTATATAAAGCAAAGTACTATATACTGAGATTAGAAAAAGACAATTTTTTTTAATTTAAAAATTTTTCTCCAAAGGTTTATAGAAAACTAGTTTCATAAACACAAAATATAGAAAAACAATCCAAATAGAGCTATAAATACTCTTAGGCAGGGAGTAAAAAGTGACAAGATAGTTGCCAGCAAATATTTACTTGGGCCCAAAAGCAAAAGTCATTGCATATTTTGTGGAAAAATTTCAAGCTTATAAATACATTAAAAAATTATATATGTGTGTATACACACAAATAACATATATGTATATACATACACAAATATATACATTTCAATGTTATTCTATGTTTATGTATATAAAATATATATGCACATAATACATATATGCATACACATACATATGATGGGGTTAAAAAATCTGTGACCATACAGTTATCATCCAAGAGAGTATTATGGGACTATTTCATTCATGACAGAAATCTCTTCCCTAGTGACAACAGTACAGTATATAAAGGTAGACAGTGGGAACAAAGAGAATTTATTTCAGTGAAATTACATTTTTTCTTAGCTTAGATTATTTTCAAATGGTTGATCAAATGTACTCTTAGAAATATAAGAGAAAATAAGATCATAATAAAGTTTCAGGATGAAAAAATACTGTTCCGATTAGTTTTTTACACCAAATGTTTTTCCACTAAGTAAGTGGTGTTTTGTCCTATACAACTATCAGTTTTCCACTCTAAGTCTCTCTATAGCTTAGAGAACTCAGAGGCTAAGAAGATAATTTGCAACGATTCTTCTTGTTCCATGGACTGCCCTCTGTGAGGCCCCTGCCAACTCTCCTTCCTGTATCAGTATTCATTGTGTTGAGAATGAGTGGCACTGATAACATTGTGCATTTCATTTCCTTCCTCTTACACTTGTTATTCAGATGCACTGAACCCATGCCATGTTATGAGGTGAAATCCACTCCCATGACCTGTAAAAATAAATGTCACTTTTTGAGATATTGGGAAACATTTGAGCCTTGGGCAAATCTGCAGCCCTCTCTAACTGCAATACACATATCACTGTGATGCTCAAAAAGTAACAATGCTCTCTCTTCCCAAAGAAGAATGGAACACATGTGAAGCAGTCCTTTAACTTACAACAAGGTCAGAGAACAAAGTACTTCAAAACGAAATGAGGAAATTGGGGTGTGAAGAAAATTATTTTAGAATATTTCTGGAAATATGTTAACCAGTATAGACAGCATTTATTTTAAAGTGTGTCATTATAATTTTGCATAGGAAGTTTTTGTGAGCATTTTTTTTCACTTTCAGAGAGATCTATTATGATATGTAGTGCTGAAGGGAACATGTTGACATGTCTGAGAGCTAAAACAAATGTGAAGAATGAAGCTGAAAATAGCCAGCTGTGAAGAAAGCATCAAAAAGCCCTGGGTGGCACTCAACTTTGTACATCTAGAATTCAAAGATGTATTAGTAGAAGGCGTTAACATAACACTCTTGGCAAGCTTTTCCAAAAAGGAATTAAGAAGGACACATAATTGCTATTATAGACTAAGATAATTGGAATCTACATATCTATACACCTCCATTGCCAATAGGGATGCACATGAAAAAGATGCAGCTGCACCTCTCTTTGCATAGTGCATGCATGAAAAGCTCTGTGCAAATCAAATCCCATTATAGAACTAAAAAATGATTCATCTTTTCTGATTGAACTTCAATAGGAATGACTCTTAACATTTAACCTTTAAGATCCTTTGTGTGAGTCACATGGGTTTCAACTTCTATTTCTATATTTGTAGTTCTAAGTATTAGTTCTTTTATTTCAATTAGAGTTGACATTCAATATTATTTTATATTAGTTTCAGTTGTACAGCATAGTGGTTAGATATTTATATAATTTATGAAGTGATCCCCTAATTAGTCTAGTACCCACGTGGCACTATACATAGTTATTACAATATTATTGACTATATTTTCAATGCTGTACTTCACATCCCACTGACTATTTTGTAACTGCCAATTTGTACTTCATAATCCCTTCACATTTTTCACCCAGCCCCCCAATTCTCCACCTATCTAGAAATCATCAGTTTGTTCTCTGTATCTGTGAGCCTGTTTCTGTTTTGTTTAGTTCTTTATTTTGTTCTTTAGAGTCCACATATAAGTGAGATCAAATGGTATTTGTCTTTCTCTGTCTCACTTATTTTACTTAGAATAATACCCTCTAGTTCATTCATATTGTTGCAAATGGTAAGATTTCATTTTTCATGGCCAAGTAGTATTTCATTACATATATGTACCATATCTTTCTTATCCAATATCTGTTGATGGGCTCTTAAGTTGCTCCCATATCTTGGCTATTGTAAATAGTTCTGCAGTGAACATAAGGTTGAATATATCTTTTCAAATTAGTGTTTCGGATTTCTTCGAATGAATATCCAGAAATAGAATTGCCTATGTGGTCATTTAATCTATGACAAAGGAGGCAAGAATATACAATGGGGTAAAGGCAGTCTATTCTATAAGTGGTGCTAGGAAACTGGACAGATACATGCAAAAATATAACACTGGACAATTTTCTTTTACCACATACAAGAATAAACTCAAAACGGATCAAAGACTTAAATGTAAGATCTGAAAACATAAAACTCCTAGATGAAAACATATACAGTAAATTCTCTGACATTGATCTTAGTAATATTTTTTTATTTATTTTCTCAAGCAAGGGAAACAAAATAAATAAATAAATACATGTGACTACATCAAACTAAAAAGTTTTACACAGCAAAGGAAACCATCAACAAAACAAAAAGTCAACTTACTGAATTAGAGGAGATATTTTCCAATGATATATCTATTAAGGGGTTAATATCCAAAATTTATAAAGAACTCATAAAAATCAATACCCCCCACCCCCAAAAAATATCCAATTAAGAAATCGGTAGAGAATCTTAATTGACAATTCTCCAAAGGGATATACAAATGACTAATAGACATATGAAAGATGCTCAACATCATTAATCATTAAAAAATGAAAATTAAAACCACAATGATGTGCACCTCACAACTGTCAGAGTAGCGAGTATCAATAAAAAAAAATATTTGCGAGAATATGGATAAAAGGGAACTCTCGTGTACTGTTGGTGGGATTGCAAATTGGTAAAGTCACTGTGGAAAACACTTTGGAGGTTCCTCAAAAAAATTAAATATTGTTTCTTAAGCACGTTTTCAGCAGGCTATGGTGAAATAAGAAAAATAAATAAAATTTAGGAAAATTTTTTATAAGGTAATTTAAATTAAATGGCTCTGTTTTATTTTGAGATTATGTTGTTCCTTTTTGGTGTTAAAAAGATAAGACTTTTGCTTTATGCAATAGTGCTGCTAATACATGTTCATTTTAGTGTGTCACTTAAAATTTTCTTAGTTTGTGAAATTCAAAATTATTTGAACCACGGTATGCAACCACATGAATCATCTCAATCCAATCTCCATCAAAAGGTAATACATTTTTAAAGAAATACTCAAATATAGAATTTCTTTTATAAAGAAAATACACCATGCTTCATTTTATAACACAAAGAAGTGTCTTTCAGCATTTTTGGTTTTTAGCAGTGAACGCTACATATTTCTTTTCCTTTTAGCAAACTCATCACATTGGCGATATAAATATCGATAAGATCTATCTACTTGAAATACAGTAATTTCACTGTCTAGAAGTTCACAATTTACAGATTATGTTAGTTATTGCTCTTAGTAACAAGAAACAGAATTTAAGTACTCCCTACCCTTTAATAATGTTTATGAAAATTAGGCACATGTAAAACCCATAGAAAAAGCTAAGAAAAAGTTATGTATTATTACTTCCCTGAAGAGTGATTTGGTGGTGAAAAATGTTGGTTATCTTAGCATAGCCATTTAGATTACATGGAAAATTATAATAGACGTCTGAAAATATGATGCACATGGTAGCTGGTATACTCTAATTTGTTGTGCTGAGTCTGCTCTGGCATTACTCCAACAGGGCTGAGTGCTTTTGTTCTCAGTCATGAGTCCTAGTCACCATTCCCCCTCAGCCAGTTCCCAGCCAAAAGAGAGAGCCTATTCAGCATGCTACACTATGATATACATATTTTAGTGGGAATAACAGATATAAATCAATCACTGAAATATATCATTGGAAATGACAAGTACTGTAGCAGGAAAAATACATGGTAAAATAGGAATGCATGACCATGCGAGTGGGTCAGCAACTTCCCTGAGGAAGTGACATTTGAACTCAGAAATAGGACGATTAGAAGTTAATGATGTATCCCCTGAAAAGGTAATGGTGAAGATTCAGATCTGGGGGGAGGAGGGTGAATTAAAGAAATTGAAGTTTAGCATGACTGTAGCACAGTGAGTTAGAAGATGGAGAATTGTGTATGGTTGAAAAAAGAGGCAGCACTTCTAGCAATATGGTGGAACACACTGATTTGAACAGACTCTCATACAAAAAAAGATATAAGTGCTTGATATTTAATGAAAGTGATTTTAACTTGAAATTTTTAATATCATTCTTGAATTAGTATTTTAGAAATGAAGCTGATGGGAAATGGAATATATGTGGAGAAAGAGAGGCTTGGTTTTACACAGTGTCCCACCTCCTCACCTTCCTGGATGTTTTTTGGCTGCCCATTTCTCCGCCCCCTGGTAACAGAGATCCCACCAGGCCTCCACTCCCTGCCACTGCCTATTGCCTGTGCCACCCTCTGTCTGAGGTGCAGGGAGGACTGGCTGAGTCCCCCATGGCATTTTGGGGTGGAGTATGGCACCGTGCAAGTCCTTAGCCTTTAGTCTAACTCTGATCCATTTACAAGTGCAGAGGTTGGAATCACTGAGAAGTTGCCTGTCTATTCTGGTTCAGGGTATCAGGCCTATAAGATGGTAAGATGCCTTGGAAAATATCTCCATACCCGAGGAAAAGACATTAAATAGCAAATAAAAAAACACTAGGGCAGGTAGAGGAAAAAAAAAAATGTGAAAGAAAGACAAAGTTTTATATTTTAGTATCTTTTATGGCCTACTTTCTTCTTGCTTTTTGAACAAGATACCCAACACATTTTGAACTTGGCTTGGATAAAATATATGATCACACTGCTAATATTTTGTTCTTCTTTCACAGATCAATGAGAAGCCATCAAATGTTTTAATCAGAAAAATGACATGATCAGATTTACATTCTAGAAAGATCGCCCTTTAACTGCGGTTCCTGCCATGAGTTCTCGTGTCCATCACCCCCACTCAAAAGCAATAAGCAGATACAACTATTCTTCAAATACTAGTTTTCAATTATTATGAATATATTATAATCCTATTATAAATGTGAATCACCAGAAGTCAAAAAGGAAAGAAAAAGAGCCATCTTCTACCACTTGTCCTGTCTTCTTCCTACTCCATGTCTCCTCCCCTTTCAGGTGTTTCTCCTCGCCTCTGATTGTCATCCATTTGAGCTCCCCTTGTCTGGGTAGAGGGTCCTTTTGCAACACTGCACCTGGAGCACTCAGTGTATGTTCACATGATTACTTTTGTTGATTAGTTTTGTCAATCCCTCTCATCCTTTCAGCGAATTTAGTTGGGTCACCTTGAGGGTACTTCAGTTTTAATTTAAATACATTTTTTAACTTTCTCATACTCTCTAACAGCTGCTATCATTCAATTTGCTCTGTGAGATATTCTGCAAGTTTATTCTTTTTTTCCCCTAAGATATATTGAGTTCAAAAACAAAATCATAAAATAAGACTGAAAGGTAGCTTCCAGAGATTATTATACCTTTTTTTTCTTTGGAAAGACTGTAAGAAAGCAGCATCTGAACAATGAACTCTCATTATATTTTCTGAGATTTCTAGTGAAAAGAGAATTCACAGCCACCTTTCATACCCATTTTAGAGTTAAAGAGGATGTAAGGGAATTTTTCTTATATCTAAACCAAACCTAGCTTAGTATTCCTTTTAGGGCAGGCCTAGTACACAGTGTTCATTTACTAGTTGGACTAAGGCATTCTTTTTCTCTGACATGCCCCAAGGTGTTTTAGGACAGTGGTTGGATATGTCAGAGAGAAAATAGGTTATATGCTATTTTGTCTGAATTTCCATTAGGTGCCTATTTGTCTGGACAAACAGGCAGGAGTTCCCATCTTTAAATAATGAGCTTGGAGTTACCTGGGGAATTACTTACCAATGAATGTTACCTTCAGGATGAGAAAAAATAGCTGATAAAATTATTACTGAGGGTTATAAAACACCCAGGTGGGAAGTACGTACAGCTTCAGCCTAGATAAATCATGCCTATCTAATCTATTTGGAATTTTTGAAAGAGTTAACAAAATTGTGAAGCATAGAGAAGTAGTGGGCATTAAATATTTAGCTATTCAAAAGGCTTTTGATCAAGCCTCTAACCAGAAGACATTTAGGATCCATTTCAGCTTGATGTAAGCCCCAAGAGGTGAGAGGTAAAATTTTGTCTTGCAAAGACTTGAAGTTAAAATATATATATATATATAGCAATGAAAATGAAAGGTAGAAATAAATGGTGTTGTTATCCTGAAAGGAGGTTAACGTAAAGATGCCCCCAGAGAATGGCATTGGAACCAAATTTCTTGTCTATGTAAACACCCATCAATCTGGAAAGCCTCTGAATAATGAGGTTGCAAAATATGTTGGTAACAGAGAACTATTTAGGCTAGTCAGGAGCAGGGAACATTTTGAAGAACTCTGGAAGAATCTAACAAAAGTGGGTAGGTGGATAATCTGATGTCAGATAAAATTGAGCCAAGACAAGAGAATGGTACTTCATATTATAAGTAATAATTTAAGCTACCAATACACGCTGGTAGATTTTGAATTAACTACAACCTTCAGGAGAAAGGTCTAACAGTCATTATGAACATTTCAATAAAGATATCTATTCCCGGCAGAAAGGCTGAAGGAAAAGTCTACAGAAATACTAGTGAAATGATTAGAAGTGTGTGAAAAGAAATGGAAAGGTCAGGATTATTTCATTTGGAAAGGAGAGAAAGTAAGAGAAAATTTGCTAGAAACGGTAAAAAATGAAATATTAAGAAAGAGTGCAGTGGAGTACTCCTATTCACCCTTTCCCATAATACTAGGAACTCAGTGAAATTAGATAACACAAAATTTAAATGAGAATAAGGGAAAATGCTTATGTAATTCGTAGTTAACATTAAGCGCTTCCAGCACAGAATTTCATTGAGTTGAAGACCAACTACTGAGCAAGGTATCAAATGGGTTACACATTCACAGGAGTGAGCTGAGATTAAACTTTCTCTGTGAGATCCTATTAAAGACAGTGAGTGAATGTGTATTCTAAAGCAGTTTTCACAGTCTCTCTTGTATTTGAATTAATTTATGTATCTATTTTTCTCATTAGATTATGAATTCCTAGAAAGCAGGGATTTTTGTCTTATTTATTTTTCTATCCTTTCCTCTTTCCTCTTCAGTGTTTAGTAATATGCTTTGCTTCTAGGAGGCACTTAGAAACTACTTGCAAATTCAGATCATGTGTGGCTTGTGGCAGTGGGAAAAGTTGAGCAATGGAAGGGATGATTTTCTTTCTGTAGTCTGTTCCCAGCAAATGTCTATTTAACTCACACCGTAACCATCAAGCAGCAAAGGAAGGTGATGAGTGAGATCAGAGAAAGGAAAAGAAGGAGGGAAGTGGGGTTGGAAGCCATTAATCATTATTAACAATTGTGTGCCAGGCACTTTGCTATGTGTTTTGATTCATGTCTTCTGATCAGCCCCTTAAAAACCAGTTATAGGGACCAGTCACCACTTTGGCAAAGGAAATGTTGTTCTCAAACTCCTTCCTTGCTCTACCACTGGCCCATTCCCTAGAGTACACAATAAGTCAAGGAACTAACCTTTAGTTTCTTTCTTGGAAGTTATCTATCTTTAGAAAAATAGATAAAAATGCATGTATACAGAACCAATAGAATATGTATACACATAGTATGATGAGTGTATACACACACACACACACACACACACACACACACACACACATATATATATACACAGAACCTATAGAATGTATATCTGTGTATATATAATAATATAGATATATAGATATAGATATGTATAGGTATATAAATATAGGCATAGATATAGATAGATATAGAGATGAGATAGAAATAGAGATAGAAATATAGATAGAGGCAGAGACAGAGACAGAGGTAGAGGTATAGATATAGGTATAGGTATAGATATAGACACATGTATATGTTTATCTAGAGATAAAGATTTTAAGGAGTTGGTAGAGGCTTGACAAGTCCAAAATCTGCAGAGTAGACCAGCAGGTTGAAGACCCAGAGAAGAAGTGCAGCTCGAGTTTAAAGGATATCTCCTGGCAGAATTCTCTTCTTCTCTGGAGAGGTCAGTCTTTTTTTCTGGTAAGGATTCAACTGATTGAATGAGGCCCACTCACACTTTGAAGGGAGATCTGCTTAACATGATATCTACTGATTTAAATGTTATTCTCATCTGAAAAATACCTTCACAGAAACATCTAGAATAATGTTTGACCAAATATCTGTTTATTTTAACATGTAAAATTGACCATCTTAGTACAGCTATCATGCTCAATCATTGGTGATGAGCAGATTATGGAAAGTGAGTCCTTGGCGTGAACTTGGCATAGACACAGTGCTGGATGAATGCAATGTGGCCATAGCGGGTCATCAGTCATTTATGATCTCTGCAGGAGATCTGAGCAGCTTATATTTGTGGGCATCACACACCCTAAAACAATGATCAAGGCAGCATCAAAAGTGTTGTCTGGAGTGTAACTATAAGCAAATGCTATAGGTTTGAATAAAAGCAGTGGACAGGCAAACGGGACCAGGAGTGTGCATATAAGACCAGAGCCAAGGAAGTGGGCATGAATGAAGCAGAGCATCGGAGCTGAAAGGGAAGCAGAAAAGTGAAGGAAGGACAGCATGAGCAAAAACCATTGAATAACAGGCACCATGCTAGGTGTTTTACATATATAATCTCATCTACTGCTCCCCAGAACACAATTAAGCACAAATTAATATCATTGTTAAAAGAAGAAACTGGGGCTCTGAGAGACTACGTACATAGCTTGGACAAACTCGTCTGGCTAATAGTGAAGACGCCAAATTTATAATTTGTCTTTCTGATCCTAAATTCCAACTCTTTCTACTCTATTATTCTGACTTCTTACCTGTCTTAGGATCGAGAGACCTAACTATTGAGTGAAGAAAGAGGACTGGGGCAGCAAAAGCAAAAATCTTTGGTACAACACAAACCATGTGCTTCAACTGAGAAGCGTCGCAAAATATTTCCTACCGAGGCACCCCACTCCCCAGAAGTCCAGACTCAGGCCTACATGTGAAAGCAAGAAAGTAAGATTTCAGTTGGTGGAAGAAGTGAGTATGGGGGCAGAAACATGGGCCGATTCTGACACATCTTTGTAAAATAGAATGAACTATCAGAAAAAGAAGGCAGTTTTACTTTGAAAGTCAGTCACATTCACAATGAGGATGATAAAAGACTTTGCTTCCTTGCCTTTTAGGTGACTTCAATATGGCCAGACTTTGAAATCTAATACTGTACTGAATTTTGTATTGAATGTGGTGGTGCAATATTGAACTATAAAAGAAAGGGCTGGAGCAGTGCTTTTCAAATACTTGCTGCTCAGAATCCCTTTGCCCTTTCTCAACTTACAGGTATGATCTTATCTATTGATATTTTCTGTCTGAAAAGGCCCTCTGTCTATTCTATCAGGTTGCTCTATTTTTCATTGTATAATAGGCTGTATTTTGAAAATGAATAGCCCAAACAACTTCGATATATTGCTATTACTGTGCTGTTCTTTTGAAGAGATTCTTCACTTGGCATTTGCACTTTAATCAGACTCCAAGCTGCTATCATAGCAGCGCCCCTCCATTGCCAGACCCTACCACCACTCAGGCACTGACTCCTTTGTACATTTCAACAACTTCTGTCACCCTTAACGCTGAGTGCCCCTCCTGACATCCTGAGATGGTAAAAGGTGCAGCTGGATGCTTTCTTCCAACCTCTTTCCATCAATGCCCTCTGCTGCCACTTTGTAACAATCAGCAGCCACACTGCATGGTATCCTTTCTTCTTTTCATTGACCTGCTCTGCCCACCCTTGCTCTTGATTCCCACTTGAAATCCTCATGCATCACATGTGTGGATCCTCATGGATGCTAATCTAAAGTGAATGTTCCAGAAGGACCTACTGGGAAGCCACAAATCTTTTAAAAACTGTTTGTGTTCTAGGAGCATACTTAAGAGTCAGCTCACTTGTGTACCCACCAAGCATAGAGGGGTGGTATTTTAGCTGCAGTTCAGAGAATTTCTAAATAAGATTGGACCAGGGATAGAATATGATTATATAGATATGAATAGCATCAAAAAGATGTGGTCTAGGTTATGAAAGAAACAAAGGGAATGAGATTGTGTGTTGAGTGTCTTCTTGACTGTGACCATTGAAGACAGTGACTAAAGCGTCCAGTGTTCTGAGCACTAGAGTGCCATGCTGGCACAGTGAGTGCTCAGCCAGTGTGAGTTTAACAGAACTGAATTTGAAAGCATGAGAAACTATGGTTCTTAAGCTTATTAGTGTGGGATACATTGCAGAGTTTTGGATGATCAGGTGAAAGTTAAGAACTTTCCCCCCAGAAAGTGCACACATGAAAATTTGCATCAAATTTTAAGTGGTCCTTAGGTACCCACCTAAGGTGCTCCTACAAACCTCATTTGAGATTTTCGTGTACTCAAGATTCTAATGTAAAACAAAAACAAAAACAAAAAGACCTCAGAGGAAGAACAATGAGGTATCAACAACCAGGTTACAACCCCTTGTGGCAAAAGATTAATGGATCTGACATTTAGATAAATTCACAACATTTACTGTTAAGAAAACATTTCTTAACAGTCCTAAGGCTCATCTACAGAACAGGGATAAAGCATTATTTTTTCTTCTCTGTGTTGTTGTGTCATTTCATACATTAATTTATGTGAAATAGTTATGCAACCTCATCATTATTATTAGCGAGGAAGTGTAAGCTGGTTATTTTATCTATGTGTTCTCTTCCTCCTTTTCTTCTCCTTCTGCTTCTTCTCCTTCTTCTTATGATTCGTCTTCCTCTTGATGTTTGGTTACAAATATTAGTATTATAGTTGCATTTCTGTATACATGAAGTATCATTAGCAATAAAAATACCTAATCTCCCATTAGCATCTAGAGGGTTGCTAGCATTATGCCTTCCTTAGCTCACATTGGCTGTCAAAAAAGTTTGGGGTCAGAGCTTAAAATACTGAGATTTGAATACTTTCATTTATTTTGAGAAAATGACACAATCTCTTGGATAACTGTATTTTATAAAGTTTACACATTTGGAAAATAAGTATAATAACATAATGAGTTTAGTTGAGAATTTAAGAGACACTGTACTTAAAAATAATTCTTTGAAAATTGTAAAGCGAGAGTTTCTTATCATTAGAAAATGAAGATAAGAGTATCAGTTTCATTGCTCTTTTGCTGTCTGAATACTATGAGACCGAAATGGGAATTTATTGGTTTATCTGTCCATCTTCTTTAATAGATCCGAATTGCTCTTCAGATTCCACCCTGTTTCATCGTGTGTGGGAATGAGAACTCTTAAATATTTTTCTCCCAGCCACAGTGATTGGTCCTGGGTTGTGTCAATAAGACTTTTCCTAAAATTTTCAAAATTAGAATAGAAGTGGAGCTTTTCTTCTCAAGAAGCCAAGCTGAATTATTTACAATAGCTAAGACATAAAAACAACCTAAGTGTCTACCAGTGAATGAATGGATAAAGAAATTGTGGTACCATTTCTGGCTATTTATCCAAAGAAAACCAAAACACTAATTTGAAAAGATATATGCAACCCTATGTTTACTACAGAACTATTTACAATAGCCAAGATATGGGAGCACCCTAAGTGCCCATCAATGGATGATTGGATAAAGAAGTTATGGTACACATATACAATGAAATATTACTCAGCCATAAGAAAATGAAATCTTACAATTTGCAACAACATCGATAGATCTGGAAGGTATTACACTAAGTAAAACAAGTCAGAGACAGACGAATACCATATGATCTCACTTATATATGAAATCTAAAGAATAAAATAAATAAACAAACAAAACAAAACAGACTCATAAATACAGAGAACAAACTGGTGATTGCCAGATGGGAGAGGTTTTGGGGGGACTGAGTGAAAAAGGTGAAAGGATTAAGAAGAACAAATTGGTAGTTGCAAAATAGTCATGGGGACATAAAGTACAGCATAGGGTACTAGACTACTTGGGAGATCACTTCATGAACTATATAAATGTTTAACCACTGTGCTGTATTCCTGAAACTAATATAAAATTTTATAGACTGTCAAATCTAATTGAAAAATAAAAATTAAAAATAAAATGTCAACAAAGACCATGGAAAAAGAACTTGTGTGTGTGTACACACACACACATACACACATATATATACATATATATGTATATATATATATGTACACACACATACACACATACACACACAATGGAATAGTATTCAGACATAAAAAATTAGAAAATCCTACCTTTTGGGACAACATGGATGGACCTTCATGGCATCATTCTAAGTAAAATTAGTCAGACAGAGAAAGACAAATACCTAATGATCTCACTTATATGTAGCATCTAATTTAAATAAAAAAACTCATAGGAAAAGAGATCAGATTTATGGTTACCAAAGATGAGGTTGGGGGAGGGCAGATTAGTGTAAGGTTGTCAAAAGGTACAAACTTCCCGTTATAAGATAGATAAATACTAGTGATATGATGTACAGGATGATGACTGTAGCTAACACTGATGTATGATGTATAGGGAAGATTGTTAATAGAGTAGATTAAGAGCTCTCAACACAATGATAATTTTTTTTAATTTTGTTTTTATCGTATCTATAAGAGGATTGATTTTAATTAAATCTATTGTAGTAATCGTTTCACAATATATGTAAATCAAACCATTATGCTGCACACCTAAAATTATATAGTGTTGTATGCCAATTATTTTTCAATAAAACTACTGAAAAAAAAAAAAAAAGAAGCAGCAGCCTAGCTGAGAAGTTCTAAGTGTGGAAATTTAAATAGCCATAGTTCAGCTTCAGGAAAAAAGCTGTTTTGAGAGGATGAATCCAATAAACAACCAGAAGTCGGGAAGCAAAGAACAAAAAGAATCCTGAAATGATTTAAATCCCTAAAGTCCTAGAAGTTGACCCCCGATCCCTGATTTCACAAGGCTTGGTTGATCTAATAATTTTTAATTATATAATATGTTATCTCATTTTCTAAAATTAACTTGAGGTTGGTTTCTATCACTTATAGACAGTAAAATGCCAACTGGTGGATCCTGCATGTGCCTTCAGAGAAGGTACAGGACCGTTGCTGTCAGAATGATGTCTCCACACACCTAGAGAAAAAATATCCCTGTCCCTACTCTGGTCCTAGCCCAATCAAACCCACTTTTCAAGTTTTGTTGCCCATAACAGCTATATGACTCATATCATTTGCCTAAGAACCCAGGAAGATACCTCTCCACAATTTACGAAGTAGTCCATTCCTTAGCCCAGACTGCGTGTGTGAAGGCACTGAGATTCTTGTGCGTTCATGTGTTTCTTGCATCCAGAATGTGTCTTTAAAAATCTCAGCTAAGGGACATGGCACGAAAAGGGCAATTTGGATTGATTGGAGAGCAGACAAGCATGAGGAGGAGGCAACAGCGGGAAAGAAATGATTTCTGAGCAAAAGTAGATTTTTGCCAATGTTCGGCTCTTTTAGCCCATGAAACCCAATAATAATTGTTCCCAAGTTTCATATTTCCTGCCAATTGAGTCCCATAATTATATGTGTAGGGAGCTCTGAATTACTTTGCTTGTCAAAGAGGAGTGTTGTTTATAAGTGAAGAGCTAATATACTACTTTGTCCTGTTGTCCAGTGAAGACGGACCTGAATATAAATAAGGGAATATCTAAAAAATGTCAGTTAATGCCAAGATAACATGGAATTTTTAATTATTCCAAAATGTGATTAAATATTTTGCTTTAGGTCTCACAAGGGTTAATCCTGACAGTTTTAAATTTTAATCGTGATGAAGCAATATATTTCAATGAAAAAATATATTTCAATTCAAAATCAATTTTGAATTGCCTGTGTAAACTTACCTATAGAATGAATCATCCTTAAAACAGAATAAATACAGAGACTACATATAAATGAAAAAATAGACTTGTTAATTTTCTCTAAAGCCTCGGAACTCTCACAAAATGGCAAAAAATAATATACTACTTAATTTATAGGGCCTATGTAGTAAAAATCCTCTGTAAGAATTCCTAAAAATGACAGTTCTTCATCCCCCTCCATCAACACCCACTCCTGATGTCTATCCTCTTTTACTTTTCTGTTATCACTGTGTTTGTGTTTTATATATTTGCTACTCCAGAACTTTCTCCACACTCTATAAGGAATCAGCTAGACTGAGGTTTTTTGTTTGTTTGTTTCTATCTATAGGTATTTAAAAAATGATTTTGTTCTGTTAGCCTCTTCCTTGTTTCAAGGATCTCTAAATTTAAATAAATCTGTAGAAATAGTTGCTAATTCCATACTGTTGTACTCATTTTTTTCTGGGTGCTATTGTATATAGTATGGAATAAACTTTTAAGATAATTGAATTTATCATTTGCACATGCTATACCTCTTATATCTTCATGTACTCATTTTAAAAACTAATATTTTAATATTTAGTTTTCAACTTTATAAAAAATCATTTTTTCCTTTAGTTATGTCTAATTTTCTACTAATATTTATA
>NW_006441955.1:28283591-28330449 GCF_000325575.1 Pteropus alecto | reverse complement strand
CTAAAGATAGATTTATAAATGTCAAACAACTCTATAGGTATCATTTAATAAATTTTTATTTTTTAATTTCAATTTTCCCTAGATCCACTTAATGTTTTTAGAAAATTGGATTTTAAACGTTATATTGATCTAAATATGATTTATGTTGCCTATTGAGTTTTTAAAAATTTATCAGACTGTATTCACACATAATTCAAGATGTGTGTAGTTTCCTCGTCTTCTGCCCTTTTGACCTGCATAATGTATAGTAAATCCATAAGTACAAGTAGCTTATGTCAAGATGAATTATTGAAGTAAAAGTTTAATATATGATCTGGAGAAAATATTACATTTTTACTAAATGCACACCATGAATCTCTTTGGGGAAAATTCAAGTTGACTACTTAGACACTTATTTTAAGTGTTTTTTTTCATGGCATACTGTTATTTATTTATATAGGCATACACTATATATACATGGATACACTATATATACTTATATATTTCATTGTGCTGCTAATAAAAGTATTATAGAAAATTTAAGAAGAACTTCACATTTCTGTAGAAACTTTAAAAAGTCCTGTTAGCAAAATGTATGACACAAGTAGTATAATGATTGTGTTGGTTTATACATGATTTACTTTGATGTTTTCCAAACATTTTTCCCACAATATAATTTTATTTATTGTATCAGTAATACACATGCACATTCCTAGATTAAAATAAAATTGAAGCATTAAGAAAAATGTGGAATCCTCCTTTATTCATCATTCTCCGCCTCACACATGCACGCACATGTACACATACCTCACACACAACGGCTGAATCCCGCTTGCTTCTATAAATATAATCACTTTTTGTGGTATAATATGCTCCCTTTCAGAATATTTTTATGATTTAAATGCACATATGTAACTCACCCTAAATATTTTTTTGTTTGCTTTGTTTTGACTTGTCATGAGCTCATATCTAACATGTTTATGCTTTACATTTGTTTTTTTTCTCTTCCTGAAATTTTCTTCCTCAAGATATCCACTTGGCTTAGTTCATCTCCTTTGGGTCTTATCCTAATATCTCCTTTTAATAAGACCTTTCCTAACTATAATATTAAAAACTAAAAGCTCCTCTTCTGAATATATTTCCTGATCATCACTTTCCTGACTTGTTTTCATAGTTTGCCTCATTTTATAAGTGACATATTATATTCAGCAAACTTAAGTATACAATACAATATTATTAACTATAGCCACCATGCTATACATAGATCCTCAGAACTAATTTATCTTATAATTGAAAATTTATACCCTTTGACCAACATCTCCCTATACCCACAGCATTTCTCACACCCACAGCCCTGGCAAACACCATTCTACTGTTTTTATGAGTTTGAGTTTTTGTTGTCATTTGTTTACATTTCATAAATAAGGGGCGCCATACAGTATTTGCCTCTCTGTGTCTGGCTTTTTTCATTTAAAATAATGCCCTCCAGGTTCATTTATTTTGTCACAAAAGGCAGATTTTTCTTCTTTTTTTTATGTCTAAATAATATTTGAGTGAGTTAATAGACACCAGTTATTTCCATATTTAGTTATTGTGAATAATGCTGAAATAAACATGGCATGTGGATATCACTTTAATATTCTGATTTTGCTTCCTTCAAATATACACCCAGAAGTGGGATTGCTGCATCATATGGTAGTTCTATTTTTAATTTTTTGAAAAACTTCAGTACTGTTTTACATAATAGCTGTACCAATTTTTATTTCCAACAATGCATGAGGTTTCCCTTTCCTCCACTTTATAAAAAAAGTATCTCTTGTCTTTTTGATAAAAGCCATTCTAACAGGTGTTACATGACACTATTTTTATTTTCCTGATAATTACTGTCATTGAGCACCTTTTCATGTACCTGCTGGCTGTTCATATATGTTCTTTGGAAAAATATCTATTCAGGTCATTTGCAATTTTTTAACAGAATTATTTATGCTTCTTTGCTATTGTGCTGTATGAGTTTCTTATATATTTTAGATATTAACCTCTCATTGAATTTATGGTGTGTAAATAATATTTAGTCCATTCCAAAGGTTGCCTTTTCATTTTGGTGATTATTTATTTTGCTGCACAAAAGCTATTTAGTTTGATGTAGTCCAACTTGTTTATTTTTGCTTTTGTTACTTATGCTTGTGATATTATATTCAAAAAATAATTGCCAAGAAAAGTGTCAAAGAGCTTTGATACTATGTTTTCTTACAGGAGTTTTACAGTTTTAGATCTTACATTTAAGTCCTTGATCTATTTAAAGTTAATATTTGTGAATGGGATAAAGTAAGGATTCACTTTTATTATTTTACACATGTTTTCCAATCCATTTCCTAACACCATATACTGAAGAGACTCTCTTTTCCCTATTGCATATTATTGATTACCTTATGAAATATTAGTTGACCACATATGCATCGGTTTATTTCTGGGCTTTCAATTCTATTCCTTTGGTTTGTATATCTGTTTTTATGGCAGTACCATACTGTTTTAATCACTATGGCTTTCTAATGCAGTTTGAAATCAAGAAGTGCGACGGCTTCAGCTTTGTATTTTTTCCTCAAGATTGCTCAATTTTCAGATTGCTTTTGTATTTATGTAAAACGTGTCTTTGGAATATTGATAGGGATTGCATCGAACCCGTAGACCAATTTGGGTAGCATAAATGTTTTAATAATATTAATTCTACCAATCCAAGAACACAGATATCTTTCCATTTGTCTCTTCTTTAATATTTTTTATCAGTGTCGTAGTTTTCAGTGTACAGATCTTTCCTCTCACTTGGTTAAATTTATTACTGTGTATTCTGTTTTTGATGCTATCGTAAATGTGATTATTTTCTTAGGTTTTAGATAGTTTGTTGTTAGTGTATAGAAACAATACTAATTTTTTATATATTGATTTTGTATCCTGAAATATTATTGAATTTATTAGTTCTGACTTTGTGTGTGTGTGTGTGTGTGTGTAGTCTTTAGAATTTTCTATAGATAAGATCATGTCATAGGCAAACACAATTTTTCTTCTTCCTTACCAATTTAGATTTTTCTTATTTTATTTATTTATTTATTTATTCATTTATTCATTGATTGATTGATTGATTGATTGATTAATTGATTGCCTAATTGCTTAGCTGTGACTTCTGATACTATATTGAACAGAACTCATAAGAGTGGGCACCCTTATATTGTTTCTGATCTTAGAGGAAAAGTTTCAGTGTTTCACCACTAAGTATGATGTTAGCTGTCGGCTTGTCACATATGGCCTTTATTACGTTGAGGTACATTCCATCTATACCTAATTTATTGAGAATTTTTAACATAAAAGAACATTGAATTTTGCTGCAGCTATTGAAATAATCATATAAATTTTATCTTTCACTCTGCTAATGTGGTGTATCACATTAACTGATTGATATATGTTGAACCATTCTTCCATCTCAGGAATAAATTCCACTTGATTATGATGTACAAGCCCTTTAATGTGCTCTTGAATTCAGTTTGCTAATATTTTGTTGGGGATTTTTTACACCTATGTTCATCAAGAATATTAGCCTGTAATTTTCTTTCCTTATAGCATTCTTGTCTGGCTTTGTAATCTAGGTAATGCTGGCCTTGTAAAAGGAGCTTGGAAGCATTCTCTCTTCATCAATTTTTCAGAACAGTGTGAGAAAGATTGGCATTGATTATTCTTTAAATGTTCAATAAAATTCACCAGTGAAGCTACCTGGTCCTGGGCTTTTCTGTTTGTGAGGTTTTTCATTAGTGATTCAATCTCTAATCATTGTTGGTCTATTTGGATTTTCTATTTTTCATGATTCAGTCTTGATAGATTATATGTTTCTAGGTATTAACCCATTTCTTCTAGGTTATTCAATTTGTTGCTGTGTAGTTAATAGTAGTATCTTATGATTCTTTAAAATTCTGTGGTAACTGTTATACTACCGCCTCTTTCATTTAAGATATCATTTATCTGAGTCTTTGCTCTCTTTTGTTTTATTCTGCCTTAAGTTTTTTTTTCAATTTTGATTATCTTTTCAAAAAACAATAATTGATTTTTCTATCGTTTTTCTAGTCTCTATTTCTGTTCT
Source organism: Pteropus alecto (assembly GCF_000325575.1). Classification (NCBI taxonomy): domain Eukaryota; kingdom Metazoa; phylum Chordata; class Mammalia; order Chiroptera; family Pteropodidae; genus Pteropus; species Pteropus alecto. The sequence continues at coordinate 28,326,344 of NW_006441955.1, read as the reverse complement.
GATCTTGTTATTTCCTTCCTTCAGCTAAATTTGGCCTTTGTTTTTCTTGATCTAGTTATTTGAGGTTTAAAATTAGATTATTTACTTGAGATTCTTTTTCTTAACATAAACATTTATCACTATAAAATTTGCCTTTAGAACTGATCTGTCTGTATCTCATAAGTTTTGGTAAGTTGTGTTTCCATTTTTTTTAATCTCAAAATACATATATTTTAAAATTTTCTTCTGATTTCTTATTTGCCTTATTGATTGTTCAGAAATGTGTTGTTTAATTTCCACACATCTGTGAATTTTCTAGCTTTCTTTCTGTTATTGTTTTCTAGTTTTATAGCATTTGGTCATAAAAGATACTTTATGTGATTTTAATCTTCTTAAATTTATTAAGACTTTTTACAACCTAACATATGATCTATTCTGGAGAATATTTGTATATATTTATAATTATTATATCCCCTTGATGAACTGACCTCTTCATTTTATTTTTTGTCTCTTGTTATAGTTTTTGACTTAAAATCTATTTTGTCTAAATTCAATATATTTACCTCTGCTCTTTTTTGGTATTCATTTGCTTAGAATATATTTTTCTAGCACTTTACTTTCAGCCTATGGCTGTCCTTAAAGCCAAGTGAGTCTCTTATAATAGAGTCTTTTATTATTATTATTATTAATTCATCCACTCTGTCTTTTGATTGGAGGGTTTAATCCATTTACATTTAAAGTAATTATTGGTAAATGAGGACTTGCTATTGCCACCTTGTCAATTGTTTTCTGGCAGTTTTGTAGTACTCGTGTGTGTGTGTGTGTGTGTGTGTGTGTGTGTGTGTGTGTGTGTGTTTCCTTTCTTCCTCTTTTGTTGTCTTCCTTTGTAATTTGATGATTTCTGACAGTGGTGGAGGGTCCTTTGCTTGAGACATGTATATACAGGCAATAGCTGTGGGGCCTATGTCTGGAACACAGGCACATGTGGAACAACTTTGGCTCTGTGTCTGGGCCATGTGCAGGGTTAGGAGCCACTGAGTTCTGGTCCCAGGGTGGTACAATAGTAGATCCTTTTTGGGGTGGGGAGGTCAGCAATGTATCCCTCTCCAGGAATTCTATTGCAGTGATGGCTACTATTTACCTCAGTGACAGAAGCTGCTGGTGCCCTCTATAAAGCTGACTGCTGGGGTCTGCAATGACAAACACTACAGGATCCTCTGCTGTGAAATCTATGGGAACTCTATGACTGTCACTGTTTAAATTTTCAGTGGGAAAAGCTGCCAGGGTCCTCTGCAGAGCAAGTCACCAGAGACTGTGATGGCACTAACCACATGGCTGATTGAAATAGCCCCCACCCTTCTTTATTCCTAGCTGTCTCTAGACATCTCTGCTAAGTCAATCTCCCTAGTTATCTTTCTGTGTGGTTATTCTCTCTTTTTTGCTTTACTCTGTTGCTGTTGGTTCTTAATTGGTCTCTAGAGACTTCTCAGAGCTATTTTTGTTCGTGAATAGCTATCTAATTCTTTCTTCTTTTTTCTTTCATATTTTTTGGGGGATGCTGGTATTGCTTACTCTGCCATCTTGCTGACATCATATGTTGTTTTAAACTAAGAATTTTGCGTTATGGCATATGTTATGTTATGGCAGAATTAGAAAATGAGTGTAATTTGTTTAGTAAATATGAATGATCAGGAGATTATTCTGGATTATGTATCTAGGTCCAATCAGGGAATGTTTTCTGGCTATGGTCAAAGAGGGAGAAGTGACTACAGAAGAATAGTCAGTGAAATATAATAACGTTGGCTTTGAAGATGGAAGGGGTCAAGGAATGTGTGTGCCTTATGGAAGCTAGAAAAGACAGGAAAATGGACTCTTCCCTGGAAGACAGGAACACAGTCCTGCTGACACCTTGATTTTAACTTGCTATAAGATCTACATATTCTACAATAATCACAAGAGATTTCAGGCATATTGCACCAATATAATAGTAAGGAGTCTGGGTGTGCCCAGACTGGCACATCTCTTTTGTCAAAGGCTGATGGCTTGAGATTGACAAACTTAAATTAGCCCTATCCCGTCCCTTCCCCTATCCCCTACAAACACACTTATGGATCCCCAAGTTCTAAAATATGTTTGATTGCTGCTTTTTCTAAGGTATTGAAGAAAAATTATTATATTATCTGAAAAGAGGTATAGTATCTATTCATTCAACAAATGAATATTGACCTTTACCAGCTGTCAGTACTTTAGGAACACAACTGTGAATAAAACAGTGACTGCTATCAAACTGTTAGGATTGCGTAAGGGATTGGCAAATAAACTGAAAGTTTTATTATAGAAGGGGTCATCCTAATAGAGATAATCTCAGTTAACTATGGAATAAAGCAGAAAGGGCTCCTAGTTCAGTCTTTAGTGATGAGAAATCCTTTCCTAGAGCAATTGTAAGAATAGCAAGAAACAGTAAGACTGATACTTTCAGGCTGAGAACTAAACGAAGAATACGATTTCAATTAAAGAAGAATAGGCCCTAACATTTTCAGGAACTTTTTTCTGCTTAAAGCATAGATTGTACAAAATACAGCAAAAAGAAAAAAAAAGGGAGATAAAAGAAGATAAAAGAAAATAAAAGATAAAAGAAAAATTCAAAGAGCTAATAGGGGCCAGTTTTTGAATAATTTTATAAGCCACACTTAGGAGTATGGAGACTACGTAAGTATTTCAAGAAAAGTAACAAAATCGTACTTGTATTTTTTTAAAAATCACCTTATTATACAATAGAGAAGGGACTAATGCGAGCTGAAATAAATCAGAATATCAGTTAAGATACATTGGCGTAATATTTGGAAGAGATAATGACATGACCTTGGAAAGTGGCAGAGATGAAGAAATGAATAAATTTGAGAGATATTCAAAAGTTATAATGCATAGCACTTGGCAATTATTTTAGTTACCTGTAAAAGAACTATCCTAAAATGTAGTGATTTAAAACAACAGTGAAAATATTTTTACTGCTCATATGTTTCTATGTTAAGAATTTATCCATGGTTAAGAAGAAACTGCCCACTTTTGCTTTACATGATGTCAGCTGAGATGGCTTGACAAAGGTCAGAAAATCCATGATGCCTTTACTCACACGTCTGAGGACTCAGTACCAGCTGTCTGTTGAGACCTTGGTTTTCCTTCCTGTGACCTCTCTCTCTGTGCCTGGTCTCTGATCACTCAGTAATTCAGTTTGAACCTTTCTACATGGTGACATGTTTCAAAGAGAGTAAAATTGGAAGATATAAGCCCTCTTAAGGTCTAAACTGAGAAGCCACACAGTGTCACCTCTGTCACATTCTCTTTATCAAAGCAGGTTTCAGAACCTGCTAAGATTTAGGGAAGGGAAAATAGACTTGACCTCTTGATGGATGAATGGCAGAGTCACATTTTAGAAGGGCATGTGGGTGGGAAGTTAAAGGTACTGAGACATTGAAGGTATTAACTAGACGAAAGGGTGGAGCTGTAAGTTAGTGGCATAGGTAAAACTGGAGGAAGACCAATTTGAGAGGAACATAATGAGGTAGATTTGAAATATATAGATATATAAATATATACAGGTATCTAAAAGATATCCAAGATGAGGTTATAGATCAAATACTTTTATTAATACTTTCCTGGTGTTTAAAGTACTTTGTAAGTAGTAACTAATTGTCATAACAACACTGTAAAGGAGAGATATTACTATTATTTTTATTATCCTAATTTTTCAAATAAAGAATTAAGAATCTGAGAGGTCACGTAATTTACCCAAAGCCATATTATTAAGAGACAGAAGCAAGATTAAAGCCTAGGTAGTCTACCTCCACATTCCTTAATTGAGCCACTTTTCTCTGCCCTCAGTAGATAGATAAACATGATTTTTTCTAGAGTTCAAGTGAAACGTCTTATAAAATAATTTAGATATCTATAATATTTTAATGTTTAAATCAGAAATTAGTAAAATTACAATTTAAAAATTTAACCTAGGGAACTATGTATGCAGCTCTGAAAAATATAATTCTTACCTTTTGTTTTGTTATATTTTTTGAATCATAATAGAAAGAATAACATAAACTTCTGAACTCTCAGCAGCAACATTCATACAACACACATTTTGTGGTGAGATATATAATTGTCCCTAGGAAGAAATGTATGGTTATTATGTGAAGATGCTGTGCTGACTCAATTTTATAAAGATTTTAAGTAATTGTAGACAAAAAGTCCAGAAATGCCAAAGATAAAATTTTTTGGCTAACTTCTATCTTTCAATAGGCCATTTACAACACAGCATGTGTTCAAAGAGCTTACTATTCTTTAAAATCCTATGATATCATGATATAATAAAAAATTTATATTTGGCCTTTTTCCCTGATTCTTGGGACAGAGCTCCTGAAACCCTTGGAATTTCTGAGTGATAGAAGTAAGAGGAGGATCTTTTGTTATTCATAACAAGCTCCTTTCAACAATACTTGAATGTATGCTAATGAGGTGATTCTTGGAGAATAGGAGCTGGCTGTCAGAGGACCTGACCATGTGATTAAAGAGTTGGGACTTTCAAGTCACCCCCAGACTTCTGGGGAGGGCAGAGGGACAGAAGATTAAATTCAATTACCAATGGCCAATAATTTAATCAATCATGTCTAAGTAATGGAACTTCCATAAAAACTCTACACAGTGGGGTTCCCAGAGCTTTCAGTTGCCAAACACAGCTAGGTGCTGGGGTGGTGGTGGAGCATCTGCAGAAAGCATGCAAGTGCCACATCCTTTTCCCTATATCTTGCACTATGCATCTCTTACACCTGGCTGTTCCTAAGTCGCATACTTTTATAATAAACTGGAAATTTGGTAAATAAACTGTTTTTCTGAGTTATCTAGATTTTCTAGAAAATTACTGAACCCAATGAGGGGTTGTGGGAACCCCCAATTTATAGCCTGTTGGTTAGAATTACAGATGCCAATCTGGGTCTTATGAATGGCATCCGAAATGGGAGACAGTCTTATGGGACTAAACCCTTAATCTGTAGGATCTGCACTAACTCCAGTCAGATAGTGTCAGAACGGAGTTAAATTGTAGAACACCTGGTTTGTGTCCACTGAGAATTGGAGACTTTTTTGGTGTGGAAAAACCTACACTTTCAGTGTCAGAACTACTGAGAATATACAGAGAAAAAGAGGGTAGTTTACCTTTAATTCGCATTACATGACACTCTTGAACCAATGACTATCAAGTGTTTTTGACTATTGCCAAGACATTTTGAAAGTACAGAAATCTTTGCTTTTAGTTTAAATTTGCTCATTCTTGGAAGCCAGTCTTTGATTCTAATAGAAAATTCTCTTAATAGTTATACAGTACATTTTATAAGAGAATGGGGGTTGAATCTTATCACAAAGAATTTTCCTGGCTTAGACCAGGGAAAGTACCCAACTAACCTATCAATTTTTTCTTTATAAAAATGATTTCAAGTTACTATATTAACTCTATAAAACTGATTTCCTAAATATCAATGATATATCTATAACAATGAGAATTTTTTTCTTAAATCGGTGATTTTACAAAACACTTGAATACCAATCCCTTTTATAAACCACTTCTCAAAATTTTAACAAATGTTCTTAGACAAGTTATGTGACTCAGTTTGAAAAAACTTGAATTATAACCTGATGATGTTGACACTAGAGGTGGGCCAGAAAATTTGGACCTGTCCTAAGATCAAAAACTAAACCTTTGACCTTAGGCAGCTATCACTCAAATTCATTATCTTGTCAAATAAGAGTTAGAGTCCAGTGTAGAGTTATATCCCTTATCACAATTTGTGGGTGGAAGAGAGGGTGTTTAAAATGAATTTTAAAAAGCAAAACATAAAATAAATCTGTCTTAAAGTATACATCCTTCTGTCTATAAATTGGCAGAATTGTATTTATGTACAGAAAGAAGCATTCTTTCTCATATTGCTAGACTCAGTAGGACAGTAAGAGAAATAATCTAATGTAATTGGTATCAGCTGGAATTCAGCCCAAAACTTCTCTCTTATTCACAGGTGCAACATGTTCATGCCTGTAACACCTAGCAGAGAGACTCCGTGTTCAACTTTAGTAGTGAGTATGGCCAAGAACAAGGACACCTGACAAGTACTCCTGGGCTTCTTAAGCTACTAAATAGGAGTTTTCCTATGGATTCAAGTCAATTTCCCTTAAGTCCCTTAAGTTGCCTTTCCTCTTCTCTCATTCTTTCAATGCGTAAGCCTAAAATGGGGTGTAAGAGAGGAAGAAATTCCCTAAACAAACTAAGATAATTCTCATTCAAGGTTTTTAACATGCTATTTCTGTGCCTGGAATTCACTTTCTTTTTCTATACTCAGAAAAGTATTATTACATATTAAGTTTCAATTTAAGCATCACTTTTTTATAGACTTTTCTACCCTGCCCATTTAGGCAGGAAACACCCTTATATGTTTCTGTTGTAGTCTATAGTTTCTCAACATTTTTAGTGTACTCATACTCACAGAAGGATAAGGAGAACTGTAACAAATTGATTCACAATTGATAATTAACATTTAATTTTATTTCCTTCCAGTGTATTCTTCTCTGTGGAATCCATTTTGATCTCTATACCTCGTCCATTGGCCTCTGGCCCTGAGCTATGATAACTATTATCATGAGTTTGATTTATATATTTCAAATCTACTCCTAATTCTTACACACACATACACACAAAACTTCAGTAACAATAATACATTGCATTGTATTTGTTGTAAATTTACAGAAACATACCATTTTGTTATAAACAACTTTTTTAGATATACCCATGTTGATAGTTGTAGATATATCTCATTCTTTTTAATTACTATGAACTATTACATATTCTTCATGTCTTTCATATATATTTACTGAATCTTACTGACTATTTCTCAGAAAACTTCACAAAATTATAAACTTTGTTCACCATTGTTTCTCCAATTGCATAGCACAATGTCTGTTATTCAAGTGGCAAATAGCAGAATACAGATTGAAGTTTGCTGTTACATTAACTTTAACATGAGCTTTTATATGTATTTGGAAATCTGATTATTAGATTGCCTCCTCTTAGTTTTACTAAAGTTTGTAGAATAATTCAGAGAGAATATTGATGTTTTGTTGATTGATCATTGGTCCTAATTTAATGGGATTTTTAAAAGCTTTATTAATATCATGCTGCTGAGCAACTGCTAAATTATGGCAAGCTCCCTAAAATTTTCTACTTAATGTAGCAGAGCTTCTGACCAGGTATCAGTCCTGACCTGCAAGACTTTGGACACTTTCAAAACTTCAATTTTATCTGTAAGATGTGGTAGAGGTAATAATCACCTCCGGGATTAAAATGAATTAACCCATGTAAAGTTGTTATGGCAGTGTCTGGCACATGAGTACAATGAACATTGGAAGTTATAGAGATTACAAACTATTAAGATTCTCTACACTCTAGAATAATGAGCAATGCTATAAATAATTTTTTTTTTGTAGGAAAATCTTATGCTTTCCTTAAGAGACATTAAAAAATCACCTTTAAAATTCACAAATAATATTTATTATGACCTTCCTATAAAGTATTATAAAGCAGAGTACAGGCTTTGAACTCAGTCAGATGAGAATTCAAGGTACTAATAATGGTTAGTTGCATGACTTTGCTCAAGCTATTTCACCACTCTGAGACTCAGCTTTTTGTTTGCTGATCAAAGATTCTGCTGGAGAATCTCAGACTTCCTTGGCAGTCTGTTGTTATTACTGTCTCTAGCCTATCAAAGAGGAACCCTCATAAGAAATCCAGGATTCTCAAAACACGCATTATAATACTGATGAGGAAATTTTTCATAAGATAACTAAAGCCATCATAATAGATCTAGACATCTTTTTTTTTCCATTTCTATATTTACTCTGGCTTATGTAGGTAGGTCAGCAGTGTAAATTTAGGATCATTCACCACTCACATATCAAAAATAGAAACTAGATTAAAGCCAAATAAATAATACATGAAGCGAAAACCTCAAGGCAGTATCAGAACCAGGCCACAAAAAAGAAAGGCGGGTCCTCAAGAACCTTATGCATCTCAGACTCATTAAACTGTATGTAAGCCCTGATACGGGCCACACACTTGAGCTATAAATAAAATGTGTGTCTTTGCTTACAGTAAACTTTGCCCTTAGAGCCTCTGGAAACCAAGTAATGCATGGACAGTCGGTGGCTGTGTCAAGTTTTAAGAACTTGGAATCTAGATCTTCACCATTAAATTTCCCATAGACCTCATATTACGACCAACCTCACAGAGATGTTATGAGATCTAAATTAAATGACATGTAGAATGTATTCGGGTTATTCTTTTCTTCCTATAACTTTTAATTCTTAAGGATCTTGATAGGAGAAAACTCAATAAAATGGTAAAGTGAGCAATGTTGTATTTGGCAATCTCCCTTCTACTTTTCTGTACCCTGATGTTTCACCTTGTCGTTGTCTATTTTTGTAGTCTCTGTCTAGCTAATCACAGGAATTTGGTTTCTCATTTGTGTGTTTAATTTATATAAATGTAAGACTTTAGCCACCCACCACTAATCATGAATCTTAGCACCCTTGAGCAAATAATATTTAACAATCTTCTTGTTATCCAACCAGCTAATCATTATGTCTTCATCATCAAAAATTTACCTGCTGCAGTTACAATTGAGTATAGACACTTTAAGAATTTGCTTCTTTACACACTCACTCAGAACTAGCTATTATGAAAAATCATCATCTACTAATAAGATGTCCTTTCACAGATATTTTATTTTAAGGGAGAACTATTGAAAATTAACCAGGATTCCATGCAGTGAGTTTCTATGTGGAGTTTCAAGTATAGTCTGATGAGAGCAATAAAGATATCCATTGTATAGTACTGTTCCAGTAATAATTGTTGATTGACTGAATACGTCGAAAAATGAACAAATGAATGAGAGATATTTTGGAATGGGATGCTTTAATAGAATTTCTTAAACAATCTGAAAATGGTACCCCTGGACTGGATTGCTATTGCAGAAACTAAAAACTTTAACCTATTTTCTACGTATCCTTGTTTCCAAGAATGCCCATGGGAGATCTGGCAGTGTAACACATACCAGGGGGGCAGATAGGAATGACTCATTGACCTTGTATGATACCTGGAATGTGACTTGTAGAATGAAGTACACCTCTCTTTTAAAATGTTTTATTCTTACAAACTTTGTTTGCATTTATGACTTTAAGACAAGAATTCACTCAGGTTTAAAACATAAATTAAAGCCATACAATGTCAACTTCAATAAGGGCCTCTGTTTTTCAAATTTTTTGACTTCCACTTAGAAAGACAACATTGCACTGGGAGGTTATTCTTTTTGATCAGTCTCAACATGTTTCCAGCCATTCTCAACTTCCTTTCAAAAGAATATCTCACTGGAATTACATGTATATTGTGCCCCCAAGGTGAATGCAATGTTTGGAACAACAAACTATTGATTTCCCATTGTGTAACTTTCATTTAATTAAAGCCAAAATGTAAGAAGGGGATAGGGTTGGTAGGAGAGTACACTGACATAATCCTTTCCAGTGATTCTTAAAAACTTCACACATTTCCAGTGCTGAATTTTGTTTACTGATACTTATTTCAGTCATGTGTTGGCCTTACATATCTCTTCAAAGTCTGGTTTTAAAACTCTGAAATCTTTCTTAAAACCTGGCTTTCTTGGCTCAGGGTGATTTCAAAAATTGTTGTGGTGACCATTAAACCCTAGCTGTTTGCCCAATTTAGTCTAATATACATAGTTGGATTAATTCTTAGGCTTACTCCAAAAAAGTTACTAATCTTATTGGCTGCTCCATAAATGTATGAAAAAAGTAGTTCTATACAATCTTTAGCAACACGTACTTCTCTATGCAACCTTGTTATCATTCCAGTATGGGTAATTGAAAACTCTCTTCAGCAACGGTGTCCGTTTTGTATATTCTATTATCAATGGTCTACTACCCTGTATATTTTATTATCTAGCCAAACATTTCCTGATCTGCTTTCCTCCTCATCCTCGTCAATATTTCCCTAGAAATTTTTCTCAGTTTACATTATTTTAGAAAACTATAGTAAATAAATTTAACAGAGCTTATTTCCTTATCTTTTTCTCTGCCATGTTTGCCTGTGTAATTGTTGAAGTCCTTGCCATCTGGTTGCTTTGTAACAGGAGATATACTGGGTATTTTTCTCAGGTTTCATCATTTTTATTACTTAATGGATAAGGTAGTCATTCTCTTCATTATTAATTTCTAGATTTTTATTCATTTATTTGTTAATTCGCTCATTTAAAATTTTAATTTTTAATGCAAAAAAACCCACAGAAAAAACAAAAAAATCAAAACCTATCTTTTACCAGACTGTGTTAAGCACTTCAGCACTTTATATACATCATTGTATCTACTTTTCACAATAACTTTATGAAGTTGGTTCTACTATCCTCATTTTACTAATAAAAAATGAGACTCAGAGGAGTTAAATAACTTACCAAAATTTACACAGGTGAATAGTAAAAGTGGAAGCACAATCAATAATCTTCACTTTCAAACCTTGAGTTTTAGTATCCATGCTATTCAAGATTCATCAATGGATCACTATTTTGAGATATAGTTTTAGCCGGTAAATAGAGACAATAAATTAAAAAAAAAAAAAAAAAAAGATGCTGCCTTCACAAAACTTGCAATAACAGCAATAGAAAAAAACTCTCTATATATACCAAAAACTATAATACCTCATATAAATATGACATGAGCCTGGGAAAGAAAAAAGTCCTCAAAATAGAGGTGAAAAATATCTCTGATGATTCAAGATTGTGGGTTAAATGAGACTTTTCACAAAAAGGAGAAAGAAAATGTAGGACAAATTTATTAGTTCATATAACCCACAATTCAGTAGATTTGATGTCAGAGAAGCTTGATCTTGTCTTTAAATGGTGTAACCATTCTCTATTTCTTTTTTTTTTCCTTCTTCCCACCTTTTAGACTTGTTTCTGAAGTATTTGTCCTATCTACTGCTATGGTTTCAAAACTTTAAGGCAAACGTACTTCTTGGTTAACACCCAGCAAGATCTGATTCCTCAATTACTCACTCAAAATGCATGGATTTTTTTATTTTTTATTTTTTATTTTTGTAGTGACTGGCCTGACTTGAGTCACCTATCTCTTAAACTAATCACTGTTGCCAGGGGGATAAGTTATGCTAATTGACTCAATTTAATTAGGGATTATTACTGAATTCTGGACAGGGTCAGTTAAACTCAAAACACACACGATATTATCAGAAAAGAAAGAAGGTAATGCCCCTGCCTAAGAATCTGTGTCTTAAGGTCTCATGATTTGTAATATGCTATGTATTAAACAGAAAAAAAAAAAAAAAATTAAAACTGCGACGTGGTATCCTCAAACCCCATTTACCAACATGCTTTCCATTCGGTTTGGTATGTAATGATTCTTCATAAATTAACAATACACTCATGAAAATATGTCTTATAAGCTCATCTTCTGAGCTTTTCTTTTCTCTTGCTATTCCCCTCAACTGAAATACCTCTGGCTTGCTTTTTTAAATTCTTAGGCTAAAGCTAATTCTTAAGCTAAAGAGCACAATTTAAACCCATCCCCAGAATGCCTTAACATTGTTTTATTCAGCCAAATCTCAATACCATTCTCTGCAGTTCACTCACATTTTATATCATTGTTTGTACTGTTAGTTATTTGTCTGTGTATTTGGGTTGCCTCTTTAATTTGGTGATAATCTTCCTGAAGTCTCTTCTTGAATATCGAGGCTAGCTATATATTAAAAATAAAAGACATTGGTAATTGCGATTTTAAACATTTTTTTTTTTTGATGGAACAGTGTTTGTCAACTTGGTCAGGGGCAGAAGATCTAGAAAAGCATTAAAATTATATTGTAAAATGAAATATCAATATATCTGATACTATTTAACTAGATATGTTATGATATATTATCTACCATCCTAGACTTTATATAGGTAAGTAATAAAAAATAAGAAAGGTATGAAAAAAACTTTTGAGATAAAAAATATATAAAGTTCAACTAGTATATATGTGTTATTGATGTTTTTCTGTTGTATTTTGTCTTACTTTGTTTTTTGGTCAAGTGGAGAAATGCGTCTTTTGAAATACTAGTGATAACAATTCCCTGATTCAGCTACGAGGCCTTGGAGTTCTGTGGAGTCATACTTTGCAAATCTTGTCACAGTGGCAAATGTTGTATGTATGATTACATCAACTTGTGAAATATGTAATGGCTACATACGTTATCAATTACAATAGAATTCAGACTGGCTCAGTTACACTGTTAAGACCTTGGTCACACAATCAAATCTAATCAATTCCCAAGACAATGTTTTGAAGGCCTAATATATCTTGTTTTGATCTTTTAGATATTTAATCCCATCTTCCTATTTTCTCAGAACTCTAATGAAGCATATAAATAAGTTTAAAAAGTGGTATAAATTTTTGATGCTGTTGATATCTACCTAAAACTTTCATCTTTAATAAATAATAGAAGGGAGATGAGAGAAGGCATCAATATTTCTTTAGCTCCAGTTATGTGCCAGTTACCTTTCATGACTTAATTTATGTATTCATTTAATCATTTCTTAACAAATACTTTTTGGTGAGTTGTCACATAACAACAAAAAAGGGTTCAATTGTGATACACAAAAATAGACATAATCCCTACATTAATGAAATGAGAATATTTTACAGAAGTCAAATAGTAACTAAATTTATAATTGCTAACAGTGTTGGGAAGGAACAAAATGTGATTTTATCCTCAACAATTTTTTAAGGAGGTGTGTCTTTCACTACTCATAAGTGAGGATATTAAGAAACTTATCAAAATCTACAAGGTTAGTAAAGGTCATCAGAGCTGCCAAGAATTAATTGGGCAAGTGTTGTCCTGCACCTCTCCAAGGGCAGAGGCTATGGTTCACATCAATTAGAATGTGGCTGAGGCTCCTAGAGGTTTGCAGTATAGTGCAGACCAGCTGCACAGCCCTTTCCTTGGCCTGGAGTCAGATGGAATTCAGTCCTTAGTCTGTCCATATTACCCTGGTTTATTGCAAATTTTCATGGTAACCATATCCGAAATGTGCTAGATTGTTCATCAAATCCATCGTATATGAAAGATTTGTAAATCGACATTCAAACAATATCCTGAGATATTATCCCCCATTCAATTAATATAAGATCATTTGGGTATCCAATGTATGTAAAAAAAAAAAAAAAAAAAAAAGGGAATGGGAGGGGGGGAGATAGAAAAGAAAGGGAAATAAGTACAAACTTTCAGTTATAAAATAAGTCACTGGGATGTAATGTAAAGCATAGTGAATATGGTTAATAATAGAACTATGTATGATGACAGAGTGTTACTAAACTTATTTTGGTGATCACTTCATAAGGTATATAAATGTTGAATAACTATGTCATACACCTGAAATTAATATAATATTGTATGTCAATTATAATTTTAAAATATAAAGAAAAAATAAAGAGAAACAGCAGAAAAGATAGTTTCTTACCTCTGATTTTTTAGTAGACCAAGAAAATAAATTGAAATAAGATTGATCATTATGACACAATACACTTAAAAGGCATTTTATTGTGTACAGTATTTATATTTGCCTCTCCTAGCAGTCATATTAGTTATAGGATAGACATTTGGCAAGGTAACCAGAATTCTCAGGTAAAAAGTTTGAATTTTCTACTTTCGGCAATGGTAGACTACTGCCAATCTGAGGACATTGGAGTGGTGTGTGCTACACAGCATTTAGGATGGTTACTCTAGTAGTGTGAAGACAGATGGAGGAAACGCTGAGAATCAGGGAATCCAAATACAAGGCTTTTACAGAGGATCAATTTAATATGATAAATTCATAGATTGTGGTGATGAGAATTTAAAAAAAGGAAGGATGAATGCAGTAAAACATGTACTATTTAGAAAGAACACTAAGGTCTCTTTTCATCCTGTTTTCTTGACGTTGCAGCTTTGTGTGACAGGTAACACTTAGCAAATCTTCCTTACTTTTGACTCCATTATAAATGAACAATCTTACAGAGCTCATTTCTCAGCTCATTTTAATTAGCATCAGAATAAAAAGAATGGGTATCTCAGGCTGTTAATAACTTGATACAGAACTTTTCACCTCCAGGTCAATGGTAAGTAAAATACATTTACATATTTTTAAGTGAATTTATTGCTCTTGAAGGGAGCCCAGTGTAATCCTTGACATGAGAACACATTATTTCCAGAAAGCCCGCGGGCATTGAAACATCGATCAGGAAGTAACAGGGAAAAAGGGTTCAATTTCAACTGCTTTTCAATGTTTGGCTTGCCTTACAAGATTTTCTTAAATTGTTTTAATTAATCCTAATTATGGACTTATTTTTAAAAATTGATATCTGATGATAAATTGGATATGGACCAATAATTTAGGCTTATTTTAATTTAGAATATGAGCTATCCAGTTACTCAAAAATAATTACCCATATCAGAAAAAGCAAGAAATTTACTACAGAGCTCATTCTGTGCTGGGGGAAAAATAATGAGTAATAGAAATTGTATAACAAATCTCAGTAATCGGAATATGTCTCTGACATTTAGAAAACAATAGTGCTGGTTACATTGATCTTAGCATTAAGGAAATTCAAAGTTATTTTTTTCTAGATGTGTGTGCTCACTTAACACCCCCAGAAACGGCTATAATGGATTCAACCTTGTCCAATTTCCCCAGCCTCCAAGGCAACACATCCATGGCAACAACTAAGCATCATTATAGTTTCTTAACTGTGAAAAATAACAATTTCTTAACTCTCTTTAACTCAAGCTCTTATTAAGTAATGTAAAAAAAAAAAAAGTCAGACAACAACAACAAAAAAATTCAGTTCTATCATTATTGTATGTACGCTCTGTCAGGCATATTATGAGATGGTGATATAATAAAAATTAAAACACGATAGCTGTGACATAACTTAAAATGCACCAAATAAAGGACTTGGGAAAAGAGCTTACATTCTGATTATTTATGAGGGACATGATCAGGAGTGAGAGACAGTAGAGTGAAACTGGGATGAAAAGAAAGCTGAACCAAGGAACAATGAATTGGCCACCGCCATGGGCAAATGGTATTTTATCCTGCAGGGTTTTCTAAGGAGACTTATGAAACGTGTCTCAGAATTGTTCACTTGAAAGATAAAAGGAAGATAATTTCATACACGGGCTTCTGTTCTCCAGTTAAGTGTGACCTCATGGCCATGAACTTCCCCACACTACCAAGTTGCACCTATGTGACTGGCTCAGGGGAACAACCATGCTGTAGTGTCAGGGAGGCCTCACAAGATCCAAGCAATACATTTGTCAGGTTCACTTATATGAGTCTGATCAGAGCCTCTGCGCAACTGGTTGGTGTAGTGAAAGCTAGAGAAAGAGATGAGGCTGAGAAGATCTGAAGTGGCTAGGAAGGGGTTTCTTACACATTCTGCCCTTACGGTACTCAATACTCAAAGCCTCCCCAATGAGACACACCTTTTTTTAAAGGAAAGAAGTTAAAAACAAGAAAAATAAAATCTTAAGGAATTTGTAAAGATGCATTCTTTTAGAATTATTATATAGAGTGGATATATAGGTAGAGATTAAATATATGATATCTACAGTTTAAATACTGTCTTGAATTCTTTCTCATTGTATGGCATTTGTCAACTCATTTAGAGTTTCCTCATCACTGTGGTTGGGGAGGGAAGGTAAATAGTTTCTATTCCATGTGACAATTGTGAACATTAAGTGAGATTATATATATGTAGCACATAGTCCATTTTATTATATAAGTACCACATATATATATATATGTGTGTGTGTGTGTGTGTGTGTGTGTGTGTACTAGCTACTACACAATGTAAAGATTGACAGTCTTCCCATATTCTTACTTCTATCTATATTTATGCATTAAACAATTCCATGAAGCATAACATATTTTTAATATGATTTGAGGACTCCTAAGGTAGGGATAAGGCTTCTTGTGGTATTGAAAACTGAAAAATAGGAAAGCTATATGTTGTCTAGTGTCTTCTCTCAGAGTTCAAAATAGGAATTGTTTTAAGCTTTATTTTCAATTCACAAAGTTTCTTTAAACTCTACCTGAAGAGAAGAGGTTTGTAGATGATTTGGTGTACTAGTTGTTAAACTAACTTTTTAAAATTTAAGAAAAAAAGATTGATGTTTGGCTGAGCTGCTTCTTGAAATATCAGAGACCTCAAATGCACAGTCTCTACAAGCTAAGAATTCCCCGAAGCTCAACAGGACCAATGAGATCTTAACCTACACAACACAACAGCAGGATCAGGCAAGTCGCTGTGCTGAGACACCACTTGGGGCCAGATTTCAATAGCTGACAACTCATAATGGATGGACAGAAGCAAAACATCATTAACTTGAATCTACAAAGTCGACATTTCCATATGCAAATTGGAACTAGCACATATGTGCCTGTGTACAGTCTCATTGCTTGTTTAGTTGTCTGTATGTCCTTTAGGTTGCTTTCCTTTGTCTTTAAGATCCCAGTGGACAAGAATCATGTCTGGTAACACACTTTGCAAAACAACAACAGGTGCACAGACTGGGTTTCACTAAATGTTTTTTATGGTAATGATGGTGATGGTGTTGATTTTCTCTCTCACACAAGAGTTTAAGATCGACAATGTAATAATGTCAGCACCCAGGAGTAAAAGAATAGTCATGAATAGCATGTTTGAGCAGTGAGACATGAAACTTACTGTTTATTTTTATAGCAAGGACCATTGAACTGACCTCTAGGGGCATGAGCCCAAGAAAGTGCACTCATGCTAATTTTCTATACATTAGTTTAAGTTCATATCGATTCTTACAAAAGATGTTTCCTTCATTGAAAGCTAAGTAACTTTTTCTTATTTATCTGTCTTGAGAATGTGGCTGTGGCATTTTAATACAAATCTGCTTGGTTCAGTGGTATAAAAAAATGATAGCAACAGATTGCTTGCCTAACTCTGTCCTGTGGAAAAATGATCTAACCTCTTTGAGCATTAAGTTTTTCTTGAGTTAATTGTAGCTCATCTTACAGACTTATTGTGTGGATCAGGTAAGATCAAATAAGATAATGTAAAGTGCTATAAAAATTTAAGATATTGTTCCTGAAAATGCATCATTTGGGCCAGGCTTATGTGTCTTAAGGAAATAGCCAATTATGCTATTTCCTTTATGAAAATATGATCTTGGATTTATCATTCAACATGCCTGTATAAACACACCACAAGGCTCAGCAGCCTCTCAAGATTCTTTACTCTTTATTTTCTTTCTCCATTTTCCACAGTGAGCTGTCCTTTCTTGGCTTGTCGCTCCTTTTCTGTTGTGTATACAAATGTGTGTTAAGATCAAGGTGGAGGACACCTGGTTTGCTTCTCTGAGTTCTATCACTCACTCATAAAGATTTTGCTTTGGGCACTGCAGCTGGCATTCTTTTCCTTTCTTTTCCTTGCTGCTGAGGAGTTATACAGGAAAGAATAATGAAGACGTAAACTCTCCAATCCTGTTTCCTGTCTACCTTGAATCCTCCTGTTTCCAAAGGGGAAACACATGTTTTTCAAACTCAGTTTTTGCTGATGAAATTTTGTTCAATTTCACAGCTTGACTTCAGAATTTTTCCAAATGATGGCAAATTCCATCCCTTTGCCAAACAAGAATGTAATGTACAAACATGTTTAGAAGGATAAGTTAGAAAATCCCATCAAGTTTTAGTATCAGATAAATATAAGAAAAGACTGTATTGTGCCAGCCTGTCATTCAAAGCACTAACATGTTTAATGATTGTAAATTTGGGAAAACTATTTAACAGAGGTCAACGAAATTTGTTAAGTTACAAAAATGTAAACTTCGAAGCACAAATACTTATGGCAATGACAGCATTTGAATGCTGAAAAGACAAAGATAGCAATTCAGCTTGCAGGTGTCTTGGGGTTGAATGCATATTTGCCAAAACGATCATAGGTGGAAAGAGAGCTCCATTAGATTTTCTTCCTCTCATGCATTATATGATTTTGCTTAGAAGAGTTTTCTTTTAATAACTTATCTTTCCTTGTGAAAACTTATTTTTCTTATTCCTCACACTTAATAGTTATTTAAACCACTACAATTTCAAGTTCCTTTTTTCTTTCCTTAGTTCACCACCGCCCAGATTAAAACCCTTTCTTTTTGGGTCACTTTCATTAAAGGTGTTGTAAAAATAAATGGCTTGTAACAGGTAGGGAAAACAGGAACCAGGAGGAATGGTCCAGAATCTTATTTCCCAGCAGTGCCACAGGAAACCTTCGTGCTATTTGGGGTTTTATTTCTGTGTTCAGTTCCGGCCAAGTAAAACCCCCTACCTAGGTGTCAAGGGCTAGTACTGAAAGCTACAAAAGGCAAGAGAGACCTTTTCTCCCTGATAGTGGTTTTGGAAGTGAGCTAGTTTATTTGATCCCCAGGCAAACCTGTAGTCAAGCTAATCAGAATGAGAGAAACAGCTTTCTACATGTTAGGACTGTAAGAAATTGTTTTTCAAGGTGTTTTATAGTGCGAACCCTTTCAAGGGTATGGAAGAGCTCTCCAACCAAGGGCGCAAATATTCAAGGAGAGCTTGTTTGCTTTATGGTTATTTTTATCCCACAATAAACAGCTTAAATTTGCAGACTATACTTTTTGACTATAAAGTGGGTTATTTCTCAAGATGCCAGTGCTTTCCCATAACAGATGGAATAAATAGGAGAAAATGCTGAGAATACACCACTGAAATTCTGATTTATTCAATCATTAACAAAAAGGAGTGCAATTTCAATAGTAATAGAATGAAACCTCAACTGTTTCTGCTTTTCTTCTGAAAACTTGTTTTCTATGGAGAACACTGCTCTTAGGCAAATACCTATTTAAACCTCAGCAATGTATAATCTTACCTTCAGGCAGCATGATTATATAGGTTCAGTAATTTGTAATACCTCCGCAACTAGGGATAAAATATTAACTTTCAATAATATAAATATCTGCAGTACAAATACTGAAAAAAAAAGTACATTATCTTCCAGGAAAGATGTTATATATATAAACACTCTGTACTTGATTTTCAATGCTTCTCAAGGCAGTTGCTTCACAGCTTGTTAGAGGAGACACAGTCCATGTATAAACTTTAGGGACTTGGTACTAAGTAGACAAAAGATCAGTCCAATGTTTCTTTCTCAGGACACAACTAAGAGGGGAAAATAAAAGCCACTTAAGAGCACTTCCTGTTGGATACCACACATAACGCTTCCTGGGAAAATGATTTGAATACATTGAAGGCAAATAAAATATTGCAATAGGTTTATTAAAAAACAAAACAAAACAGAAAACTCAAAATAAAAACCCCATGATACACACACATGTGAGTACGCACATAGGATATATAAGTTGGCGGAACATTTCTGTCTCTATTTTTATTGTATATCACAATAAGCCTGTGGGATATAAAGATTTCAATATATGCTTTCTTAAACTGTTCCAATTTAAAGTTTTTTTGTGATCAATCCCTGATCTGGGTGGACTTAACAGAATTCACCTAATGTAGAGCCAGAAACCCAAGTTTGGAGCCTAGCTCTATTATTAACCAATAGTGTTATCTTGGCTAACTCATTCCTTTTACCTCCTGGATTTTTTTTTTCTTCTTTTGAGTTAGAAAACTGGACTTCTAAATGATGTTTAAGGTCCCTTATGGTTCTAAAATTTTACCACCCTAAGTTTTTTTTTTTTTGGTTTATTTGTTTTTAATTGAGTATCTCCTTCTTTACTTTAAGCCTATTATTAACAAAAAGAAAACACGAAATTATGTTTGTTTTGCAACCACTTGTATTTACTAAAGAGATATTTGTTTGTGACAGAAACGCTTTACTTTCATCCTTTAGTATCTTTATGTCAGGTGAAAAGTTCTTCGATTGAAAGAAGTTATAATTTATTAAGCTTAGAATGAAAATTCATTAAATCATTTTATAGATTCACTTCCCCCCTGCTTATCCCTCTATTTCCCCATTTATCTCAGCCCTAGCTCATTCTTAACATTTTTGAGAATGGAATTTCATGGTAGTCTTCCCAGGAGTTTTAACAAAGCTATGTGTATAAACACAGTCTGATTCCACATTTCAAATCTACATATTTTAATGTGGATGTGGCTTTTCCCGTCCTAACAATATGAGTAGACACAACAATATTATTATTCAAACCAGCAAGATCTTCAAATGTGCTGCCCGTTTCCTTTTTCAATCCACCAAATAACTGCACTTATTTTTAAACCTGTTTAGTTCTCTATGCACATATAGTATCATGCCTATCTCCTAGTGCAGGTGTGTGTGTTTTGTTGGGGTTTGTTTACAATGTGGGGCTTGATTGTAAAAGCCCTGTATTATGAATAAACCAATGCCTGAAATGAAGTGGAACCTTGATTTATTTGGGTAGGACTGTTTTCCAGTGCTGTAAATCATATTTTGGTGTTCATTTACCTTTGCATTCTTTTTGAGCCACCGGCACTGAGGCTGACGAATGGGAATCAAATGAAGTGTGCTAAGTGCTTCTGCTGGAGGGTTTCATCTCCCCACATGCCGGCCTGTGATTTATCTCTCCAATACATCACACAACTTATTTTCCTTTACTTATTTTATTTAGTGTTGTCACAAATAATAATATCAATTGGCCATTGACTGTGAATCCTAAACAGTGGTAAATTAATTAAATAAGCTACATCTACAGAACTCATCTGTCCTCAATTTGATTAGAGCCACTTTGGTTGTACCAAGTCATTTACTATAGATGAACCTCATTTATTAAACAAACAGCTTCATGAGTTCTGTGTAAATTGTTATGCATAGTATTTGCAGTGATTTTAATGAAACACTTAAAGCTGACTCTTTTATTTCTCAGTCACTAAGAGTATTTTATGCTTGTGGAATAGGCATTTTCAGTCATCCTGTGATGTTAGTCTAAATAGCTCTACCTGAAGTAGTTGTTCATTTATGCAAGGGGGTGTTCTTTCTTTTGTTTCTAGGGAAGACAACAGAAGCAGAAAAAGGGCTTGGGGCTCTTTAAGGGTAAGGGCTTCTTGGAGAAAGTGACATATGAGTGGAGGTCAAAGTTTCATCACAACACAAAGAAGACTATTACAGTCTCTGGGAGCATTCCAGATCTCTGTTGCACAAACATATCAAGAATTTCAGACCACAGGAATGTAGAACCAAGTGGTTCATTTACCTTGGAATTTGGGAAGGTACGTTTCATAAAAGAAATGGCTTTATATAAAAATGACCTGAATTATTCAAATAGATAATGTCAATGTTTCTTTGTAGTAGCTTAAAAAAATGTAGGGAAGCTAAACATGTCCCAGAAAAAGCGCTGAAAGGTAGGTAAGAGCTGCAAACCGAAACCAGGGGAAACATAGCCAATTTAATCTGAAATGCAGCGATAGCCCCTAGGCACTAAGAAAACTGCCACAAAAACATAAGGGGCGAGGAGTATAACCGAGCGAAACATATATCAAGAGCTAACATGGAGTGGATGGGGCTGATTGTACAACTTCAGTGAAGGGTAGAGGAACAAAGTAGAGAAAACAGTCATGGTGGATGATATAAGAACATTCTTAGGAAGTATCTGAATGAGACTAAAGCAGAATAAAAATCGAAAACACTTGTAGAGATTGTCTTTTTTCCAGAACGTAAATGAAGGTGGGTGGCGGTGATGTAATGCAGAGTCATCATTCTACACGTGTTTGCTAAGGACATATGCCCTCCTCATGAATCCACATGAGGAGATCTACTGCGGAGTCAAGATCTGATTGAAGAGCTGTGAGACAATCACAGCAATGCTTAGTGTTAAAGTTAAAAGCATATTCACCAGCCTTGTTTTACTAAAGAATTTGATGCATGCCAGCACCTCAGACTTTCATATGTTTTCAAAGAAATTTAGGATCCTACAATTCTAGAGCTTGAAAATGAAAAATAGGGCTATTTGGATATCTCAGTCCTACACATTCTGTTAATGAAGTTTCCCAAGAGTTATTTTGTAATGTTTTTGCCATATACAGTTATTAATTGAAATCTAATTCATTGGTACATGTTTTTATTTTAAATAAAAAAAACCTCAAAACTCTATTGAAACAATCTCCTAATTAAAGGGAACATATCAAGGAGGAAAGGAAGACAGGAAGGAAGAGAGCGGGAGAGAGGAGAGGAAAGAAGTCTTGCAGTTGATTTATGCATATTATTATTATTATTATTATTATTATTGTCATTCAATGATTCTTTATACTACATTATACAACATATGAATACAGTGCAACATTTAGTTTGAGGAAAACGGAGCTGGAAAATATTAGATGAAATACATCTAGGGCAATATATCCCAAAGTGTTTCAGGACAAAATGATATCTTGATCCCAAACAAGAATGTTTGGTAAATAACTGCAACCATAAATATACCTCTTTGATATTCACAGTGTTCATTCTGAGGAGTCCTGCAGTAAAGAAAGCTGTTTTAATTAGTTTCAACTTGCATTTCAAAAGTACATTTGTCTAGGAGAACTTATATTTAATATCTATTAACAGCTTATGGCACTAACATTCCATGGAACACATTTTGAGGAATGCTAATCTCAACAGTTCTGCACAACTTTTCTACAAAATTTCTTTCTGAGCTATCCGTAGAAAAAGGTGTCCAAGGATAGAATTCTCCACAAGAAAAGCAAGGTTTATGAAAGGAATATTTAAGTGTTGAAATCTTTAGTAGTGACTGATGATGAAATGAAAATCTCATTTTGGGAGTTCCCAAATTCCCAATATGTTTTGTTTTTCCTATAACTGAATTTGAAGTTATAAGCTCAGCCTTTAGAATTCAGTAGCATAATAAATAAATACATACGTACATATGTACATACATACATACATACATACATAGAAATAGGATAATCACACTTAGCAACATTCTTTTTCTCATTTTTGAAGTTGTAGACATGACTGAAACCCACTTATGAAAACTGCAATTCCTGTTCAACAATTTTCTTTGTTATGTGAATTCCACATCCTGTATACTAATCACACTGCTTAAATCTCCTCTGAAATAAGCAATTACTCCTTCTGATTACTTCTCAGATTCAACTTCCTTGATGTTTCAGAGTCACTTGATAGTGTTGATTTTTATCTCCTTGAATGTATTCTGGCCCAGGTCCTCTGTGTCTCATCATCCTTATTCTCTTCCAACTTCTCAGGCTACTCTCTTGCTCACCATTTCCTGATTTAGAGATTTTACTGCTCCTCTCCTGTCACAAACCTCAGGTTCTAATCAGATGTTCATTTCCCTTCATATTTATTCTTTTAGAGTCCATATCTAGTATCTATTTCAATTATCACCTCTAAAAATGTGCCTGCCCAATGTGTATATCTCTTCCTAGCTAAAGAGTCAACTTTATAGTTTCAAGTATACCAGCACATTTTCTCTCAAATACCCTCTGACATATCCAATTTAACAAGTGAACACTAAACTTATCATCTATTCTAAGTTGGCTCTACTTACTAATAACATCATTGCATTAATGTTGTTTTTTCATGTTTAGATTTTTTTTTTAGTGCTTTGTGTACATTTGCCTTCTATTTGAGCATGAAATTCTATCTACTACACGTCAACCATTTATTAAATCCTAAGAATATGCCACAGTGGTGGGTACAAAAATGCAAAGTCACTAAACTTTCAAGGAACTCATAATTTAACATAAGAAGTAGAAATATAAACACAAAATTTGAATAAGTTTAATGCTACAAGTACAGGGCATATAAGTTGTTAAGGAAAGAGGAAAGAAGGAGCTCAGAGAAGCATGGGGATAAAAAAATATTAGGAAAGGCTTAAAAGGAAAGGAAGCACAGTCTAGAAAGATAGGTTGAAGATCATGACTTTCTAAAAAATTTGGATTTGTATGATTTTCAAAAAAGTTTAGATTTGACCCTGAAGGTGGGGGAGATTACTAGAATTTGAGCAGACCAGTTTGTAATTATTTCTGTAGTAGAATGATCATGCTGATAGTGCTGGTAAGAAAGATGATAAAAAATGGAAGATGAGATGAGGACATGACAATAGTCTTCTATCTAGCTTTTCTTATCCCAGTTACTTTATTTAATGTCGGTCCTCCTGGGTGACTTCATAACACTGTATTGGACAAATAAAAACAAAAACATTTCAGCAGCAATGTTATTATTACATCAAATGTAATTATTATTACAATGTTATTATTACATCCTCACTTATTACATCAAAATTCAACTCTTCAGCCTGACTTTCAGTGTCTGCTATAGACTGAATGTTTATGAGCCCCAGGATTCATATGTTGAAAGCTAATCCCCAATGTCATGGTATTTGGAGGTGGGAACTTTGAGAGATGATCAGATTCTGAAGGTAAAACACTCCTGAGCGGATTAGCACCCTTAAAGAAGAGACTTCAGAGAGCTCCCTCACCAACTCTACCATGTAAGGACACAGCAAGATGGCCATCTTTGAACCAGGAAGGGTCTTTACCAGACACTGAATCTGATGACACCTTGATCATGGAATTCTCAGCCTCCAAAATTGTTAGAAAATAACTTTCTATTATTTTCATCATATTTGTAAGTCACCCAGTCTGTAGTATTCTGTTGTAGCAACTAGAACAGGCTAAGATAATGTCCTTCATGCTTACCAAAGGATTTGTTATCGTTTATATGCAAGTTTATTCCTCTGTCAAATGCCACCATTTTTTTTTTCATCAATATGCACCTCATCTTTATCATTCACCTTTATCAGTCATCCAAATTGAATTCTGTAATTTTCTTTGCCTTTTCTTTCCCATAGAATGTTCTTCAAGGATTCAGATTAGGCCTATTCTTCAACGTCAACTTCAAATCCCCTCTTTTCTCATGAAGGCTTTCCTGAAAACTTTTCTGCCCCTTGCCCTTGCTCTCATTGGTATTTTTTCCCCCCCAAATGCTTTGGTATAGCTTGGATCTCATGAGTCACATCTGATCTCCATTGTTTGCTACTTTTATATTTGAGTGTAATTTCAAAAAAGTTTTTGTTTCTTGAGGGCAAAGACTGTATACTTATATTTCTGAGTTTTTCACCATTTTATTGGACAAATTGCAAATAATCAGTATCCTAAAATAAATCTGCAAGACTCATGTTAAACTTATGTTTGTTTCAATGCAAAAGTCTGCAATAAGAAAAACAATGTTTAAATGTATGGAGCATTTATATGCAGAGCACTATGCTAGGTGCATCTAAGTGAAGTAATATCACTATGTAGTTGGTATTATTATTATTATTGTTATTGTTATTATTAACATCATCATAACTACAATATCCGTATAAAGGAAGTGAGTTAGAGATACATTAAACAATTGCTCCAGGTAACTGAATAAATCATGGAAGGCAGGCTTCTAGATCCTTTGTAATAATATTATTCATCAGCCTTACATAGAAATTTATTACTGGCATTTGAGGCCAGCAGTGATCTTTCGTCATCACATCGACATCACATCTATGTACTAATCAGACAAGTCTGCTTATCTTAAAATATACTCACCATGGCTTTTGTGATTGGCTTCATGATATTCCTTGGCTCAGCTCAAAGCTACACACACACACACACACACACACACACACACACACACACACACACTTTTTTTTTTCTTTAACCTGGGTTCAACAAATCTATAAAACATTTTTTTGTCTATTAGAACAAGAATTGTATCTTTAATTTTGTTCACAATTTCCATCACATTCATTTTATTCTAGGCAATTTTTAGATATGTGTTGACATTAAGGAATTTATCTGAGTTCTAGTTCTTTACAATGTTGAAAAGAGAATAATATATTAATATTTCAAAAACCGAAGAATTATAACTTTGGGTCTAGCTTTCTGTAGTATCTGCATTGACAATGATTTAAAAAATTAAGGAATAAAATATGAAAAAAATTGAAATATTAAAACTTCTGATTAAGTAAAAACATTGAGGATAAATACAAATATAATCCGCATAGTGTTATACTTTGGAGAATTTAACAGCATTAAATTCAAGATAATCCTTAAATCGTTGTGTATTAATATTATTTAAATTTTTATCCTCTAATTCCAAAAAAAAATGAAGAAACAAATTTAAATGTTTATTTATGTCATTTCAGCCACTAAATATTTAAATACATTTAAAATTAGATACTAAGGAACAATGAAGAGAATAATTTTTTTCTAAATAAGATGAAGCAGGCATATTGATTAAATGAAAGAAGTTGACAAAAGCAAAATTCTGAGAATTGGTATGAAATGTGTACCATCTGAAACTAATGTTTAAGTGACTTTGCCTATAATATTTATTCTGAATAACCACACAAAGAAACAACTGGTTTCTCAATATAAAATAGTACTCAATTTACTTTTTTATATTTCTGACAATAGTAAAGAATTAGGAACAGGCTTAGCTAAAAACTGTGATTGCTATCCCTGCTTTCCACATTTTTCCAGCTATAAAATGTCACTTCAAATCCAATTTGTATACTATTGTAAAAAACCAGAGCTATTCAGTGTTCTCAGTAGCAACTATCATTTGTTGTGAAATTTGGCAGATTCAACCAGAATAGAAAACACAAATGGCAGTTAATAGTTAAAACCTTCACAAAGTTGCTGCTATTATAGATATTACATTAGTTTGTTAGGACTGCTGTAATAGCAACAAGAAATTTATTGAGTTAAAGTTCTGGAGGCTGGAGGTTCAAAATCAAGGTGTTGGCAGGATTCATTCCTTCTCGGAGCTACAAGAGAAGAATCTGTTCCAGGTCTCTCTCCTTACCTTGTAGATTACCATCTTCATGTTTACATGGTGTTCTGCTTGTATATGCGTCTATCTTTATAAAGGCACCAGTCATCTTCAATAAGGGCCTACCTAAATGGCCTCATCATAATTTGATTACATCTTTAAAGACTATCTCCAAATAAAATCACATTTGGAGGTACTGGGATTTAGGTTTGCAACATATGAATTTTGGAGGGTAAAATTCAACACATAGCAGGCATCATTTAAAATGAAACATCATTTTAAATTTTATTTATTGTTTACCTAAAATCTATAGATTATAAAAATATGTATTGTGCATAATATTTAGATGGTTCTTCAAAGTTACGTATTTATCCAAATTCTATACAAAAAGTTAAATTGCTTCTGTTTGCAGGTGGCATAATCTTATATAGAAAACCCTAAAACCTCCACACACACACGTACAAACACACACACACAAACTGTTAGAAATAACAAATAAAGTTAGTAAAATTGCAAGATAAAAAATAAATATATAAAAATCAATTATATTTCAAGACATTAATAATAAACTATAAAAAAAATTTAAAAAATAATCCCATTTATAGCAGCATCAAAAATGATGAATACTTAGAAATAAATTTAACCAAGGAGGTGAAAGATTGTACACTAAAAACTATAAGATGTCAAAAAGAAATTGAAGAAGACAAAAATAAACAGAAATATATCCCACATTCATGAATTAGCAGAATTAATATTTTTTAAATGTCCATATTTTGCAAAGCCATCTATAGATTCAATATAATCCTTAGAAATATTCCAAACAATCTTAAAATTCACAAAAGATCCTGAATACCAACAGTATCTTAAAAAAAAAAAAAGCTAGAGGCATCACGCTTCCTGATTTCAAGCCATATTAAAAAACTATAGTAATCAAAACAGTAAGGTACTGGCATAAAAACAGGTACATTGACCAAGGAAAAGAATTGAGAGCTCAGAAATAAATCACACGTATACAATCAATGAATCTTTGATAAGGGAGCCAAGAATACACAATGGGAAAAGGATAGTCTCCTCCAATAAGTGGTGTCAGGAAAATTGGGTATCTGCATGCAAAAGAATGAAAATGGACTCTTATCTTACTGTACTAACAAAAATTAACTTAAAATAGATTAAAGAGTTAAGTATAAGGCCATAACCTGTAAAAGTCCTAGGAGAAAACATAGGGAAAAAGCTCCTTTTCATTGGTGTAGACAATCATTCTTATGGATATGATACCAATAGCACAAGCAACAAAAGCAAAAATAAGCAAGTGGGACTACATCAAACTAAAAAGCTCTGGTCACCAAAGGAAACAATCAGCAAAATGGAAAGGCAACCTCTGGAATGGGAGAAAATACTTATGAACTATATATCTGATAAAGGGTTAATATCCAAAACATATAAGCAACTCTCACAACTTAGTAGTAAAAAGACAAACAAACAAAAACAAATAACCAGATTAAAAAATAGCAAAGGAGTTAAATAGACAATTTTTCAAAAAAGATTCAAATGGCCAACAGTCACATAAATATGTGCTTACCACCATTAATCATCAGGAAAATACAAATGAGAACAACAACGAGATATCATCTCACACCTGTTAGGATGGCTATTATAAAAAGACAAGAGGTAAGAAGTGTTGACAAGATGTGGAGAAAAGAGAAGCCTGTACACTGTTGGTGGAAATATAAATTGGTACAGCCTATCTGGAAAAATAGTATAGAGGTTATTCAAAAACTTAAAAATATAACTACCATATAATTTGACAATTTCACTTCTGGGTATATATCCAAAGGAAAGAAAATCAGTATCTCAAAGAGATATCTGTACTTCCATGTTCATCACAGCATTATTCACAACAGTCAAGATATGGAGGAAAAAACTAAGTGTCCATCAACAGATGAATGGCAAAGAAAATGAGATACACACACACACACACACACACACACACACACACATACGCACACACAATGGCATCTAATAGAGGTATGCAATGAGATTAATGTTGTTTTCATGCCTGCTAACATAACATTCATTCTGCAGCGCATAGGTCATGGAGTTTTTTTGACTTTCAAGTCTTATTATTTAAGAAATACATTGAGGTAGTTTCTGGTCAAGATGGCGAATAGGTAAACACTGTGTTCGCCTCCTCCCATGACCACATCAAAATTATAACTAAACTATAAAACAACCATCATTAAGAATCACCTGAACACTGCTGAACAGAAGTCCCGAAGTACTACAACTGGGGACATATAGAAGAAGCTACTTCAGGATTGGTAGGAGGGACACAAAAGTGTATCAGGAAGGCCCCATACCCGCATGTGGCATTTGAGAATCCAGAGGGATATCTTGGCTGCAGAGGTCCTCCCTGAGGAGTGAAGGGACTCAGCCCCACACTGGGCACCCCAGCCTAGGGCTCCAGTGCCAGTAAGAGATGTCCTTGCAATTTCTGGCTGTGAAAACCACCGAAAATTGCAGCTGAGTGAGACAGAGGGCAGCTTGAGACCCAGGTATCCATATTAAAAGGCCCGCACATGAACTTACTTCCTGATGAACTCACTTGCTCTGAGATCCAGTGCTGGGGCAGCAGCTCAAAAGGTGCCAAGGACATTCGAAGAGGAACTGAATTATCTGACGTCAGGGCGAGGCTAGAGAGTCAGTTCTGTCTAGGCAAGCACCATTTTGTTCCTTTGCTGAGCTCTCCCCCCCATCCAGTATGCACATACAGGCTCAGATAGGCACCAAGTCTGAGTCTCCACCAACTTGGCTAACATCATTCACCCTGCCCTCATGATTCCTTGAGACCCTGCCCCACCCAATTTACAAGGCTCCCCAAGCCACTTTCGGTGGCTTTTCCATACAAACAGCCTATCTAGGCTTGCACTACAGACTTTCCTAAAATCTCTCAAAGGCTCACAAACCCCAAAAAAGTGGCATCTGTCCTTGGTGTAACCCATACCTCTTGATAAGCAGCCCCAAGCCTAGCACTAGCAGCAGCCAGCCTTCGCTCACCACTTAGTTTCTTCCAGGCTCTTCCAAGCCCAGAACAAATGACAACCATATGTAGATCACTTTGTAGCTCATGCCAAGTGGCCCTGGGATGGGCACAGACAGTAGCTGAACTTGGCTTGCACCAGAGCCCCTTCCAAGAGGCCCCAGAACTGACACTCCTGATGGTCAGCTTCGGATCATACCAGAGCACTATCCAACCACCACCAGAAATGACACACCCAAAAGGGTGGATTTGGCAGGTACCAGAGATTCAATAAAGCAAATCCTGCTCAGTGGAGTCAGCCCCTACACAACAGATCTTCCACTGTAGTCATAGCCATTTCTCACAGCCAATCAGCCTAAGGGTCAATCCTCCCATTGACATGCAAACAGCAGCAAAGGCTTAACTACTACAGGAAGGCATACACAACCCACACAAGAGCCACACCTGGAGTACCTGGCTCAGATGATCAGGGAGACTGTGTCACTGGGTTCCATAGGACACCTACTACATAAGTCCACTCTACCAAGACTGGGAGATGTGGCAGCTCTACCTAATACATAAAAATAACAAAGAGACTTCAGCCAAAGTGAGGAGACAAAAAAAAAAGTCTCAAATGAAAGAACAGAACAAAATTTCAGAAAACTAAACAAAATAGAGACAAGGAATCTAATAAATGCAGAGTTCAAAACATTAGTCATAAGGATGCTCGATGAATTTAGGGGAAGAGTAGATAAACTCAGTGAAATTTAACAAAGAGATAGAAAACATAAAAATAAAGATAGAAAACATAAAAAAAGAACCAGTCAGAAATAAAGAGTAAAATAACCAAAATGTAGTATACATTAAAAAGAACCAACAGAATATCAAATGAAGCAGAAGATCAATTAGGGGATTTGGAAGAAAAGATAGCAGAAAACTTCCTTAACTTCGTGAAGGAAGTAGACATACAAGTCCAAGAAGCACAAAGAATCTCAAATAAAATAAACCCAAAGAGGCCCACACCAAGATACATCGCTATTAAAGTGCCAAAGGTTAAAGACAAAGAGAGAATCTTAAAAGCAGAAAGAGGAAAGCAGCTACCTACAAGGGAGCTCCCATAAGACTGTCAGCTGATTTCTCAACAGAAACTTTGCACGCCAGAAGGGATTGGCATGAATTATTAAAAGTGATGAAAAACAAAGACCTCAACCAAGATACTCTACCCAGCAAGACTATAATTTAGAATCAAAGAAGAGATAATTAGCTTCTCAGACAAGAAAAAGCTAGAGTTCATCACCACCCAACCAGTATTACACATTAAAGAAACTTCTTTAAGAAGAGAAAAAAGATCAAAAATATAAATTATAAAATGACAATAACTACATACCTATCAATAATTACTTTAAATGTAAATAGGTTAAATGTTCCAATCAAAAGACATAGGGTGGCTAAATAGATTAAAAAAAAAAAAACAAGATCTTTTCATATGCTGCCTACAAGTGGCCCACTTCAGATACACACACACACACACACATACACACACACACACAATGAAAGTGAAGGTTGGAAAAAGATATTTTATGAAAATGCAAATTTTAAAAAGCTGGCTTAGCAATACTTATAAAAGACAAAACAGACTTTAAAACAAAAGGTATAACAAGAGAGAAAGAAGGACCAAATAATCCTACTTCTGGGTATTTAAGTGAAGAAACTCAAAACACTAATTTGAAAAGACATATATACCCCATACATTCATTGTAGCATTATTTACAATAGCCAAGATATGGAAGCAACCTAAGTGTCCATAGATAGATAAATGGATAAAGAAGAAGTGGCACATATATACAATGGAATATTACTCAGCCATAAAAAATAATGAAATCTTGCCATTTGTGACAACACAGATAGACTTAGAGGATATTATGCTAAATGAAGTAAGTCAGAAAGAAAAAGACAAATACCATACAATTTCACTTGCATGTGAAATCTAAAAAACAAAGTAAACAAACAAAACAAAACAAACTTATAGATACAGAGAACATTTTGATGGTTACCTGATGGGAGGAGGCAGTGGGAATGAGTAAAAAAAGGGAAGAGATTAAAATGTGCAAATTGTCAGTTATAAGAAACAGTCACAGGGATATAAAGTGTCGTATAGGGAATATAGTCAATAATGTTGTAATAACTATGTATGGTCAGAGGCGTACTAGACTTATCAGGGTGATCACTTTGTAAGTTATATAACTATCTCATCACTATGTTGTACACCTGAAACTAATATAATATTGTATGTCAACTGTAATTTAAAAATAAGAAAAATATTTTAAAAATGCATTTTATAAGGTATAGGTGCAATAGCTAGTGATTATATTTATGATAGATAGATAGATAGATAGATAGATAGATAGATAGATAGATAGATAGATAGATGATAGATGATAGAGAGATGATAGATAGATGGTCATATTATTCAGCCAAAAAAAATAAAATCTGCCATTTGCAACAACATACATGTACCTGAAGGAAATTGGCATTGTGGACATTATAGTAAGTGAAATAAAACAGACACAGAAAACCAAATACTGTATGATATCACTTATATATAGAAACTAAAAAAGTCAAAGGCATAGAAAGTGAGTGTTTTCTCCACTCACACACATAAAAAGGTAACTGTGAGTTAATGTGTTAACTAACTTGATAGTGGTAATCATTACACAATGTATACATATATTAAATCATCACATTATACAGCTTTTTAAAAAATCACATTAGACAACCTTCATACAGGCAATTTTTCTTTGTCCTTCATACCTAATAAAATTGGAAGAAAAAGCAAAACAAGGAGAAAAAGATAAAAATCTGAAAAAACTGTATAGATTTAAAGTAATAAATTAAATACTTAAAATGAGATTAATAGTTGTTTGTTTTAATTTTCACATATTTAAAGTTCAAATGAACTAGTAATTAAAAAATGACTAAACACCTTTAATAAACAAGGATTGAAAAGTGACTAACCACTGCTATTCAACTTTATAGGCTTAGATAGTTGCCTATGATTTGAGATGCATTTGAGCCACTAGGAATTTATCATACCTCCAAGAACATACACTTGTTAATATCTGGTATCTGATATTTCCCAAAAGATTGTTTCACAGTGAGATGCACATATTCAGAAAGTAGCAAAAAATTAAGACAGTCATTAATCACAAAAATTGTGTTGAGAATAATCTTAATAGATTTCTTCCAACTAATAGCTCTTTACTATCCAATGACACAAAGTCCTGTTGCTTCTCCAAACAAGCATCTCTATCATATGACTAGGGTTCTCTACATTGTCAACTTCAAGTCCAACAAGTAACACATTTTGCTTGAATTGCTGAAATAGGGTCTTAACTGAATGTATACCTTAATTTCTTTATTCAGCAAATATTTATGGGGCTTCTAACATGTACCAAGCATTGTCATAGATACATGAGTACCTCTGTGAAGTGAAAATATCCCTGTCCTTTTAGGGTTTACCTACAGAAATATAAAAATATGTGGTTTTTATTTTTTTTTGTTGGTCTCTCTCTAATTTGCTATCCACAAAACATCCAAATTGATCAGTTCAAAGAGAACTGTGACCTTGTCACTCCCTGCTTAAAATAATTTTTAATTTTCAATTGTTCCTGATTAAAACCCCAAAGCTTTGATTTAGCTTTCAAAGCATTGTATAATATGGTCCCCATTGAAAAGCATTTGCACATTTGTGTCCTCTTTCAGGAACTCTTTCGCTCTTCAGATGGCCACCTGCAACTCTTCCTTCACATCTCAGCAAAAACACTACTTCATAGATGTCTTCTTAATCCACAAAACTAAGCTGTGTCCCCATAATAAATATTCACATTTTTTAAAATTTATAACAACTGAAAATAATTATATGTATATTGTCTATCTCTCTAATTGGATTGAATTTAATTAGGACAGAGACCATGTAGGCTCACAATTATCTCCAAATATCTAGCACAGTACTGGATAAATGGAAAGTTCTCAACACAAATTTAGTGAATGTAAGAAGAAGAAGGTAGAAGAGAAAAGAGAAAATACCTGAAACTAATAAGCCTGACTGATAAAGCCTGACTGATAAAGCCTGCATTAAAGTGGAATGAACTTGAATTGGGATGGATGATAATTTAAGGGGTGGAGGTTTGGGCTCTGGGCAAAAACTTCAGAGAAAACAATTTATGTTGGCCAACATTTTCCAAATACATTCAATGGCAAACCAATCCCATATAATGCTTCTCAAAAGCATACCATGGTCAACAAAGTTTGCACGATATTTTCTGCCTCATCAGATTCACAATGTATATTATGAGCTTCTATTAAAAGCTCCAAGAAGTCTTCTAATAAAGAAATTTTTAAAGAAATTCCTCTCTTCCCCCAGAATAACTAGTAACACTCAGGAGCATTTGCTGAGAAGTACTGTTCTGAGCTGTAACAGGTCCCTTCCACTCTCTTGCCTTTTTTCTCATAATTAAAGGCACTTAGATAAAAAAAAAAAACTCATTTTGTATTTTTCCTTATCTCAAAAGAGGACATTGGAGGCCTTAGTTTTAGAGATTTTGTTTTTGCCTATTGATTGAAAACCAGTGAATAGAATCGGGAGTCTTGGCCCCACCTCTACAATATAAGATTAATGTAATTTTGGATAATTGATGTATTGATATATATGGATTTATAATATCATAATGGATGACCAAATACTTTTCATCTAGAATTTCTTTAGCCTAGAGTATTGTAGACAAAGAGTCTTCAAACATTTTTGAGTGCAAATTACCAGTCTTCAAACATTTTTGAGTGCAAATTACCAGTATATTTATTTCTACATAATAATATAAACACACCATTATTTTTAAATATAATCTATATTATAATATAAATATATGTTACATAAAGATAAATAAAATTATGAAAAATATAAAAATAAATAAATATATGTCATATATCATATATTTTATAAAACATACTCCAAAATAAAAGCTTTCAATGTTGAGGTAAAATAAATATAAAGTTCTAATATTTTCTTTCTGCTAATCTGTGGGTTATTTTGCAAACTCTCTGGATTGCATGCATACATCTTACCTTAGAGGTAACTCTTATAAATTATGACTGGGCTAGAGCTCACTGAGAGATGATAAGTACTGGGACTGTTGCTCAAGAATAAGTAACAATGTGTTTCAGGGCTTCCAATTTTCATTTATTCTGAAAATGACTCAGCTGTTACTTACTAGATATGGCTTGTTTAGATGGGTAGAAAGAACTTTATTTGGAGGCTTGAAGAAGATACTAAAATGTGGATGAAGGATTTATCTTTATAAAGTTTGTATCAAGATTGAGAAGTTGCATAATTTCTGCCATAATGGTACCAGATTGAGCCCTGCCTTTTTTACTTTGTCCTGGGATCCCAGGAGGGCACAGTTACAAAGGTCCATGATTCTCATAGACAACCAAGTTACAAAGTGATCCATCTGATCACTTAAGCATGGATCTACCAGGGATTCAAAGTACAGAAAATATAGTTTATGATAAACAATTTTAAACTTTAGTCTAGAATAAATGACTTTTACTCAGGGAGAATCCTGAAGAGTAATTTCAAAGTTAGGTAATATGGAAACAAACAGTGTCTGGCCAAATATACTTGTCATCTTATACAGTCAATTTAGTTTGCTTCTCTATCCTGGCAGAGACTACATTCAGAGAAAACTTCAGAGGGAATTCATTACAGGTTTATACAAAGTTATGAATTTAGAAGCTCCTTGAATTCCAGAGTCACTTACTATTAGAGAAAAGAATTATAATCATCTAAATGAGAAGTAATATTGCAGAATGATTAGAAATACAGATCTTAAGGGAGATGAATTTAATATCAACTTCCACATTAAACAACTTAAAGGCTATAGTATATGGGACAAGATACTTCATCTCTCTGAACTACTACAAAATGTAAATAACGATAGTCTTTCAAATCCCATCTTAAATTAAAACATTAGCACAATGTGCTATATTTAGCACTCAATAAAATGTAGTAATATTTGCTGTGTACCCAAAACTAGAAAAAAAAAGTAGTAATAGTTTTCTTGTTCTTCTTGTTCTTGTTCTTGTTCTTCTTGTTCTTGTTCTTGTTCTTCTTCTTCTTCTTCTTCTTCTTCGTCGTCGTCGTCGTCGTCGTCGTCGTCGTCGTCGTCGTCGTCGTCGTCGTCGTCGTCGTCGTCGTCGTCGTCGTCGTCGTCGTCGTCGTCGTCGTCGTCGTCGTCGTCGTCGTCGTCGTCGTCGTCGTCGTCGTCGTCGTCGTCGTCGTCGTCGTCGTCGTCGTCGTCGTCGTCGTCGTCGTCGTCGTCGTCGTCGTCGTCGTCGTCGTCGTCGTCGTCGTCGTCGTCGTCGTCGTCGTCGTCGTCGTCGTCGTCGTCGTCGTCGTCGTCGTCGTCGTCGTCGTCGTCGTCGTCGTCGTCGTCGTCGTCGTCGTCGTCGTCGTCGTCGTCGTCGTCGTCGTCGTCGTCGTCGTCGTCGTCGTCGTCGTCGTCGTCGTCGTCGTCGTCGTCGTCGTCGTCGTCGTCGTCGTCGTCGTCGTCGTCGTCGTCGTCGTCGTCGTCGTCGTCGTCGTCGTCGTCGTCGTCGTCGTCGTCGTCGTCGTCGTCGTCGTCGTCGTCGTCGTCGTCGTCGTCGTCGTCGTCGTCGTCGTCGTCGTCGTCGTCGTCGTCGTCGTCGTCGTCGTCGTCGTCGTCGTCGTCGTCGTCGTCGTCGTCGTCGTCGTCGTCGTCGTCGTCGTCGTCGTCGTCGTCGTCGTCGTCGTCGTCGTCGTCGTCGTCGTCGTCGTCGTCGTCGTCGTCGTCGTCGTCGTCGTCGTCGTCGTCGTCGTCGTCGTCGTCGTCGTCGTCGTCGTCGTCGTCGTCGTCGTCGTCGTCGTCGTCGTCGTCGTCGTCGTCGTCGTCGTCGTCGTCGTCGTCGTCGTCGTCGTCGTCGTCGTCGTCGTCTTCGTCGTCGTCGTCGTCGTCGTCGTCGTCGTCTTCTTCTTCTCCTCCTCCTATCCCTTCCCCTTCCTCCTCTTCCTTTTCCTCTTCTTCTTCTTGCTGTCACTCTATGAAAGAAATAAGAATTGTCCATGATCCAAACTGTTTTTCAGGTGTGTAACTGAACCCTCAATTTGCTCTTTGCACTTCATATAGATGCACTTGACTACATAAAATCTACTGGCCATATGTAAGCTGACAACTTTAATTAAGAAATTTTCAATTCGAACTTGACTTAATTTTTAGTTCAAGTGGAAAATCTGATGGTAAGACTTTTTCTTCTTTGCAGTTCTATCAAATACTGTAATCCATGGAGAGAGAAAGAGAAATTAAGCCAAGGAAACACAACATAGGTAAAAACTTTTGTAGAATCAAACCCAGAAGCAATCATTAAAGAACAGCAGAAAAAAATACATAATCAACACTGCAAAGCCAAATGAGTCCTGCATCCTGTATTGGCTGAATGTGAGAGTAAATTAACTTTCATAAATTAAAATTCTTAAGGATAATGTGTTACAAATAATACACACATATCAATCTTGATTTTCAACGACACTCTAAAACATTTGAGTTCTAACATATTAGGGACAATTGTTGAAGTTCTCCATTAGAGACTGGGTCAAAAATCAATCGGCAATAAGTTTTATGGGTTTTACATATTGTATTAGTCTAATCAGCTACTAACCCTATAGAGATAAGTACTAGAATTGTCAGATGAAATAAATTGGAAGTAAAATTATCTTTTTTTTCTTTTCCTAAGAAAACATTATTTTTTTTTTCTTTTACGAAGAAGGACCTGGGCTCTATAATCTAATAGTTTAAAGGAGACTTACTGATTGCTCTTTAAGGGTCTGGAACAATCTTTGATGCAAGCATAGAATGAAACAAAATAGCTTCAGCAGAGAATCGATGTTCCAATTCATGCTCTGTAGAATGACAAATGGTAGTGCACTCCATCGTGATGCATTTCCCCCAATACATCTGCAAAGAGTTGTGCAATACGTTTAGAAGAACAACACTAATTGAGGTTATATTTTCAGGGTCTAGGATATTTCATATTTCTTAACTTTTATTACCTTGGAATAATTAAGGCTAAGCCAGTCTCCTGAAAAAATTATTTTCTTAGCATACATGTACAGTTAATGAAGAGCACATGTAAAACTTTAAACTTTTGCAAACCAACACAACTTCTTATGCTTGTAGCAAAGATTGGCCATCATCAAACACATGTTTTTTTGAACAAGTTAAAAAACAGTGCACACTCAGCTTGCACTACTAGAACATGGTCTTCTTTACCAAGATAAGCATTAGTTTCACTAGGCTAACACACTCAAGACAAAATTGTAGTGACCTCTGCATTATAACAAGATGGAGATCACAGGAGAACCATTTAACAAGATTCCTGACATAAAGTTGTTCATGAAAAAGAGCTACAATTGAATTGTTTTTTGCCTGAACGCTATAAAATGTTTTTTTATTAAAATAAAAACAGTAATAATAAAAACACATAAAAAGAGAGAAAATATCCCAAATCAATCAAATATATTTAACAGAGATGAAACTCATTCTATTTCTCTGGGGTAAAAATGTGTGATCTAATATATGAGAAGAATATTTTACTTGATGTATATTACCCATTGTAGCAACACCATCAGTAGCAGCTACAAAAGATTGTCCATTAGTTTTAACAAAATATACTCTTTTTTTTCCCCGCTCTCACACCCTTGGGTGTGACATTGACATTACTTCAGTGTAGTTACTGTGGATGATTTCAATAATTGGAACTCTCACAATGTGAAATTAACATTTCCCATGTCACTCCAGTATATGTTAAAAATTATGGAACTTGATTTTAAGGGCATCCTTTCCAACATGTGTGATTCCAAAAGGCAAGGTTGTAAATGCAAAATGCTCACTCTATTTTTTGCATTTAGATTTGCATTTGCTTCTCAAATGAGCATGTCAAGACACCTATTCAATATTACTTTATCATGCTCAAGGAAGGACTAATGAATGAGAGCTAACAGCTCCCAGTTGGCATCTCCAGTGTGTCTAACTTATACTTAAGGCAATAGCCTCCACACAAGGAAGTTCTCTGAGAATACGTGCTCTAAAATGTATAAGCACAAATGAGAATTAGATGAAAGTCTTCACTGAAGTAATAAAAAAAAAATTAGCGCCTAATTATTCCAAGTGCCAAGAAAAAGACTCAGTTCTTACGCTATAAAGAAATCACAATTTAATATAGAAGCTAGACATTTAAGCAACGTAGTGAGATAAGTTCAATTCAAGAAATACACAACGATTTAAGGAAGAACACAGAAGAAATGTGATTTGTTTATAGCAAAACACTTTTTGGAATTATTTTTTTAAAGCTACAAAAGATATTAGAGGTCATCTGACTTTATGTCCTCTCTAAATATTAAGGATAAGACCGAACCTGAAAGAGATAAAATGATTCATGCAAGGACTCACAGGTCATTTACTTCACTTCTCCAAATTCCAAATCTAATGTTATATTGACTACAGCAGACACATCTTTGAGAAATACATGGTAGTATATCCCTAATTCACAGCACCAATTTTCACATTATTGCTCTCTTTTCAAAGGCTACAATAAAGTGGGGAGGGTGTGGTCTGAAGGATGACAACTAATTTCCTACTTATGATTTCCTTTCAATTATGTTAGAAATAATTGCTTAGAGATGAGGAACTTGGAAACAAAGTCTATCTGAAAGTCTAAGATAATGGGCCAAAAAGAAAAATAGTCATTGTATTAAGTCTTGAGAATAAGAGAAGATAGTTTGTTTAGGCATTAAAAAATGTCTCAGTAACAAATAGATAAGATTTCTTGAGGAAAAGGAGAAAAAGAAACATTAGTTAAGTGGGGACACAGAAATTAATTGAATAATAATAATTCAACCCAACAAGTGCTCAGTAACAGAAATATGGTTCTGTGGGGATTATGACTAAGAATACTTACATAGCCTGGAAGGTCAAAGTTTTCCTGTACAAATTAATAAGTGAGATGAGCCAAAGGATAAGTGAGAATTAACTAGGCTAGATGAATGAGACAAAGGATGTCTATACAACTAGGGAGAGAAACTATGTGAGATGGGTCTGTGAGCCAGAGGCCATATTAGCACATATGAAGAATTTATGCCTTTGCAGTGGATTGGTTGCATTAGTGGCCTCAGTCTATCACACTTTCCTGAAACTATGCCCCTCTTCTACTGCTTTTTCATAATGACTCTGAACTTGACATGTAGCTTGCTTTGGTCAACAGAACAATATCACACTGGACCCAAGCAAAGACTTGAAAAACCATTTGCATGGTATTATTTCCTTTTCCTCCATCATGAGAACATGCCTGGTTTAGCCTGCTGAATAAAGAAATATGAACAGAGCTGAGTTATCTAGTTATCTCTACTGTGGCCTACCCAATGTACTTGATCACCAGTCAGACAATTGGGAGAGACCATCCAAGATCAGCAGTGAAGCCTCACTGATTCGTGATTAGTGAATGAATTCTGCTAAGTGTGCTTACATCAGCAAAGCTCCTCAGGTGAGCTCAAAATAACCACCAAATCAATTGACAGATTTATGAGTTAAATAAATATTTAATGTCTTCAGCCGCTAAGATTTGTGGTTGTTAGGAAGAATAAATATATCTATAGATAACTATGATAAAGTGAAAAATGTGAAAAATTGATATGCAGTAGTATTTGGTGTGCAAAAGAGTAAAATAATTTGCAGGCTATTCTAATAAGAGGTAATGGCAGCTTCGACTAAGTGATAGTGAAGATGAAGACAAAGCTAAAGAATCAAGGCAATATAGATTTCATTCTCTAGAAAATGGTAAACTACCAAAGGTTTAGGGTAGACAAATAGTGATGTGAATAAAGTTCCACTAATTTAGGAAAATTAAATTGGTCATGTTTTCATAAATATATTATAGTAGAAAGAGATTAGAGGCACAGAATACAAGAAGGAAAAAAAGGCTGAATGCCAGGGGAGTACCTTTTCATACATGATATTTAATGAACAGTCTCATACAGTAAAACTATTCTGAAGCCCATATTCAAGAATAGGTTTTCCCTCTTAAAAAGATGTTCTTCCTAGATGTTAGTAATTTAATTAGCACCCCTTTCGACTGTTCAGCCTCAGTTTGTTAATGGCTCGAAAGTGGAATGTAATCCATGGATTTAAAACATGATAAATTATTTCCAAGATGCTTTTCCATTCAGTGATCTTATGGATACAAAATTAATATAAAAATAGAAAAAGCTTAAAGAGTACATAGAGTTTGCTTTAATATTCACTCCCTCATTGTTGACAAAGGCTTTCTAGATATTAAGAAGCTAATCTGGTCAACAGTTTACTCCTCTCTGACTTTCCAAATTTTTCTCAACCTCATCTTCACAATCATAATAGAAATCATACCCCATAATATAGAGAGACATATATTCTCTCAGTAAGTGTTTATCAACTCCCTAATATTCATAGATGTAATATGGAGTAGAAACTGCTTAGGAGTATAAGCAATGTGTTTTAATCTTATCTCTGTTTGGATCCAATCTCTCTACTTTTGCATAAATTTCATTCTTCTTGCTGTTTAATGACATAATTTCAAGAATTCCTTGAAAAATATTACTCCGGCAACCCTTCCTTCTTTATCCTACATTGATATGTTTCTCTCTTTCTCCTATATGATTGAAATCAGTGTACACACATACAGTCATGTCTAAATTTTTAAATAATTATCTTGTTCCACCTTCCCTGTCACTTATCTGTCCTTCATTGTATTTGTTGAAAAAACTCTGAGGGAGTTATCTATTCTTATACTTTCTAATTTTCTCCTCCGTTTCTCTTTTAAACCCGCTCAAGCACAAGCTATTTGCCTCCATCACCCTATCAAAACTGCTCTCATCATGTTTACCCTGATCACATTGGTAAATCCAGTGGCCACTATCAGCAGCACACTCACTTCCTTGATATATTTTCCTCACTTACATTTCATACTATCCACTCCCTTGTTTTTCATCCTGTGTCACTGGTTTCTTTTTCTCAGCCTTGCTTATTGGGTTCTCTTCTTCTCATCAACATCTTAATGCTGGAAGATCCCACAGCTTTGTCCTTGATCTTCTCTTTACTGCCTTCATTCGTGTCTTTGGAATCTCATTCAATCACATGGGTTTAAATATAACCTATATGGCAACTACTCATGAAATTTATCTCTAGCCCAGACCTCTATCCCAAACACAATATTTGTATCTCTGTCTACTTAACTATCCACTTTAATGTCTAAAGAACATCTCAAGATCAATATGCCCTAAAATAAACATAAGACTACTCTACCTGCAACCTTCCACATAGCAATCTATAGAAACCCCATTCATCTAATTACTTGGGACATAAACAAACAAACAAACAAATAAACAAACAAATAAGCAATCTTTTACTCCTCTTTTTTCATACTCTGCATCTATCCTGTCACTAAATCCTGATATATGTCCAGAATTTCATCACTTCATTTTAACCCCACTGCTATAAGCCCCGTGTGGACCACCACCAAAACAACTGTGATACCCTCCTAATTGCTTTCCACTTTTGTTGTCTTACGGTCTATTCCTAACACAGTAGCCAGAGTAATGCCTTTAACATTCAAGACAAATCATATCATTTCTCTATTCAATACCATGCAATGGCTCCATTTTCATGCAGACTAGAAGCAAAATACATATATATATTTTCATGCAGACTAGAAGCAAA
>NW_006441955.1:28265680-28283484 GCF_000325575.1 Pteropus alecto | reverse complement strand
AATGGCCTTTTCTCTATAGTTATTTCTCTGAATTTGTCTCCTAATATTCTCCTCCACCTCCTCAATACAGATATCAGATCTCCTCTTTTTCCTTAATATTTCAAAGATGAATAGACTCTCGTCTTAAAGGATTTGCTCTAGCTACATTCTCTGCTTAGAATACTCTCTCTCCAAATATATTCATGGCTAATTCTCAAACTTTCTTTGAATTTTTGCTCAAATGTCACCTCCTTAATGATGCTACTTTAACCTCAACATTTAATGTATCAGTCTAAACCCTTTTCTCAAACTCTGACACCCTTGATTCCCTTTGCCCTATTCTACCTTTTTTCTTTTTCTCCACAGCAATTATGATCTCTAAACACACCAAATAACTTAATCATTTTGTTTATTGTTTATTTTCTCTCTCCTTCCTCTTTAACGTAGGAACTGTGAGATCAGAAATTCTTGTTTCAATCCTTGAAGTATTTCCAAGAATAAACAGAGGCTAACACAGAAAAAACACTAAATATATTATATCTTGAGTGAATGAATGAATGAACAAAGAAAGTGATATTCTGATTTATTTGAAAGGACATACCCCACCCCTACAACTAAACTCTATGAATGTGTTATGAATTGTTTCTGTGATTACAATTAATTAACGCTTTTTCTGTTGGCTTACATATCAGAATGATTTTTTAATGTGAATTAAGGCATCCTTGTCTCACTTCTATACTTTTTATAATTTAATCACCTATCATTACTGCCACTTTATATGTAATGTGGAGGCCCTGCCCCCACCGATTATAAAATGTAGAAATAACTGACAGTACTAAGTGACTTACTGGATGTGGGGAGTGCGCAATGACTAATAGGAGTCAAAACCCTGCGAGATGGATTGGACAGAAATCTAGTTGAGTAATTTACTCAGTTACACAGTGAATCAGCAACAGAAATGGAAGAACATGGGATTTCTACTTTCTGGTGAAGGTTATTTTAATAGAACTTACCTCTTAGAGTTTAATTCAAAGTTCCAGAGATTATTGGCTTGCTTTCTTCAGAATCAGACATCTGATACTACAAGCTCCAGATGATTTGTCTTGCTCATCACAGGTTCATGTTAAATAGTCCCCATTGTTTGAACTTCATCATCTGCTTTGCTCTCTCATATTTAAGTTGGGGGCCCAAGGGATTTGAGTCTATGTATTTTCTAGTATACCACTATGGCAAGTTGCTTGGTGTTTGTATGTGTGCATGCATGTGAACACACCAATGTGATGGAGAAAATTAAAAGAAATCAGAGATAGTGAGGTACAATGATAAAAAATGAATAATATCGTGCTGACTCTGGCAAAAAGCACACTTCAAGTCTACGGTTCTACCTTTCTCTTATATCTGTCATGTATGAGTGTAAGTGCTTATATGTTATCTACACTCTTCCTGAACTTTGCTTAAGAGTTGTTTTCTGCTTAGACAGTGAATTGTCACAGAGCCTAATTAGCAAGATTGAAGAATATTTCAGCTTTCCATGTTCTGACTCCTGATTCTTGTCTAAACATAGAATTGATTGTTGTAGATGAAAAATTAAGGATGAAAAAAGAACCTTAGAATAAATGCAAATTAATAAATGAATAAACAAGTATAATTAAGTACTGGGCAATTCTCTTCATTAAACAATATCAAATAAATGGTAACTAATACAATAAATCCAAATAATGGAAAGGAGTTTCCCTTTCTTACAGTAGGTTTTTTTAATATTTTAGCATTCGACATTTTAATGACTTTTAAACTATGAT
Organism: Pteropus alecto; assembly: GCF_000325575.1. Taxonomy (NCBI): domain Eukaryota; kingdom Metazoa; phylum Chordata; class Mammalia; order Chiroptera; family Pteropodidae; genus Pteropus; species Pteropus alecto. The sequence continues at coordinate 28,281,706 of NW_006441955.1, read as the reverse complement.
CTGCTCTCATGTCCACATGCAATTAAATGCCCAATAGATATTTATTTTATATAGAATATTGGATTCTGTTGCAATTTAGCTATTTAGTCCAAAATATGTTCACGACTTCTCAAAGACCATGCTTTTTTTTTATTTATTTACCACTTCTCAGTTTCTGTCAATGATCCTATCTTCTGGTTCAGAGTCTTCATGAATTACTTATGCTGCAAAAATAATTTAATGGATAGCCTTTCACTTATTCAAAATTTTAACTAATTTATTTAAATTATGTATGTGTGTAAAGTGTTTTCAAATGTCCATCTATGTTATAAGTTTTATAAACACAATATATTTTTATAAGTGAAAGGCAAATTTAAATGATTTTGAAGAATAATATCATTCTTCATGCAAATAAATACAAAACATTTTGATAGTGGTAATAGCGATTATATTAGACTCTCAAATTCACTTCGATAATAGTGTCTTAACCAGCTGCATAGTAACTATAATGAGTTTTATGTCATAGGAATATTAGAAAGAGGGCTGAAAATTGATATTTTTGATGAAGCCTACACTAACAGATTAGTAAAAGTTTGTCTCCTTTCTGAAATGTGCTGCTAGCTAACTTGTTTTGGTGGGCTTGAGGAAACTTAAATATAAAATGAGTTTATTCATCACTTTTCATTGATTTATCCTGTTATTGAAGTGGGACCATTGTGTCATTTTTCTTTTCTTCATTTATTTATTTTTAAAATGCTTGTGCTCAGAAACTAATAAATAGTAATAACCTTATTAAAATATTACACTATAAAAGTAAAGTACTCAAAAATCTCATTTCTTTTATTGCAGTCAGAAAGTTTACATAGCTAATGTCTTATTTGGAATGAATTCTACAAAAGACCATTTACCTGAATGCTCTCTCCAACATTAACACAGTTCTAGATGTGGTTTTGTTTATTCTTTTTGCTCTAGAAAAGGAATGTTTTAAATGTTTTTAGAGTATAGGTTTATAGGCACAGAAAACAGATATCTAGTGTTTTGAAGAATTGTTTAGTCAGATCTAAAATGCACACTTAAAAACCAACGGGAAAATCTCTGTGGAGGAAAATGAAGATAAAAAGCAAAGATGTCTGCTGAGACAAGTGCTGTGAGTTGATTAGAGAATGTGTTTGTAGGTATACTGGAGGATGTCAATGCAAGGGCAAAATTGAGAAAGCAAGAGAATGATTGCAGAACAAGACTTAGGACACACAATTGGATAGAATCTAGATAAAATATAAAGTGAATGAGAGAACTAGAAGAAACCTTGACTTCAATTCAAAAGCAGTTCTCCATGATGTGAAGGAAAATTGAGGGCTATGCATTAAGCGACTTTTCTGTGAAAGAGAAAGTGAAAAAAATCTGCTGTGAGTGAAAGGATAAAGATACTAGGAAAATGCTGTGTGATGCTACAGGAGAAGAATAAAAATGATTATCAACAGGCTAATATGAAACAGAATAACCTACCTTTTGTAATAAGACCATTTTTCAAGTATGTCTAGAATACATTGTTTTTAGACACTGTATTTACTATTATTATCGATATTTAGCTATTTAGTTGTCTTTCAATATTTCAATATTTTGGGGAAACTGACATGTAAAATAACTGGAATCGTTTGGGTTACTGTGCCTTCCACCTTATGCAGGCCACATATCAGGCATATGGTACCCAGTTCCAGATGTCTCTCATGAAAGGGCCATTGACAAACTAAAAACATCCACAGAGAGTTAGCAAGATGTTGAGGGCTCTGGCCAGGCCATCTAAGAAATAATTTAGGAAAAGAAAGCTTTTCTTTCTAGAGAATCAAAGAATTAGAAAGACTTCTAAAGGTCATCTGGTCCAACTGTTTGATATGAGAGCTTTTAGAATCTCCAGCAGATGCAACACAGAAGTTTTCACTGTCCTTGCTGAGACTAACTCTTCCAGTGATTTTTTTTTTTTTTCCTTCTCTCTCCAAGAAGAAAGGATCTGTAGTTGAGACAGCTAGATAGGGGAATATAATTCTCTCTTTCTTATTTTAAAACTGTGATGTCGAGATTTAGCTGTACAACAAGTATCTCTCTGTTCTTCAGAAAACAGAGTGTCCTTTACTGGTTTTCCAGATCCTAAGGTTTCGCTCCACATTATATATCCTAATTTTATTTCTCTCCACATATAATCAGGCTAATCTCCTCACTCCATTCCATATGTTCAATAAGCAGATTGTTCTTATTCTGTCTTGTGGCTATTTTGGATTTCCACTGCTGTGTAACAAACCACTCCAAAACTTAGTGGCTTCAGACACCTCAATTTTTTATTCTCAAGAGTCTGTGGATCAGGAATTAAGGAAAGATTCAGCTGGGATGCTATTAAAATAAAACGAGTGAATTCTTTACAATGGCTTTATTGTACTATCTTTTATAGAGGTATAAATTTATTTATCCAGTCATCTATCGATAGATATTTAGATGGTTTCTAATTTTTTCACTATTGCCAGCATCAGTGTAATCAATGTCCTTTGCCAACTCCTTTTGGTCTCTGTTGTATGAAGTTCTACAGGGAGAACTGTTGAGTTACAATATAAGTTTACATAAAGTTGAGTACAAATAAATAAACCCACCGATGAAAGGCAATTCATCATGACCAGCTTAGGAGGATGACAATTTTTAAGTCTCTTCTCCACTCCCATTCTGATAGCAAACTGTACCACTGCTATTTTTATTTTCACTTATTTGAATATTAGTAAGGTTGAACATATTTTTATGTTTAATCATCATTCAGAGTTTTGTTTACTCTGAATTTTCTCCTCATAACATTTTTCTATTTTTATTGAGATGTTTTTTGTTTTATTTTATATCTGTGAGTAATGGGCTATAATAAAGATATTAAGTGTTTGACAACTATAGTAAATAATTTCCACAAATAAATTTTCTCTTAACTTTATTTATTATGTATTTTCTTATACAAAAGTTTTCTAAAATGTTGGAAATAAAATTTGCTTTTTTAAAAAAATAACTTCTGGGTTTGGATTTATGCCCCTCAATATTATATAAATATTTACTTATATTTAGTTTCACTATTTTCATTGCTTAATGTTTTATATAAATATTCAATCTGTCTAGAATTTATTTTTGTGTATGCTATGATGAAATTTTTTTTCAAATGTATAGCTAGCTGATTCATTATCATTTGTTTAATAATGCACCTATTTTCAACTAACTTGAAAAATCAAATTGAGTCTATTCTATACCACAATTACTTTGTTTTGTTCTCCACAAATATGTTACCTTAACTTCTCTAGCAACAGAGTTTGCTTTAATATCTGTGACACAAGTTTTTATGTTATTGTCAAGATTTCTGGGTATTCTTACAAATTCATTCTTCCAAATGACACTTGAAAAAAAAGTTTGCAGTTGTGTTATACAGCATCATATAGCTTTTTATTGAGTCAAATTTTTAGATTCATTTGGGAATTTAGAAATTTTTATAATCCTGACTCTCGCCACCACAAAAAAATATTAGGATTCTTTTATTTTATATTTATATAAATATTCCTAAGTTTTTATAGTCCTAAGTTTTATGAAGTTATTTTATATTGTCTTCTTTTATGCTACAATTTTTTTTTGTTTTATTTGCTTGTTATATTTTTCTCTTACTATTAGTAGTATATAACAAAACTATCACTTTTTAAAAATTATCAAAATTGTTTTACAATATCAAAATTTAGCATTAACCAAATATTGAACCACTTAATGGCTTATCTAATTGTTTCTTTTCTTTTAACTTATCGGTAGATTAACAAATCTTCTAGATAAACATTTATATTATGTTCAAATAATGGTCTTTTAGAGTCTACCTTTATATTAACAATACTATTTATTTATTATTATTTCTGTGTTTTATTACATTGGTTAGATCTTCTTGAATAATATTGAATTACTTTTAACTAACTTGACACTACAAAAATAAATTTCTTAAAATCAGTTAATTTTGTTGGTAATGGTGTTTCTGACATGGTACCAGGCACATAATGATTGCAACTGTGTGGAAAAAAAGTAAGACTAGCTGGCCACTTCCTAAGTAAAGCTTCTACTTCCAACGTGCAGTGTACTTGACAGTATTTCAGGAAATCAGAAGACTGAGAAAAAGAACAATGACTTATTCTGGAAAAACGAATGATCCAATTTGAGATTCAGAGATTTTTTATTTGTTTTGATTTTGATTGTTTTGTTTGTCTCTTTTGCATGAAAAGAAATGTTTTAAAGAAAAATAGAGCAAAGATAGAATAAGCAAGGCAAGAACAGAGATTAATGAAGAAGCTACAGATAGAACCTAAATGGAGTAATGAGTAATGAACAAATAATAAGTAAAAAAGAGGAAAAAACATGTTTCTCTTGTTTTACTATTTAATTCTAGCAGTTGGTAGTATAACAGGTACTTAAAAAGTACTTAATATATACTGTTAAATAACAGTTTGAATGAAGAATCAGTCAAATGTATGGACTAAGTGCCCATCTTCAACTCAAATGTCACCTCCGGATAATTCCCACAGGTGCATTAAGATCTAGTGTTAACATCCTGACTCCCAATCCTAGGGAATGTATGAATCAGCAGTTTTTCCTCCATAACTGAAAGCTCTAACTCATATTTTAGGGCAATATCCAGTGGGATTAGGGAGAGCTTGGACAAGACAATGAAGATAATTATCCAGTTAAGCTGAATAGGTTCTCGTTACTCCAGGCCACCCTTCTATTGAGCTCTTTTAAAGGAAATAGAAAAATAGGAAAGTATGCTAGTTGCTGAGGGGGAGATTTCAAAATACTGTTGGTTCAAACTACTGTTGCCGTCCTCAATAATAACATAATACTTTAAACAAAAGGAAACGAAAATGCATCTATAATGTAAATCTCATAAAACAAGACTACAGAACTGTTCACATGAGAAATTTGTGTAAGAAAAGTTATTATCTATATCACACCATAGGAGAAAGCTTTTAGTTAAGACTTAAAGAAATTTGTGGCCTAAGATCTTTACGTTGAAAAGTACATTTATAAGCCTCAGCAACTTGGTAATGCCTAAATACAAACTTTTAACTAGGAAGGTTTAGAGTCCAAAATGCACTGATGATTCAATCAAACTTTAGAGTACTCATTTCAAATGTCACAGTATTATACTTTCACATAAGCAGAGATGCAACATCAAAAAATACTAATTACTACACAAAGTTCTGAAAAACTAAAACAAAATCCTGTGGCAACAAAAACTGTATAAAGAGGTTTCACATGCTCTGATTTACTCATAGCTGTGGGCTTCTTTAATGCTTTTCATATGGTGCATTAGTTCAAACATCCCAGATTGCTAAAATGCACATTACTGATTTAAGCAAACTTCAGTATAGACTTGTTTGGGTTTTGTTTTGTTTTGTTTTTATTTTATTTTATTTTTTTTGATAAATTTTGTCACATATTGAAAAAAATATAGAGATAAAAAACTAAATTCTACACTCAGCTCTGATCAGCTCAGTGGCTATTAAACGTGTCATTCATATATCTTAATTTCTCTAGGACCTAATTGTGAAATGAATCAGTTTATCTCTAAAGCTGATCCTAACAGCCCTTTTCCAGCCCTGTAAGGCCAAGTAGGAGTAGGCTTTGACATGGCTATTAAAATTGAACTTAGCAGGGGATAAATGAACTCATAGGTGCTAAATCCACAAAATTCTTACTCAAGCAATCTAACCAGAACATCCAAATGAAAGAAGAATGGAATAAAGCATAGATTTGAGAAAGGAGTGTGTTTAGGAAAAAAAGGTGAGACATTCTGTTTAGGCCAAAAAAACTTATGGTTTAATGTCACTCTACTTAACAAATCAATTTAGGACACTCATTTGGGCAACTTCATTTGGGTGTGTGCTTGAGAGTTGAGTAGAAGAGAATTGCAGATAAAAATGCTACATCAGTCTTAAAATATCTGACATCCCCCTCTACCAGAGCTATCATGCCTAGCTGTTAAACCTATAATTCTCAACAATATCTGGAAAAATTCCAAATCACAGTTTCTATTAGTTGGGTTTGGCTGAGCCAAATAAGCTTACCACCTGCTCTATGGTGGGCTATAGTGAGGTAATTACAACAGACTGAGAAGACACCATGTATAATGACCCCCACTGGCCCTTCTGTATGACCAGGCAACAACAAAACAGACCTAAAATGGACTCTGTTCAGCCAATTTTGTTTCCTTGGCCATATCCATTGCCTATCTGGATCGTGGGTACAATCTGTTCGAAACTCTGCTAGAGGATAACTGCTGGGAAGTTCTGAATCAGCTACACCAGGGTGATTTGATTATGTTTTGTCAATGTGGCCATCATCCTCACTTCAAATTATGTGGCAACATTATTGAATGTGGAAAACTCAAGTAGGGGGGAAAGACTCTTGCCACGTGATCTAGATTGGGCTATTTATTTTATGCCTGGAGGTTTCTGGAAGACCAGAAGATAATAGAAAGTGCTCACTCAGAATCTCAATAGAAGATTTCCCAGTCACCCTGTGAAAAGGTCTATACTTTTATTTTCAGGCTTGCACAATTGGTTTATAAAAAAAAAAAAAGGGAGAGACGGAAGAAACAAAGTCAGGAGTGAAAGGGCAAGGACTCAATATATGTAAATGTTTCTATATAAGTTGATATAAAACACATGACTGTGAATGACTTCCAGAATGCTTGAATCCTGTAAGACACACAAAAAAATGAATGATCTGAACACCATCTGTTTGTCCTTTTGGTACATGTGGTAATGGTCACTTATCTGACTACCTGTGGATATGGAAATGCATTTGAAATAATGAAAGACCCTCTGCTCTATTATAATGACAACTACCAATGACATTTATAACCTTAGCAGCGGGTTAGAAACTATTTATGTCCACTCCCATTAAGAATTTTACCTCTTTTGACACGTCCATTTGGTTCTGTTTGAAAGAGAAAATCATTAGTCTGACCTAAAACCACAGATGAAGACCAACTTCTCTCGAGTAATTTACATATACTTAACTATTTATGAGTTCCCTGCTGAGCATCAAAGGTGGTTATCAATCTACCTACACCCCAAACTTCTAGAGAACATTCAGTTTCTGTTAAAAAAAAACATGCTCAGTTTCCTATGAAATGAAATTTGAGGTCAGAAGCATACTAGGCATTACCTTCTTTTCCTTGGAGAGTATTTTGGCATTTTTTTCAATGAATAAAATTTATCCATTCATTCAACAAATATTTATTAAGTAGCTACAATGTACTGAGCACATAGTCTAATTTTGGAACATGTTTAGATCTTCAGGAGAACAGTATATTAAAATCAATCTTATTTATCATCATCTATTCTTTTATTGGCATTCACAATCATTCCCTCTTCTTACCATAATTCATTTTGTCATTTGTTGACAGATAAGCTAAATGACAAAATTTGGCAAAATACAAAACATGGAATATCTCTTATTTGAAGCATGTGTACTAGTAGAATACTGGGTCTTTAAACTTATTCAACATAGCCTGCAATAACAACACTTGAATATGTACTTATCTTTTTTACTTGTATATTTATTTCAAGTTCTCATGTTTTTGACTTTCCAATTGATCTAAAACAAAAACAGCAGTTAATACTGTTGTATTTAATATCACTTCATTGCTAACAGTGGTGAGGCAGCAATCTTAAGGAAATTACTGCTGCTGCAAGTAAATAAGTTATACATGGTTTTGTTCAAGGAGTTATACTTCCAACATGCAGTGCCTTATGCTTTATTTTGCATTTCTTGATGAAAATAACTTGCTATCTTAATCTGGGAGTATATCAAAAACAAAGCATTAGAATCTTTGTCCAAACTACCAATACTCAGCATATTTTCTAAAATTATGTGAGTCAAATAGCAGGAAGATTGTTTAGAAAGCACAGAACAGTGTCAGAGAGATTTTGGAAAAGATAATTTTACTTCTAACCACTAATGACTTCTGAAGTCTTTTATTCATAGCAAAAAAAAATATTTTAGAAACAAAAATATGTTTATTGATGCCTTTTTCAAGTACTCTTTGTTTTTTAGCATGAAGAATAGAGTGCATTTGTTTCATTTTGTTTTGTTTTGTTTCAAAAATTCATAGAGTCTATTGAATTCCAGCTGACACTGCTGAAGGCAATTTTTAAGATTTTCCATTATATAATGAAAATCATATTTACATTACTTTGCATCATATTTCTGTGCTGTATAATTATCAAATAAACTATTTAGGAGTTATATGGGTGGGAAATTGGGGGAAAAAATTCCTAAACCACTTTCCTGTGGTTTTGTTTGTTTTTCTTTCTCTCTTTCTTCATAAAGTGTTTATAAAATGGGCAAGTTTAGGGGAACTTTCTAATTTGTGGACGGTGGTTCCAAGCTGAGCCTATACAGTTTTATGATTGCTTAGTTCCAAAATGAATAAACACATTGCTCTTCTACATAGCAAAATGCCCAGGACAAGGCAATGTAAAAGAAATGAAGCAGAAAAAAATATATTGCACCATTTTTTTTTTACATTTTATTTAAAATTAATATAAAGTGATTTTGGCTTCTAGGATCAAGTGAACACTTTCTGTTTGCTGTCTCCTCATTTCATCTCAGCTGCACTTGGCCAACAAACCAATCCTACAACAACTTTTGAGAAAGTCCTCTTAAGTAGGTATTAAAGATTTAGTCTTTCCTTAAAGTCAGCAGCTGATGTTTCTATGTTTCTATTATTTATTTTGAATCTAAATGATTTTTGCTTTGAAGGGTGTGTGTGTTAGAGAGGGAGAGGGAGAGGGAGAGGGAGAGGGAGAGGGAGAGAGAGAGAGAGAGAAATTCCTCATAGTCTTTACTTTGCTATGCAAACCAACTTTTCAAAGACTGGCAAAATTCAGCCATCTGCCCACAAAACGCTTGCTACATCAGCTTCAGAACAAAATATCTGGAAGTCAAATTGCTTTAATGTTCATGTTTTAACATACCATATACGTCTAAGCAATTGGTATGCAACAGAAAAAAAATTCTGTTTGAGAGATTTTGTTTTTGGCTGACAAGCATGATTTTCTGGTGAAAATCCATAATTCTGTGTTGACTAATATAAAATACATGAGTAAGAAAGCAGGAAGGCTTTTGCCACATAGTAGCATTCAACTAACAGAATTTGGATTTGTATCTGAAAGTTAGGAGGTCTTAATGTATTCAATATTTTTGAGAAAGATAACAAAGTATATTCCTACTTGTCTGCTGCTTGTCCAAACTGTAGAGGTTAACCTAACAAACCATTTAGTCTGGTATTAGGAATGTGTCCATGAGAAGAATAGCAAAAATACAGACTTTGTTCATGAGTATGTGAGGGGATCCGAGACATGTGACTATCATCCTTCTTTCTTTTATAGCACAAATAAAATTCTTGAAACAGCAGTTGGTTGTAACTTTTTCTGCTCCTTTACCTTCTATTTACTTCTTAAGGCATTAAATAATCTGTTCACAGAGTAAAGGCTTTTGCCTTTACTCCACATGGAAATTGTTCACTTCAAAATTTACCTAGAGGCCTATCAGTAGCCAATGAAATATCTACTTTCATGATCCACTTTTTGAGATTCATTTGAAACATTATTTTCTCCTTGAAACAGATTTAATCGCTGCAGGTGATTTAGTTACTTTCTTCTTTGTGTTCTCATAACAAATTGTTTATAGCTCTCATATTAGAGTAACTTTGATGTGTTATAATTTATCTGTGTACACAGTGGCTGCTCTAACCAGACAGTAAACTCCTTAAAAGCAAGAAATGTTACTTATTCATTTTGTAACACTAACATTTAGTAGATATAGTGATCATATTGTAAAAGCACAACAAATACTTATTGAAGAAATGAATAATGAAGAAATCTCTGACCAGTTTTAGAATAAACTTGTGTTCTATGATTCAATATAATTTTATCATTTATATTAGGAAAAGGAATCAACAGATGTCAATGATTTTTACAAATAGCTTTTTCTTACTAGCATATATCCTTCCTGGAATACTATTTTTGTTATGTTAAACCCCTGTTCCATCCTGCATGTAACTAATAACATTAAACATCTATGAACGGGAGTCTTTAATATCACCTTTTAGACTATACACTTAAGTCAAAACTTCTTGAGATCATTTAGCATTTTTAACATGTTTTATTTTCCTAGTACATTCCACTAAAACTTATATATTGTAGAAAGGGTAGTGGTCTCTGCCATCTTTTAAGTACAATTAAGTGCAATTAAGTACTGAATGATCCAAAGGTGAAGGCAAAAAAGGAGGGAAGGAAGGAAGGAAGGAAGGAAGGAAGGAAGGAAGGAAGGAAAGGAAAGGAAGGAAAGGAAGGGGAAGGAAGGAAGGAAGGAAGGAAGGAAAGGAGCGAGGAAAAAAGGAAAGAAGTGGGAAAAAAGGAAGGAAATAGGGAAAAAGTCCCCTAAATGTATTTCTATTTCTTTATCACAATAGAGAAAATATTTTAAACTATAAATTCAGATTGATTTACTATTTGATGGCATATATGTTTTAATTACTTGATTGTCAAAAACACCAAAATGTCAACTAAAAGTAGAGTATCAAACTGGAAAATTATTATAACAGTAAAGGGTTATTTTCTTAAGGGGAAAAAAATTCACTTAGAATTAAATTTAAAAATAGATTAACGCCACATACACACACACACACACACACACATACACAGTAATTTGAATGGCCAGAAACCATTTTAAATGATAAATGATATTATTTTATCGGTAAACATAATATTATTTTTCACATGTAAACATGTTAAAATGTGGTCTCAATCTTTAATTTTAGGGAGTTATTTTAGTTTTGTTTGTTATAATAATCAGTGTGGACTGGAATATGTTGAAGCAAGCATTTCACAAACTGTTAGAGAATTTAGTGTAAATTTTTAAAATTGGAAAAATACTTTGTATTTTTTTTTTAGTTTTATTTCATTAGTTTCAAGTATATAATACATTGGTTAGACATTTATATAGTTTATAAAATGATCCCCCTAATTAGTCCTTCTCTCCTCTGGCTCTCCACTTAGCCAATCTATTAATGCTAACTACATTCCCTATGCCATGTATTATTTTATTCAGAAACTCAAATTTTCAACATTGTGCCACTAAAATTACTTAAATAGCAATGCCAACACCAAAAACAAACAAACAAACAAATGAAAACATAGGTCATTTTTTTAAAACAAAGATGCAATAAAATAAACAATTTTCAAAAGTATAGCTTATATACAAACACATGACAACCATTTTAAGAACTTTGAAAAGAGATTACTAATGAAATGCTTTCTTAAATTACTACTGGGTTCAACAGGAAATCAAAATAACAAAATTAGAGAGACTGCATAGACTATAATAAAAGATTGACATTACATATTAAAACTTATTTGTAGATTTCTAATTCATGATAAGACTTCCATTTCAAGATGGCAGACTGACCACATGTATTATTTTCTTATCTCCAAAGAGCCCTTTGAAATTATAGTAACCAAACAAAACAGTTTAAATTAAATTGAACAGATGAATTGAGGGTGGAGGTGGAGAGGGGATAATCCACATGCCTCTAGAGATTTCATAAAATTTCTAAGATGTGGAAAGCTAATGCAAGAAGAGTAAATAAGAACAGGGCAAGGTAATCAGTGAAGAATGTGAAGAGTTCCTCAGCTAGTGTTTTTTCATAACCAAGGAAAGACTTAGAAATAATGGATACAAAGAGAGGTAAGAAAGAGCCATGGAGTCTCATCAAACCACAAGTTATAGCTGTTGCCAGGACACTGGATTTCTTTTTATTCAGAGACTAACAATTGAAAAAGTGAGTCACTATTGTGATAGGAAAATTGACTCTGATCAGCATGCAAAAGTAAGAGTTCATTTGCACACGAGCACAGAAAGAATGTTTCCTTGTATTCCTTGTGCCACTGTGACTGTGATGGACATGCACAGCCATCCCAGCCTGAAAGGTATGAACACCAAGTGTTATGGACTGAATGTTTGTGTTCTCCCAAAATTCATATGTGAAATCTAATCACCAGTATGATGGTAGTTGGAGGCTGGTCCTTTGGGAGGTAATTATATCATGAAGGTGGAGGCCTCATTAATGGGATTAGGGGCCTTATGAGACAAGAAAGCTAGCTTTATGATGTGTGAATATAAGGAGACGTCATCTACCTGAAACTTAGAAGAAGACCCTCACCAGAACCCAATATGCTGACTTCCAGTCTCTAGAACTATAAAATACAAATATTTGTTGTTTAAGGCACTCCATCTATGGGAATTTTTTATAGCAGCACAAATTAAAAAAGCAATCTAAGGCTCAGACCCAACAGGATTGAAGATTTGGGTCACACCATGAGGTAAGCCATCAAGACTTCTTGAAATGATAGATGAGCATGGGGACAATTTAGAATGGATAGTGGAAGAAGAGGATTGGTACCAGTTGTAGCTCTGAGACTACATGCACATTGGAGGCTACAGTTTATTCCAATAACCTTCATCTTCTGTGTCTCCCCAGGAAGAAAGTCCTACAGGAACCATGGAAGACCTGCTCCCCACCTTACAGATCTGTAACATACATAGAAAGGACTACGGTGCCAATGAATAGGCACTGCTCAGGGTTCTTGTTGCAGAAAGCATAATTGATTGATCTTCTCAGCTGCTGCCCTAGTGGATCCATCCATCATCATGTTTCTACTAATGCCACACTATCCACTGCTGGTCCCACCTAATGAATGAGCACAGTGGGAGTTCCAATGCAATTCTAGTCCTCTGATATTCACGGCTCCTTTAAAGTGTATCATTTGCTCAAGAACTCCCCGTTGCTGGCCAAAACTTTCTTAGAACAACACAGTCATCTGAGACTGCTCTTTCTGCTCTCTTTTCTTCCCCTTCTATATCACAGTATTCAGATTTACCTCACAGTCTGAGTATAGGCCCTACCTCATCTGGCTCCCTCCACTTTTTTCTTTCGCAAGCGCTTCCCCAGCAAATATCTTATAAGTTTGTTTCTGCCCTGGAATCTGTTTCTCAGAGGACCAAGATTAAAAACCCTCCAAATTCAATTTTAAAAAGAACAATCATAGAATAATAAGGAGATATTAACATTAAATATTCTCTGAAAAAAAATCAAATTTATTATTTATTTATTTTATTTTTTATTTTTTATTATGTTGACATTGGTTAATGGATAAGTTTCAAGTGTACAATTCAACAGTAAGTCATATATATTTTGCATTGTGTGTTCACTACCCATAATTAGATTTCTTTCTGTTATCACATATTTGACCTCTTTTATTGCATTTACTCCCCATCCTCTGATAACCACCACTAGTCTATTGTCCAAGTTCATGAGTCTCTGTTTGTTTGTTATGTTTGTCTGTTGCTTTTAGGTTTATATCCCATGTATAAGTGATATCATGTGGTTTCCAACTTTTTCTGTTTGGCTTATTTCACTTAGCATGTTTATCTCAAGGTCCATTCATGTTGTCACAAATGGCAATATTTCATCTCTTCTTATGGCTGTGTAATATCCCGTTGCATGCATGTACCACATTTTTTTATCCAATCATCTATTATAGGACACTTTGGGTGCTTCCCTTTCCTGGCCACTGTGAATAATGCTAAGATGAAGATTGGTGTACAAATATCTTTTCGGATACATGTTTTCAAGTCTTTGGGGTAGACTTAGAAAAAATATTAGTGCTGAGAAATATGACAGAAAAGATAATAGACATAGAGAACTGATCACAAAGGACTGACATTAGACAAATAAGAATCTAGAATGTGAATAGAGCAGAGAAAAAAATGAAAGAATTTCTGAGCACTGATAAGAAACCCAAAACTTACACTGAATAATATCCTACTGAATTAATTAATTAAAAAAAAAAAAAAAAACGATCTACTTACAGTCAGGCATTTTGAAGTTTCCAGACACTAAATATAAAGACAAGAGTCTACAGCTTTTATGCATCAGAACACATCAACAATGTGAACGTGAGTCAAATGGCAATAGACTTCTCAACAGCAGTAGTAGATCCTAAAAGACTATGAAAGGACGAAATCAAAATCAGACAGAAAATAATGTTCACCCTGAGATTCTAAGCTTAGCCAACTTATTAATCAAATTTAAATAAACTAATAGCTATTTTCAGATATACATGAACAGAAAATGTATGGTCTATGCACATTTGCTTAAGAAGTTTTTTTTAAGATCTCTAGAAACATAAAACATAACTATAATAGACAAAATAATTCCTTCCCAAAGACGCCCATACCTTAATTCCAGGAACCTCTAAATCTGTGACCTTATACGGCCTAGGGAGAGGGATTTTGCAAGCATGATTAAGGTAAAGATCTTGATATAGAGATATTATCCAAGCGGGTCCAATGTAATCACAAGCCTGGAGGAGTGAGACAGGAGAGAGGAAGAGTTTTAAAGATGCTATGCTGCTGGATTTGAAGATGGTAAAAGAGATCACCGAAAGCTAGAAAGGACAAGGAAACAGATTCTCCCTAAAGCCTTCAGAAGAAATGAAGTTCTGCTGAGTCACCTTGGGATTCTAACCTCCAGAACTATAAAAATAAATTATATTATTTTAAGCCTTCAATTTTGTTGTAATTGGTCACAATAGCAATAGGAAACTAATAATAACAAAAGAAAGAGTGGCAGAGGTATGGGGTCCCAGAAAGAAGACAACTCATCTTGAAGTAGTTAAAGAAAGCCCAAGACGAAGCTTTGCAGAAAGCCCAGAAGCAAACTTCTTGGGTTGCAAGACTGAGACACAGGAATTTGAAAGAGAGTGATTTGGGGGAAAATATCATGGTCTTATTAGGAAAAAAAACAAAAACAATGAGATTTAATATAAGAAAGACAAGGCAAGACATTGGGAGATGGGCAGAAGAAAATATTATATTTTGTTATATTGCTATTTTATCTTGTTTTGCTATTGTTTTATTTTAACATAAAAATTAATTTAATATAACTTTGATTTATAAAGAAGAAAAATAAAAGTGTAAAATTGAAAAAAACAGGTGAAAATTTAACTGAGATTATAAGCATTAAAGCAAAGAAACCACAAAAATGAAATCAGTAAATGTGATTATCTTAAATTTTTGCATTTTTGAAAAGACCAAATATGTAAAATTAGAAACAAATAGCAACAGAAAAAGACATATTTTCAACAAATATGACAAAGAATGTATATTTTTTAAGTCTAAAGAACCTTTGCAATCAGTAAGAAAAGTCAAACATTTCTTTGAAAGCACTGGCAAAGTACATGGACAAGTCACAGAAAAATTATGAATGATTAATAAACATAAAAATGGGTAACCTCTTTAATAGTTAACTTGATGTATACTAAAACAAAAAATAAGTATTTTTCTAACTTATAAAAATGATGATGAAATTGATTGATGGTAGTAAAATAGTGATGTGAGAACTCATAAATGACATGAAAAGGTAAAAATTAAAACAATTTTTCTGAAAGAAATTTAGCAATTATACAGTCTTAAAAGTGTTCTACCTTTTGAAATAGTAATTCTACTTCTAGAAATCTGTTCTGAGAGATTTATGTACTTGAATATGGTGTTGCTTATAATGGTAAAAATTATAAATAATTTAAATGGTCCACATTAGAAGTCTATTTTAAGATATCATGGAACACATACTGTATGACCATTAAATTTCATGTTTATGAGGATTACTTGACATAGAAAACATTTTAAAATACAGTGTTCAGTTAAAAAAATCTTGAATAGATGGACACACATGCCATACACTCCAAAGGGATTTATATATTTTTAAAAAATTAAAAATATTCGAGATATTACATTCTGTTATGTATAATGTTAGCATATTTAATTTTATCTGTATATTTTTCTCATTTTTCTACAGTGAATTATTTATATATATATACATATATATTATATATAACTATATATGTAGTTATATATAGTTATATATAT
>NW_006441955.1:28209137-28265564 GCF_000325575.1 Pteropus alecto | reverse complement strand
TCTCTCTCAACAAATGAACAGAACTACAATACAAAGAGTATTTATTTTATTTCCTGGGGCTTATGATTTTTACATTGCCATTTTTGACAGACCACAATTTCTTTACCAGAGTAATTGGTGACCTAAAGAAATGAAATAACCTCTTACCCAAATACAAAATTTAGAAGAATATACTTCAGTACTTGATTTTCTCCATGATGTCATTATCTACCAGCCCCTACCTTCACTTCCCTCTCTGTCTAAACTTGTCTCCAAGGTCACTAATTTTAAATTCTTTACCAATGTCTTCAGTACTCTCTTTGTCTTTCTATCATATGATCAAGGCACTCTTCAAACATAGATAAATAAAATATTTAGTCTACCTATTTTCTTCTTTGGGATATTGAAAATATTCAAAGAAAAATATGAAAAATGATTAATTACCTTTCAAATTTACATTTATACCCATCTTTTTTCAGAAAAGATACTATTCTTTTATTCCTTGCTTGCTCTCTTTCTCTTTCTTTCCTATAACCCCATCCCTCCTTTCCCAAATATTTTCTCCTGTCAATAGCAAATCCTTCCTTTTCAACTACAAAAAGGACAAGACTTGCCCAGGTCACAGCCTATGAGATCTCAGCTGTGAAGCATAAAGAACCATAGTGAAAGGAAAGGGTTCATCAAAAATGGCAGTGTTAGCCCTAGAGCCTCCTAATGGGGATGCAAACTGCCCCCTGGGGAAAAAAATCTAGTAGTTTTAGTTACCAATGTGCCAACTGATGTGAGCGGCTAATATTATACTAAGAGGCAGTATACCAGCAAGAACTAACTCAGGAGAAGATTCTCTAGATTTAAGTCAAGGCTCTACCACTTATTAGTCCTGTGACTCTGTAACAGTTACTTAAATCTAGGGCCTCACTGTCCTCTTATATGAAATGGGGCTCATGTGGACCATATTGCTGTTACTACAGAAGGTTTGTATGAGCATCCAAAATAAAATGTGAATAATTAAGTATAATGCTTTATACAGTAAATAATATATATTAGTTGCAATTATTAATTCTGTTGTTAATGTTATTTGACTGATCTGGTGGAGTCCTCTATAACCAGATTCATGTGGTCAGATAGAAGGTAATTGTGCTGTCCTTGTGTTTTCTCTTTGATTTAAAGCCAAAATTCAGTGAATTTCTATCAATTGGAATGGATAGTCTTGGTAACTCAAAGAATTACCATATAACCCTAGAGATCATTGCCCATTCTTTTTGGACAGAAGTAGAAGTTATCAAAACTCCTCTGGCTACCTTTTTTTTTTTTTTTTAAAGAAGGGTTGTAATATCTTGGAATAAATTTTTGTGTTCATTAAGAATATGTTAGAGATCAGTGTCTTTTTGTTAAATTACACAGTTTGACAAGTTCAAAAGATGAATGAGTCATGAATAATGACTGTTAATTAATAAATAGTTAATATATCATGGAATGATTTCCTTCTTATACTATTTCTTGAGCAAACTTTTATTGACAGGCTACTGTGTTCCAGGATCTTGCTCTCATAGAATTTATAACTTAGACTAGAGCTAAAAAGTAACCACATAAATATGAATACACTTACAAATTATATTAAGTGTGAATAAAAGCTCAAGGTAATTAAAAATATATATAAAATGAATAATAAATGACATTTAGTGAGGAGAACCCTCAAAAAGTGGCAGATTTAAGGTCACAAGTTTAGTTTTAGATATGTTAAGGATCAATGCCTATGAGATCTCCAACAGAGATGTTACATCCAAATTTGCAGATATAGGTCATAAGTTGTGTGTCTGTTTGTTTCACCCAACGAAAAGATTGATAATATCACAGTAAATAGAAAGCAATTATTAATCTCATGAAAGGATTTTTTAAATATTGGTGAAACAGTTGTTGGATGTGTTCTAACTTGGGGCTGGAAGTAGTGAAGTATAAACAATAGAGGACCATAACTCTGCTCTACTCATTTCACGTTGGCAAAATGCACTACAAAGGGACTGTTTCTTCAGAGATGTTTTGTTCTACAGATCAACATAGTATGTTTGGCCAAAAAACAAACAAACAAATAAATGTATTTACTCCGTTTCAGGGAAAAAACATAAAAATAAATACCAAAGGATCTTTTTTAAATACTGTTTGATTACCACTATTCTGCTATCCTATAAATAAAGTATTACCCCCAAGGTTATAGATTTCTCTCAGAGAAATTACTCAGGTGTCTTGACATAAAAAATATCAACTTTCAAGTGCTGGGAAGTAGCATGTCATCCTAGGGAAGTCACAATAAGCACTCTAATCTGAGCTAAGTAACCCGAACTACGAGTGGAGGCTGAGCAGGGAAAAACAAAACACACTAGCAGAAAAGGCAAAAATCGTAGTATTTTCTGAAATTCCTTCAATTTGGTAAAAAGCCAACTTCTAAAATAGTAGCTCTTCAGTAAGCAGGTTTTGTACTTAATAATAAGAAGCTTTAAAAAAATAATTTACTAATCTGAATTTCTATGAAGAAAAGCATGGCTACCCTTGTGCTTCCTAGACCATAAAAGATCTTAAAGGTAACTGCACACTTTCAGCTGGGATGAGGTGGTGAAAACTGGCGTCAAACCTCAACGCTGGTGTTGTGAAAGATATTTGACGGCTCTGGAGTTCAAACACCAATGTGCTTTCTTCCGCTTGTTATATATATTAAAACTAAGTAAAAATATTGAAAGTGAAATATTCTGAGAATAGGACAATTCTCTTTATAAGCTTATTTTGACTTCTCAAGAAAGAACAGGGGGAAAAGAAAAAACAGAGTTAACCTCTGTTTATCTTGAAGGCAACTATAACGCTTTTGAATATAATTTAATTTCAAACAATTAAATCCACTAAAAAATAAGAAAGGAAAGAAGAAAGAAAAGAGAGAAGGAAAGAAAAGAGGGAGTGGTATGGTATTAATCAGTTGTTTGGTAGCTAAAAAGGAGGAAAGGTGGAAGGAAGGGAGAAAGTGCGGGGGGAAAAAGTCCTTAGGTAAAATTATTAAAATCCTAAAACTTCAAAGAGCTTTAACAGTGTTCTAGCTCAATCTGGTCAGGAATTTGATAATTTTTTCTTCCCCTCTATTATTTACTCATCTTGATCAATCACAATAAAAGGGAGCAAAGTCCATTCCCTTGCTAAACACACCTAATTTATTATTCACTTTTTCCTTATGAATTTTTAATTTGCCTTCTAATAACTTTTACTCATTGGTCCTAGTCCTACCCTCTAGGCTTACCAAATAATGTCTATTTCCTTTTCTCATGAAAACCCTTCAATACAAAAAGCCCTGTAGTCTCAGACACTCAGGAAAGACCCCGATCCATGAGGATGCCCAGTCTTGGCAGAATCACAGCAAGTAGAAGCAGACCATCCCTCAAATGGAATGCCACTTTAGAAGTAGATATGACATCATTCTGATGAGAGAAAATGTTGTGGCTGGACTCCTGTGTTGCAGAGCATTTGGTAACATTAAACAGTGAGGCCCATCTTCACAGGGAAACTAAAAACAATTGCAAATGGGGTCAGACTTGCCCAAGGGAGCCTGAGGCAGAAGTATTCTGACAGGAACAGAGAAGATTGGTGCTCTGATGCAGTCAGTAAGGCAATTCTTATATTTGCAGTTTGGCTCAGTAACATTAGAATGATTTGATTCTACTGAAACTAAAGCAGAAAATCTGTTCACAAAAGCATTGTTTTTTACATGCAGGGAGATAGGAAACTAAAGAATTTATGAAGGAGGATAGAAGATGGTGAACACACTAGAGACCCAGCTCCAAGCAGACTATGCAAGCCCTCAAGATGGTATAAGAGCCTTGTGTAGGCACAGCCATTGTAGAAATCTCAGTGAACTCAAAGTTTGATCACAGGAAGGAGACTAAGACTGAAGATGGCATGTTTCCTATAGTAAGAAGATCGTATTTTCCTCCAAAATTCAATTACAGATTTTCTGCAGATACAGTTGAAGTTGTGACCCAGGAAACAGGACACAGAGAGCAAGCAAAGATTTAAAATGAGGCAACTAGTAGATTTAGAATAATTTCTTTGCTTCTGTGATTAGAAAAATTCTCCACGTTGAAACCCACTGAATAAAGGGGAGGGAACAAAACACCTGAGAAATCAACCCCAGATAAAAAAAAAAAAAAAAAGAAAAAAGCAAATACAACCAAAGAATCAGTCAAATAGGACTAAACTCATATGAATAATGATACTGTCAAGAGGCAAGTTATATCTAATGGAAATAAGCCACCAGGTTGTCGGTCTCCTGATTGTTAAGATAGATCCTGATGGACATGTCGATAGCCCTCATAAAAGGAATAGGTAGAAAAAGTTTGGGCCTAAACGTCAAATCTGAGATAGCTTCACTAGCAGCAAGAAAAACCAATGATATTTTCTATAATGGTAAGATTACAAATTAAATAGTATTAGAATCAGGTTAGAGAATTTTTCAAGTGGAGCCAAACCAAAAAAAAAAAAAATTGTTTGCATTAACAATATACTAGTCTAGGAGAAAAGAGTGGTAGGTAGTTTTCATGTTGCAACATTATTCTTAGAAATTACATCCTGAGCTTGGTTTCTCGACTCACAAAGAACTCTCTCAATGGTCCATTTACTTTCTGAAACAAGCCCCTGACAATCTTGTTTATATTTGTCCCTGTTAGAGCAATAATATTTTACACAGAAATTAAGCAGAAGAAATTCTAGTTCAATATGGGCTTGTGTTTTGAATGGAGGTGATACCTACTCAGGCATCTGCCATGTGGTCTGAGAAGCAGAAGAAAAGCCTGCAGAGGGAGAAATGTGCAACAGAAATCCAAACAGTGTCAGATATAAGATGCAGGGACTCTTTTCTGGTTTATGGTTAAAATTTTACTTTATAGATCCAAATTTCTTCCAGACTGAGGGCCAACATATGCCTTCTAGTATTCTTCATGAGCTACTTCTATATTCTTTTAATAAACATCTCTCTTTTGCTTTAGCTAATTTAGGTATTGTTGTTGTTGTTGATGATGATGATGTTGTTGACAACTAGAATCCTACATACTACAGAACAGAGTTGTGTTCCTAATTTTGCGCAAAATTTTCCACAGATTTAATTTTAGATGTAAAAATCTTTTTTTTTTTTTTTTTCCAATCCTTTCTTCAGTCAATCTGAAGAGCCTACTACAATCCTGGATAGGGCGAGCTCCTTAGAGAAGCCTTCTGGCAGAATCTAGCATGTTGATTCAATTCACTTTAGCAAAAGTACCCAAACATGAGGCACCTGTTATGTGTTTAGACACTGATCTGGGTGCTGAGATTTTGTTGGTGGACAAGGTGCAGTCTTAACTTACAAGGAGACTATAGAGTCTATAGAGAAGACTAAAGTGCAGTGTGGTGAGTCTTAAAGGAGGAGTAAACTTGCACAATATAAGAGCACAGAGAATGGACGTCTATGCGTCTTTAGAAATCCAGAAAAGGTTTCTAAGGGAAATGAGGTATAAAGCAATACCCAAAAGATAAGCACAAGTTAAACTAGATTAAAGAGTTAAGGTCAGGAGAACATCTCCAGGTCGAAAGTAAAGCATGTCACAAGGCTTACAGGCAGTACTTAATATGAGTAAGTTTTTACTATGGCTGGCATCTAAAATTCGGAGCAGAAACTGGTGACAAATAAAGCTCAAAAAGGCAAGGGATTCGATGTTAAAGGCAGTGGAAAATCTTTGACAAATTTCAAGCAGGGGGGTTACACAATCAAAAGGGCGTTTTAAAGAGATCATGCTCTTCTAAGTGGGTTGGTGAATGGCAAGGCTGCCCCTTCAAAGAGACCTGGAGGAGTAAGCTGGTTCAGTAATCCAGGCCAAACATGACGATCCCCAGGATCAGTACAGTAAATGAGAGGACTGAGACAGTGAAAAAAGACAGTGAGCTAATGACTAAAGCATTCTGCTGGGGAGATTGTACTAAAAACTCTGAGATAAAGGGTCAGATCCCTTCTTACCATAATCCAAAAACAAAAAGGCTTTGATGCCAAATATAACCACATCAAAATATTTCAAGAGTTACTTTCCATTCCAGAACACTTACGCTCTTGGTAATTTTTATAGTTATCTGAGCCTCTAAGTCCTCCCACACTGGATTGAAACTTTACTTAACCACTTTACTGCCACATAAGTTATGAAGCCTGAGGCCGGCCATAAAGATGTTAATTTAATGAATATTCATAATCAATAAATATTCATTAAACAACATTTCCGTTCCAGGCATGCTGTTGCTCCTGGCAGGTCCCTCCTGCATGGCAGAGTGCACTTGTTAAATGAGTGTTGCTCATTGCAGAAACACCTTATGGGATTTCATGAAAGAAACTATATTCATCTACAATACATACAGATGTGTAGAGACAAGTTTGAACAAATTCTGTACAAAAGGAAAAAAAAACTTTTCCTTTTTTGTACAATGCTTGTGTTTCACGTGTCAAATGCGTGTCCAAATATATGAAACCCTATTGGAGAAACCAAGTAGACTTCAAAGGGTTTTATTTCTATCTCTATGTGCTAGGTAAGTGCAAAGGCAGTTGTCCCTAACCAGCTCTATGGCTGCCTGATAAAAAGCCAAGTTTTAAATGCAAATGAAGAGTTGTGAGCATAAATGCTCAAAAAATATGTTTTGCATTGTATGATGACTTTTGAGAAAGCCATCCATATTATGTTAGATGAAGTACCTATGATGCTGTATACATTTCAATTGGAATATGTGTAGTTTATTAAGATAAATTATTATTTTTTTAATGGAAATTATTACTCACAATGTCTCTCCTTGAAAACCCAGAAGAATTCTGCATGACCACCACCCAAGGAACCTTCACATGTTCTTACTCACTGATAATAACATAAAACCTACTGGATATTGACAATTAACAGATAAATACTACTCCAAAATGTTATCTGCTTCAGAATTTTCTGCTTAATAATACTGTATAAAGCAGGGGTCCTCAAGCTCAGGACCCAGGCTACATAGCAGGAGGTGAGTGGCAGGGCAGCGAGCAAAGCTTCATCTGTATTTGCAGCCACTCGCCAGCGCTAGCATCACCGCCTCAGCTCCACCTCAGATTCTCAAAAGAGCACCGGTCCCTGGTGCCAAAAATGTCGGGGACTGCTGGTATAAAGAACCAAATATTCATCTAAATGAGAGATGGTACAGGCCTGAACTGAGGCAGGAGTATGGGCATGCCATAGATTGCTTCAGGGAAACGAGGCTTTTCTGCTGTGTTCTAAAAGTATGTTGAGCTTCCAATCAGTGTCTAGCAATACTATCCTTCTCTCAGATACCTAAGATTCTTCCCACAAGTGTGGATATCCACAATCATCACCCTAATTGTGGGGCAATCAAGCAAATACAGAAACTCCAGTTGGTCTGCCACCATGCTACCAACTCTATGAAAAAGTAGGTTTCTTGAGAAAGGGCATCTTTAGCACTGGGCTTCAGGCTCCTGAAGGAGTTAGCCAAGAAGCTGTGGAAGACTCATAGAACCTTCATAGAACATTTAATGAGTTCTGTTTGTGGTTGTTGTTGCCATTGTTGTCACTGTTGATTTTCAATATTGTGTGGGTTCTTTCCTAAAATTCCCCTCCACATACTCTCGACAACTTTCATTCTAAGAAAAATGAGAGTTTAACTGTAGAGGTAGGTTTCTCTAGCTCCGACAATTTGACCTTTTATTTTTTCCTTCAAATCTTGGAACTTTGATTAATACTTACATATTTTGGGTAAAGTACTAAGGTTTTTGATTCAATAAAGATGGCATTTACTATCATGTGCTTGACATTCTTTGAATAGAAAAGAGATTGGTGGGAAGGAGTTATTGCCCCAAGCATACAAATAGGATAAAAAGCCTCATCTGGGACACACTATCAAAGGAAAAATTATATCTTTATATTTTTCTGCCTTCATTTTCTGGGTAAACATTCTGTTAATAGTTCTTATGTTACATTATTTTCCTTTTAAAAAGAATGATATAGAAACTACAATACTCTCATAACCAAAGTAACTGCTTGTCAAATCCAGGTCACTAATTAGCCAAATTAAAATTTTCATATACTCAACAGTCACCCTCACTGCTAGACACTTGTTATTCCTCCAAAGGAAGCTTTAATGGTCATCCTATTACCTAAGCAATTTTAATTGCGTCTTGTGGCATACCATTAGTTTTATTAGTGAGTTACTTAAGCATTCTCATGAATAATAATTGCAAAATACAATAAATTTTTAAATACAAATTATAAAAAAGAAAAGTGAACTCAAATACTTTTCTTGGTGACTAATTTTAACCCATGTTGAACTTTGTCTATAAATTTATAATTTTTTTTTTTTCAGTCCGAGAAGAGAAAACTACAAGGAAAAACTTCCATCTAAATTGGTTCCATGTGACACTATATTTTACAAAATTGTATGTTAGGAAAGTGTAATAAATTGACTTGAAAACTATGTATTGCTAATAATATCTTTGTTACTGTGATGACTTTGTCTAATTCCAAAGGTCCTTTTATCCTAATTCTTGATGATCTATGCAACGTAGCAATATACATACTATTTCTTGCTTTTAATTCAATGAGAGATAATATTTCCAAAAGCATTTCAAGAAAGAAAAAGAGTTAAAAAAACAAAGGTATAAATATCAGTCCTGTCTTGTGGTAGAATTCTCTAGTCGCCATTCTTTTGGGATATCACATGAATCTGTCCTCTGAAGCAATGCAACGGTATATAGTAAGGATGAAGAAATTGTGTTTCTATACTCAAATTCGGTGCTTCTTACTTCAAATATTACCCAATTTGAAATGGCAGTAGAAAATTAAATATGATAATATATTTATGGAGGTTGAGTCTTTCATATAATTAAACATCCTGAGAAACTTTTACAAATATACTTCTTAAACTCATCTAACTTCTCTCCCTTATCACTGCTCTTCTCCAATTTTTTTCTCAATTAAAGAAGAAATATTCTCATCACCTTGACTTTGCTCCAGACATGTCTCTCTCCACTGCTTGCTCTCCATTTTTCTAAGCCAGGAGTTGCAGACTCAAAAGTATAGAATGACAGCTTGTAAGCCACTAAGATGTCAGGAAAGCTGGAGAAATAGAGTCAGACTTTTGAGCATTTCAAATCAAATCCAAGCAAAACAATGACAGAAACAAAACTTCTTACCAATGATGTGTGCCTTTTAGCTTATTTTATCCCATGAGGAACCAGCCAGTTCCCCCTGGTCTAAATCCTAGTGTTCAAAGCTTGTTAACTCTTGAGGTGCTGCAGCAGATGGAGCCAAAGAGCTGAAGCAAGGCTCATTAACAACAACAACAAAAAATTGTCTTCGGCTCTCTTAATTCTGATATATGTGGCTTGGTGAACCAAGGGCATGGAAAAGAATGATGTCAGCGCTTGTATCCTGAGAGACGCTGACTCTTATTCTCTCAACACCTTTCAACAGATCATATCCTGTAGTCTCAAGATCTTTTCTGGGCTTGTTTGGAAACATCTCCTTCAAAACCAAATAGTGTTTAATTGCTATCATTACCAAGTTACTGTTATAACATATGACAGCTATCAGCCAATCATGTCTATCATATATTTAATGGAAAGGCTTATCAGCCACATAGGAACCTTAATTAATTAGGTATTTTCTATTATAAAGTGATACACAAGCATTCAGTTCACATTTATATGAGATAAGCAGTATGAGTCATAGTATAACAATATACTGGTTCCGTGAATGCAGAAATTGAGACTAAGAAGTTTAAAATGATTCATTCAAGGACAAAGAAATAGTCAAGGACAGAACTCAAAATGAATCAGATTTTCCTGCCACCTGTGCTGGTTCTCAGAAAACTCTTTCGTTACTACCAAGGGCAGCAATAGCAACCAAAGGCCCTTTGGAAATGTGTTTTGCATACAAATTTAAAATTCACAGAAATTGAATTTAAAAAGCAGCTATAGAACATAGTAGAGACATCTGAATCTGCTACCTGTAAACTGATAATCTAGTTGGTTTTCTATTCTCCATTCTTTATGCTCCTCTAACTAAAAGAACAGTGACATACATAGTACCACCAAGCCTGGTAATTTGCTGTTTTACCCAGATATATTTTGAAAAGATGAAGTGTGTATGTCAGTTTGCAAAACAGCATGACTCTCTTAGCCTTTGCTCGCTTTATCCTGAGCCAAAAAACGTAGATCTGACAGCATCTGTTTCCACTACCCATGCTATTCCAATCATCAAAAAAAAAAAAAGGGTTGGAAAGGAAGTTCTGAAAGATTTCACATGCCTGTTCCTTACCAAGAAAGCCACTTTCTTCCATGCATTCATTCTACTTCCCTTATACTTATGTCTGACTCACATGTTCAACTGGGAGATAACTCAAGAGGAAGTCAGGGGAAAAGATCAAGGGTTAAAAATTGTATTAAGTTTCATGATTACAAAAAAAAGAGATGATGTCAAATATTTTCAAATGAAAGCTAATCACAATGGTTTTTAAAGAGAGAAAAAGAAAAAAAAAAATGAAACCATCACCCTTGGATCCTGTGAAAATTATGTTAGAACATATTAGACCAGGCATATGAAATTTAACTTTATTGGAAATTTTCAGGAGACAGATCAAAATGTCTTAATATAGGTAATAAAAAAGAGAATAAAAAAATAAATGTATACATTTACTACATTGGATTCCTTGTGAAAAACAGAGATGGAGAATTTAGGATTTCTAAAAGCAAATGCATACAGTAGCATTCTCTTCTCTACTATTACATTTTATTTTATTTTTCTTTAAGCAAATGCAAGAATAATTTACCAATAAAATGTTAATTAACTTAGAAAAAAATTTGTGTAACATAGTCAATCCAATATGCTCATCATTTCACCTCAAGTAATTCAATACATGTGGCAAGAAGATGGACAGAAGATCCAAAAGAGATATTTAAAGGGGGAAAAAATGCTTTTTTGTCTCGTCGTGCATGGCCTGTTGGCATTCTTAACCAATTATCAATGTTAAAAGATGTAAAGAAACATTCGCGCATTGGATTGTTATGAAAAGTTCTTTGCAAAGTTCGTTAACAGGAAAATCACAGTGATGTAAAGATATTTTTAGGACATTTTATTTACACTTTGGAATTGAATACACATAGATATAATTTCAACGATTATTTACTTCATTGCAAATATTTAAAAATTTGTATAAAATAAAGAACATTTAAACCTAAAAGCTTGTTTATATCACTATGATCATTTTCCTATAACAAGCTTGGTAAATACTTTTCATAATAATTCAATGCTCGAAATTTTTCTGTATATCATCTAACATGGGCAGTGAGTTAGGTCAGCAGATTTCTACAACAAGCACTTGTATCTCATTCTTTATACACTGAAATTAGATTTATTCATACATATTCAGATCTGATTCCCTTACCCTTACAAATTTTTCACTTAAAATTTCAGTGTCATATTTTTAATATTAGAGAATAGCCTGATCTAATATACATGATTTTGCTTTGTCTTTATTATTCACAGCTCTTTCTCTTTCCATCTGAAACTTAGTAATAAAAATCTAGTTATATGAGCCAATAACTTTGTGACATTAAGCCATCTGTCTAGCCTTATATGTTTTGACGCAATAAGGGCAATCGATGACTTCTCAGAACAATTAACAGAGTTTTTCAAGAGGAACACAGGGAAACTTTTTTTGAATTATAGTCTTTGGAAAAGTTAACACACATTAACCTCCCAAATGACGCATATTCTTATTAGTAAAATTTCACAAACAGTACATACATCTATCATTAACTTTTATGTACACGGTCATACATACTATTTACCCAAATATTATACTGAAATATCAAACTAAAGAGTACGTAGAAAATTTTTTAGAGGTAAACTATCTAAAGTATATATGCATATACGGTATTGAGAAAACTGTGTTTTAATTTTTAACATATTTGCTAAAATTTAACAAAATAAATGTTTCATAAATATTCCAATTTACCAAATCACGATCACACATGTATATGAACAAAAATAAATTTTGAATACATGAAGTAGTATCTTTGTGCTTCATATTACTTTTAGCTCCAAAGTTTTAATTGTCTACCTGTAGTCAAACAGTGCTCACATCCTGTGGGTATCACCTAGTGAATCTCAACTTTCTTATTTCCTGACTACCCTATATCTTCTTTTGTAATCAAGTGACTTTAATAGTTTACAATTGCAATTTATGGAAGATAGGATATGTAAGCAGATGTTCCACTTTTAGAGATTATGAGTTCCAGTTTTACAGTGAGTTCCAAACCAAAATATCATCTCAAACTTGGTGTCTCTTGAGTTCTGGTGAAGTAATAAAGGGAATTCATGGGTCTTATTATGCTGACTTGGCCAAATTCATTTCTACATCATGTCAGAAATTTTACTGTTTAAGTTACAGTAGCAAATATTTTTTTAAAAAATCCAAGACCACCTAACAACTATATGAAGACAGCATTAGCCTACTATTGTGATCATTATAGTTTTTAAATTAATGATGTACAGAATTAAAGAAAACATTCTTAGAATGACAAGAGAGTATGTAGAATAGAATCAGGGATGTTTTCTCTGATTTGAATACAGTTTACAAGTACTTAATTTTGCCATTTTATTTTTGTGATTTTACAGGATTTTTCTCTTAAAAATATCATAACTTTTAAAACAAATTAAGAAATTATTATTAAAATGTAAAACAAATAAAAAGCTCCTTTTTAATTCTCAAAAGGTTTTACCAGTCTATCTAGTGAGAAACTCCATATAGCACAAAAGTAGTTTCTGTTCTGGGGCCAGAGTGATATAAACAGGAGGCCTAGATTTGCCACTTGGTAGGTATCAGATCTTGGAGAAATTATTTAATCTGTAAACCTCAGTTTCACCAACTAGAACATAGCATAATAATAGTATCAATTTCATTAAATCAGTTGAAAATTAAAATAGGTAATGAATAAAGTTCTAGCACAGTGCTTGGCATATAGAAAATAATATTATTTTTATTAATAGAATTTTCCACTACTAGCTATAAATACAATTTATTTGACCAAAATAGAATTTTGTAGTCAACATATTTCTACTATACATTTTTAGGTAAAAATATATCTTATCAGTGAGACTTGATGACAATTATTGCAAAATGAGGATTAAGCAAAAGATATGATGCACATGTCTAAATTCTGTATTAAAGAATGAAAACACATATGTTCAACAGCACATTTTGGCTCAGTGAGATGTCACTGCTGTGACAGGATATAAACTTCTCAATGTAAAAACAAATAAATGTGATATAGCCATAACTGCCAGATCATAATTCTTTTCTATTAAACTACATTGTCTCCTTCTCCCTCTAACTTACAGTGAAATGTAAATTGCCAATATTCCCTTTATCAGTTAAAAATTGATGAGAAATAAGGGCCATGCAAAATCAAGTGGTTCTAAACCAAAACAAGAAAAAGAAGTAACTAACAAAAACTTATTATTTTTCTTAAAACTTTACTAAAATGACAGATTTCAAAATGACTTAAGAATGAGTGTCTTTCTGTACGTCTAGTGCAATGATGTAGTACTCTCAAAGATAGCATGCAATATGGTAGTTGCTATGGTAACAAGATGTTTTTCATTGAAGAGCAATAAAAAAAATGGTGACATATAAATAACATATGTACAGTATATTGTCTCTGAGTAAATGACCTTTGCCCTTGGACCATAAGAACATGTTTTCTTCTTTTCTGAAATTCTTGTCCATTTTTGATGTGCATATGTATCTAATAGACTGGTGATCAAACCACCCTCTTTGAAGCTATGCAGGGTACAGGAAAATAAAAGGTGGCTCAATATTGTATATGGGGTTAAAAGGAGTTGATGAGTTGGAAATTGAAGCTTTTGAATTAGGTGCTGTGCTGAAAACATTTCACACTTCACAGGCCCACTTTGCAATTAGAACTTGTAGTAAAGTTATATTTTCTTACAATTTAATAGGAGCACTACTATATAAAGCAATTAATTGTTTATGCAAAAAAAAAAAAAGAGTTATTTGTAGGTAGAGAAGTTAGAAATTTCTTATGTTCGGAGAGTAAGCACTGTTGAAAAGGGAAGCACCCTGCATTTAATGTACCATGAAGTCTAACCTAGATTTATCCCTCTCCTACTCTCTGGCGTTGAGTGAGTCATTAAGGGACTCTCTTTTCTGTAAGATGAAGATAGGTTTAACCTAATTGGCATAAAGAATAGGTAAAGGTATCAAAATAGCGAATGCAGATGAAACTGTTATTCAAATATAAATAATTTTTATCAAGTATTATGAAAAGAAATACTTGGTAAGGTCAAGTTTTGGAAACAGTTTGTCTTGCTTGCCTTTAAAATGTTGAACAAGTGCTAATGGCAACTCAAATATTTTCTTATTTCATGATCAACTAGTAAGTGTTACTCAGCTAGTAACTATTGACCTTTTAGATTATAATATATGAATGTGCTAGTTTTATAAATGTAAGCTGACATATATTCAATAGTGTGGCTGATATTCTAAATGCTTCTGATAATCATAATTGAAGAATAAATTTATTTATGTATATGTATGTATATATAAAATTATTTATGTATATGAATTTCATATATATAAAATCTCTTAAACTATATGTTACAGATATAGTTGAATTTATATACATATAAATTACATATAATGCATGTGTATGTATTGTCTTCATATGCATAGATACATATAAAGAGATGATACATATATCATGTATCTAATTCATCCTTTAATTGGAAGTTCTGGAAAGTATAATACGATATTAAGAAAGGAAGAAAAATGTACATATTATAAAAGAAGACAAAACATTTGTAGACAATATAATAGTAAACATAGAAATTCCAGAAGAATCTATACATCAATTATTAGAATAAATAAGAGTTTAGCAAGGTTGATTAATGCAAAATTAATTTATAAATATATTAAATTATATTCAATAACAGCAATATATTAGGCAATATAAGACATTTCATTTGAATAACATCAAACTGCTAAAGTGCCCAGGAATAAATCCAACAAAAAAGTACAAGCTCTTAATGTAATTATAAGGTATTATTGAAATATATTTTCAAAATTTAATTAAGTTGAAATAGAGCTAATGTTTATTATTGGAAGACTCAATACCATAAAAATATAAACTTTTCTTAAGTTCACTGCAATTCCAACTAAAACTCCAATGTAAATTTGTATGGAATTTAATGAGCTGAATCTAATATTTTCATGGAAGACTGAATGACCAAGAATAGTTTAGATAATTCCAAAAAAGAAGAAGGAGGTAGATAGAATGAAGATAGAAAGAAGGATGAAAATATTAAGTTTTATTATAAATCTAAGATAGTAAAACAGTGTAGTGACAAATTGCTAAACAAATGTTCGGAGGAACAGAAGAAAGAGCTCAGAACAGACCTGTGCATATATGGAAACTTGATTTATGGCAATATAGACATTATAGATTACATTGGAAAGAATATGTTTTTTTAAATTTATTTTTATTAAATGATCCTGAGATAATTGAGTTATCCCATAAAAAATCAAATTGGGTCCTAACTCATACACGTGCAAAAGTCAGTTCTAGGTATATTAAAGATTTAAATGCAAATAGCACAGTATAAAAATGTTAAAAGACAAGATGAGAAAACATTTATTATACATATAGTGTACAGAGAATGAATATCTACAAGTCATTAAAAAAAGACAAACAATCCAGTAGAAAATTGGGCAAAAGAATGACTAGGCATTTCATAGAAGAGGATACACAACAGATTTTAAGTCATATGGAAATACGTTCCACCTGGTTAGTAATCAGGGAAATTTAAATTAAAAGTATTCCGATATCTTTTTACAAGTGCAAGATTAGGGAAAAAAATTGAAAGCTAGACAATGCTGATATAGCCTAAAATGTCAGTTAACATGAATTCTCACCTATCCAGAGGATATATATAATTGTACAACCATTTGGAAACAGTTTGACTTCACCTACTAAAGTTAGACATTTGTACTTTCTCTGCATCGGTATATATTCTAAGCGCCCTAGAGAAACTTGTATGAATTCATGGCAATTTTTTTCTAAGTTCATAGTAGCATTGTTTAATGCAATAAAAAATTTAGAAATAGTCAGAGTGTTCAGAAGAAGCATAACAGATATATTCAATTGTAATAGTCATAAAATGGAATATCATACACTAGTACAAAATTAAATTTCAGCTACGTATATCAACATTAAGAACCAAGTAACAGAAGAATACACACAATATGATTTCATTTATATACATTTCCATACATACAAAACTAAGTCCTATAATATTTAGTACTTAAATCATATGTAATAAGAATAAAAAGAAAAACAAAAAGATCATTAAAATAATATTTAGAAAGGAATAAACTTGCTGAGCAAAGAAGAATTTAATTGAGGGATTCTCAATAACTAGTTCTATTCTATTTCTTTAGCTATGTGGTGGCTCAATAGAAATTCATTTTATTTTTCTTTTAACTGAAATATATATTTTTATATACTTTCATACATGTGACATATTTTATAATAAAGAATAATAAGGTGTCATTCATTCGTTCGCTCCTATATTAATTTAACAGATAATCATTGAATGCCTTTTCTCTGACATTGTATCCATGTTAAATTGAATAAATGAGTTATATTTTTTCAAAGAGCTAAGTATCTAGTATAAGTTATAAGTAAGCACACCAGAAATAACAATACAGTATAATCACATGTTCCATGATAGATCTGTGCACAGAGAAAAGACTGCTAAACAGGTCTAGGGTTTGGGGCTAGGTGAGTTCAGAGAAGACTTCTTACAAATACAACATCTGAGTTGATCACTGAAACATACTTGAGAAGGTGTTAGCCAAGAGACCAGTCCCTAGAAATGAATTCCAGAAATAGCCAAAAGTAAGTGAGGAGGCGGACGTTCTCGAGAAAGCAGGCTTTTTAAAGAACTGGATGAAACTGGTAACTTTCTGGCAATCGCCATCTGATTGCCTAAGCACTTTGGAATTTAAAAAAAAAAAAAAAAACCCAGATTCGTTGGTGCTGTGTCGGGGGGGCGGGAGAGGCAAAAAAGAAAAAAAAAATTACAGAGCTTTCAGAATCTAGCCATTTTTAGGCATGATGTATTCTTATTGACCCAACACTTAAACAGGAAGCTACCAAAGGGAATCAAAAGTTCTACAATTCATTTTTTAGCTTGATGTTATATAAAGGGAGTGGTTCTGGTAACCATAAGGTTGATTAGTCAGGAAACTTATGTTTTAAATTAAAACTGGTCAAATGCCTTGAAAAGATAAAAGAACTTAAAACAATTCTCTTCTACTATCAGAGAAGAGGAGTTACTCAATAAAGTAGAGGAAATTATTTAAAGTAAAACAGCAGTTGGAAGGTTCAGAGAAAGCCAATATAAATCAGAAGAAAGTTTATGAGAAAAGCAAGAAATTAAATTAAAAAATGTACTAGTCTTTTAGACATCACGTTTTAAGAGAGACCAATAAACCCTAACACATCCAAATCAAAGGGTGATGATTAAAATATTAAACAACCTAAACTAGGAGGACGGAGCTTAAAAAATTAAAGTCAAAAGACCTGAGAAATGTTTAGCTTAGAGAAGAGACTCAGGGAAAGAAAATTGTTCTTCGATCTGTCAGTCTTGGATAGTTAACAGTGAAATAAATTTAGAGTCATATAAGGAAGAACTTTCTAACCATCAGAGTAACCTAAATATCAAATAAATTTTCTTGGTGTTGATGAGGTGTCTATCACTACCTTCATATGAAAGGCACAATAAACAGGCAGAGACGGTCTAAAGGTGCCATCAGGCCCAATGAGTATATATAGCTCTTCCACACCAAATATTTCCTGAGTATTGTTTCTAATGTTTTTTTCCATATTTTTATGGCAACCTTTTGCACCAAAATATTGCATAGTAGAGAATTTTAAACCACTGACATGAATAAATTATTATTTATAGAATTTTACAGAAATAGAAATTAAACAAGTGAACCCAGATTATCTCTTATCTCACATGAAGTTTATAGTTTGAATAGTAAAATGTGATAAGACATAAAAGACCTTTTGATATATTCTTAATAACAAATTGTTTCAGAAATAAATTGTTATAAAGGCCATGAGTAATTTTAGTCTTTGCTACCATCAGGAAGATGAGGTCACTGCTTGCTCTTCCTTCCTAGATCTAACAGTGACTTTCCCACATAGTAAGAATGTGACATGATGACATGCAAACCTTGTTGCTCAGAATTCTAGGAAATTAAAGGAAAAAAATTCCCCCAAAGTATGAACTCCCCGTGAAATTTATTTGTGATTAATCCAGAAAATACCAAGTTTACATGCACACTACAAATGATAGTTGCAGCATAAAGTCCTTCACAACAACAAATTGCATTAAAAAAACCCACAAGTCTCTAGATGACGTAAAATAGTTCAAAAAATCAGTACCAGACAGTGTGTAAATTTAGCATATCATAGCAAAAACCTGATGACCTTAAAACCCAGATCCCCTTAAGCCAAATTTGTTTTTGCCTTCCTTTACAGGAACCAAGAATCATTCAACTCATTCATGTTCTTCATGAATTCAAACCTTAAAATGAAAAGAATCCATTAGAAATCAATAATTTCGAAGCCAAGTGATTTATTTCCTACTTCCTTTTTTTGTCTTCAAATTAAGAAGTGTTGATTTATGTTTTATCTAAATTTTTATGTAAATTTGTTTGATTAAAGGGTCTTCTCCTAAAATTTGCATTTAAAAACCATTGGACAAGATGATCTTTATGATCCTCTATAGCTCTAAATTCTGTGAGAACATAAACTATGCCTGTCTTTCTATCTCCTATTTCCAATTCTCGGCAGTGCCTAACAGCGCTTAGGAAATATTGCCGCATAGATGAATGAATGAATAAATAAAAGGTGAATAAATACAATTCATAATTTTGTCCAATAAGGGATATGAGGAGCATTACCAAGAAATATCTTTTAACTGTTTCTCGGTAAACATTTGTTTATTCACTTATCAAGATTTTATTGAGCACTTTTGTGCACAGGTACTACTCTACACAGTTGAAACACATCAGAGAACCAAGTAGAAAAGGACAGACAATAGATAACAGACATAAATAAATGCTAATTTGGCGGAAGTTGATGACTGCTAAAGGCATTAATGGTAAAATATGGAACAGTGTAAAGGGGTTTAAGATGATCCAGGCACTGGAGGTAATAAATACAGGTTGTGGTAATAAATACTGTGGTATTTATTTATTTATTTTTTTTGAGTTGCCATCAATAAGAAATTTACTTGTTTAAAAAAGAAATCCAGATCACTGGAGGTAATAAATACAGGTTGTGGTAATAAATATCGTGGTCTTGGAAGATTTCCTCTTTTTTTTTTTTTGAGTTGCCATTAATAAGAAATTTACTTGTTTAAAAAAGAAATCCGAATACTGGCATTGTCCAGAAAAATTTAACAAGTTTATTTATAATTGTTATAAAGTTGAACTGCTGAAACTTGTTCACTGAAACATTTTGACTTTCATTAATGCTTTATGTCCCCGCATTTATATTAAAAATTCACAAACAAATGAAAATAGAAAAACTGCGAATACCTGATTTCTGTCCCCTATTTTTCCACTTGCAATCATATACTTAGGTACCTTTTGACCCCATGGGGCGGGGGGGGAAATATCTAAAATTTAAAACTGCCAATAACAGGAAGAAGAGTTTTTTGTTGTTTGTTTGTTTTTTTTAAAGAATGAAATGTTTCCCACTTGCAATCATATACTTAGGTACCTTTTGACCCCATAGGGGGTGGGGGGAAATGTCTAACATTTAGAACTGCCAATAACAGGAAGAAGAGGGGTTTTTTTGTTTTTTTGTTTTAAAGAATGAAATGTTTCCCGTCCTGGTGGATTCTTAAGCATGTTCTCCACGTATGTGCCGTGCTAGCTGGATGTCTTTTGGCATACGTGTTACATATTTGGCATTGTGTCTTCAAAAAGGCCAACCAGATAGGCCTCACTTGCCTCTTGCAAAGCACCAATAGCTGCACTCTAGAAGCACAGTTCTGTTTTGAAGTCCTGATCAATTTCTCGCACCAGACACTGGAAGGGAACTTTGTGAATCAGAGTTCAGTGGATTTTGATAATGTCTAATTTCACGGAGTGTCACAGTACCAGGCCTGTAACGATGAGGTTTCTTCACCCCTCCAGTAGAGGACGCACTCTTGTGAGCAGCTTTTGTAGCCAGTTGCTCCCTCAGTGCTTTACCACCGGTGGATTTGCAGGCCGTCTGCTTTCTAGGAGCCCTGGTATAGAGACCTCTTTACTTACCCACCTTCTTCGACTGGATCTTGGCAAGCTAGAGGCGATGCAGCAGCTTGGAAGATTTCTTTTTGAAAGTGACGTATGCTCACAGTTTTGAAGATGGTGATCAAATTTGTCATGCAGAATACCTGGCAGAAAAGAATTCTAGGCAGAAGATATAGATAGTGCAAAATTTCCAAAACAGAAGTACACATAGCATGATAAAGAACAGGAAGAAACTAATGTTTCTAGATTGGAGTGAGCAAATATGAAATAGTAGAAGATAAGGTTTTCTTAATCTGCTCAAACTGCCATAACAAAATATCACAGACTAGGTGGCTTACATACCCGAAATGTATTTTCTCACAGTTTTGAAGTTTAGAATCCCAAACTGAGCACATGCAGAGGTGATCCCTGGTGAGAACTCTCTGACTTATAGACAGTTGACTTCTCACTGTGTGCCTACATTGCCTTTCCTTGGTGTGTACATGCATAGATGGAGCGTGCGTGCTCACTGTCTCTCTCTTCTCTCTGTCTCTCTGTCTCTCTGTCTCTTTTCCCTCTCCCTCTCTCTCTCTCTTTCTCTTTTTATAAGACCATCAATACTAGGACCCCATCCTTATGACCTCATTTTACCTTAATTACCTCCTAAAGCTCTATCTCCAAATGCAGTCACATTGAGGGTTAGGATTTAACCCTAATATGAATTGGAGGTGAAGGCATAATTCAGTCCATAGCAGAGACCAACAAGGTAAAAGTTGAGGGCAGATTATGTAAGGCCTTGCATACCATTATAAAAACTTGAACTGATTATCTCTGGAATTCTCTGTATAGAGGAGTTTTATTAATCTATGTTCTATAAGGCCATAGAATTTTTTTCTTCACATATTTTTGGTTTTTAACTTGAGCTGAAATGGCAAGAGACAAAACTATGAAGATACTCAAGTTGAGTCTCAAATGTCAGCTTCGAATACTAGTTTTGAATATAATTGGAATAATTCGAGTGAATTTATTACTTGAATTCTATATCGCAAACCTTGGAATTATTGTCCTCTTAATTTAACATGCAAATCTATGCAGAAACACACAAAACAAGATTCGTAAAGCAGGTGAAATAGATCTTCAGGCTTTATGCTAGGGGTCAAAGAAAGGAGACAAGAGGCAAGGAACATAAATTCTTTAAGGAGAGTGTTTGTATAATCTAGTATGCCAAAATATATATTGAATGTATGTATATTGGTAAACTGACTAGTTAAGCCAAAAATGGGGTGAGACAGTGTTCAATTTAATTACAAAAAATCTTACTGCATACTGCATAAAGTATACTAATGGTCTAACAGATAATATACAAAGATGTCGAATTGCTACTAAAGATTAGCTATTCAACACATATGTGCCAGGAATTTTTGGCAGAATATCCTTCCATTTAGCCAGAAAGTAACCTATCTAGTGAAAAATCTAATTTGATATTTGTCCAATGTCATTAAGAAAAAAATAAATGCAAAGAGGAAACAAAGAAATTAAAAAATATTTTGTGTTCATAGATTGGAAGAATTAATATTGTTAAAATGTCCATATTACCCAAAGAAACCTACAGATTCAATGCTATCCTTATCAAAATCCCAATGACATTTATCATAGAAATAGAACAAAAAAATCTTAGAATTTGTATGACATAAGAAAAGACATCAAATAGCCAAAGAAATCCTGAGGGGGAAAAAAAGAACAAAGCCAGAGGTATCACACTCCCTGATTTCAAACTATATGATAAAGCTATAGTAAGCAAAACAGTATGGTATTGACAGAAAAACAGACACACAGACCAATGGAACAGAATTGAGAGCCCAGAAATAAACCACACATATATTTAACATGATTTATAACAAAGAGTCAAGCCATAAAATGGAGAAAGAACAACCTATTCAATATATGGTGTTGAGAAAAGAGGACATCCATATGCAAAGAATGAAATTAGTCCACTATCTCACACAATACACAAAAATAGATTAAAAACTTGAATGGATTAAAAAGACCTGAAATTATAAAATACATAGAAGAAACATAGGCACTAAGCTCCTACACATTGGTCTTAGGAATGTTTTTGTGAATTTGGCTCCAACAACAAGAGAAACAGAAACAAAAATAAATAAATGGGACCACATTAAATCTAAAAAGCTTCTGCACAACAGAGGAAACCATCAATAAAATAAAAGGCACCAAAACAAATGAGAGAAAATATTTGCAAATGATATTTCTGTTAAAGGGTTAATACCCAAATATATAAAGAACTCATACAACTCAATAATAATAAGAAAAAACAACCTGATTAAAATATGGTCAGAGGATCTGAATAGACATTTTTATTAAAAAAAAAATGCAGATGGCCAACAGGCACATGAAAAATGTTTAACATCACTAATTATTAGGAAAATGCAAATTCAAACCACAATGAGATATTACCTCATACCTGTTAGAATGACTATTATCAAAAAGAAAAGAAATAACAAGTGTTGGAAAGAATATAGAGAAAAGGGAACCCTCGTACATTGTTGGTAAGATTGTAAATTGGTGAAGCCACTATAGAAAACAATTTGGAGGTTCTTCAAAAAATTTAAGAATAGAAGTACTATATTATCAAGCTAGTCTACTTCTGGGTATTTATCAGAAGAATATGAAAACACAAATTTGGAAAGATATATGCACTTCTATGTTGATTGCAGCATTATTTATAATAGCCAAGATAGTAAAAAAAGTGTCCATCAACCAATGAATGGATGAAAAGGTAATACACACACACACACACACACACACACACACACACACATTGCGAGTAGTATATATGTACACAATGAAATACTACTCACAATAAAAAGATGAAATATTGTCATTTGCGACAACATGGATGGATTTTGTGGGGATTATGCTATGTGAAATAAGTCAGTGGGAAAAGGACAAAAATCAAAATTTCACTCATATATGGAATATAAAGCAAAGAGAAATGAATTAACAAACAAAACAAAACAAAAACAAACACAGATACAGATAATCATTGGTGGTTACCAGAAGAAAAGGGTGGGGAAGAGGGCAAAAGGGGTAAATAGGATCAAACGTGTGGTG
Source organism: Pteropus alecto (assembly GCF_000325575.1). Taxonomy (NCBI): domain Eukaryota; kingdom Metazoa; phylum Chordata; class Mammalia; order Chiroptera; family Pteropodidae; genus Pteropus; species Pteropus alecto. The sequence goes on along the minus strand of NW_006441955.1, from coordinate 28,242,044 downwards.
AGAGATAGAAACTAGACTTTTGGTGGTGAACACTCCATAGAGTATACAGATGTCAAATCATAATTGCGCACCTGAAACATTTACTACTGTAAACCAATGTTATCTCAATAAAAAAAAAAGAAATGCAAGTAAAGAACATAGTTACTACTATACATTAGAATTACCAAAATTGAGCTATTTGTAAAAATTTTATAAGCATGTATTATTTTAAATCTTATATCATCATCACCATCATCATTAACAGTAACTCATAATGTTTTAATATAAAATGATGTTTTCTTATGTGATAGTATAGAATATTTCACCCAATGCAAATCTATGAGGAGAAAAGAAATTGCACATATTTTTTTGTAAGTCCAAGCAAGGTCTAAGAGATCAGCTGTATAATCTTCTCATTTTACAGGTGGAAAGAGACCCAGAGAGGTTAAATAGTGAAATGTAAAATTGAAGTGATTTGTTCTCACACAGATTTAATGGTTTCATTCTTATCTACCCATTCAACTCCAAATCTAGTCAAGCAAATAAATAAATAATAATTTAAACAAATAATTTAGAAAATGAGATTCACTAAAATATTGCTATTTGCTGTAAGCTTTACCAATAAATCACCGATTTCAACCCTAGGGAAGAGGAATACATTTTTCAAGATTATCTGACTACAAAATTTCTATTATTTGTGTGTTAGGTCTGCAACCTATTTTATTGGTTTGTTTTGCTTTAGATCTGCTAGGAAAAAAAACTGCGTAACTTTCCATCCTGTTTTAGATACATACCCCAAATCAGTTTTCCAACCATAAAGAGAGAAAGACATCAAAATAATATATTAACATCCGTGCATAGATTTCTCTAAACGAGAAATTTTATACAGGGTTGATCTGTGCTCTTTATCTACAATAGACCATGTTACCAAAAGAGTGCCTCAAGAACAATAAAAAAGAACACAAAAGACCTTTGTTATGACCCCATGTACCCAAGGGTCATTGTTCTATTGCAATCAGTGCTTATTGTTAGTTATAAGCTGGTGACTTCTATATCACTGTCATGAGTTATAACTCTGTAAGTAAAATGAAGCAAAGAAACCAGCAAAGCTGACCCAACAAAGACAGATATAAAATTAGCAGTGGACTAGAGATAACTTTATGCCAGTTGCTAAGGGCAACGTACAACTGATGGATAATCTAATAACGCACATTAAGCCACACTTATACTAAATAAGTTCACATCATTAATATCCGTAACAGCAGGGGCACCAAGCTGACTGAGGTAAGCAAAGGTGTTGATGATGACTATACCTTAGGGAAAGGCCTAACCACTTAATGACCTGATAGGAAGCATAACAGAAGGGGGAAAAGAACATTGTAGTTTCTGCTTCATTTGTCCTTACTTTTAACTTAAATAGCCCCTGTGAAACTCTATTTCTTTCCAATGCTGCCACATTTTACGTGTCCCTCTTATTGAAGGTAAAGGAGATATAACCTTATGAATATAAATTCTCCTGTCAGCAAGTCTCAATTTCTACTGTGTCCTGACTGTTCTTCCCGACTCATGTACTGCTTCTTTTCTATACTGATTGCCTGCCTTCTGCTCTACATTGGAATAAAGCGGGCAGGAGGGAAGGAGAAGAAAAGAAAATTGAGCGTTTGAGGAGGTTATACATATGCAAAGGCTATTCCTAACAAAATCATGAAGGCAAAAATAGTCCAGCAATTAACTACACTTTTAAAGTTATTATTCTCTGTTCCCAGGTTACAGTGATGTGGCTAGCGAGATCATTTTCTACGGCATGCCAAATCTGGATCTTTATTTGTCCCTCTTCCCCATGAATACACTTACCATCATCCTTTTAGGAGCCAATTGACTTAATAACTTAATAACTGTTGACAATTAATTTGAGTATTCTTGATAGAAAATGCTTTGTCTAGAAGGAGTGAATCAAGCAGAGCAATTTCAGACCTCATGACAGATTCTAGGGTATGGAGCAGAGATAGCTTGAGCATGGGGCATTGTATATTCCTTAAATAATACCCTCTAGCAGTCAGCAGCTCTATATCCTGCAGAATCGACTTGACCTATATGAAATCACAGAGCCAGCAAATGTTAGAATTCTCAAGGACCTTAGAGATTATCTAGTCAACCACTTTTGTTTTGCATTTGATAATTTAAGAGTTTGCCCAAAGTCAGTCAAAAGTGATTATAACTACAGTGGTCTTATGTCATTCTCAACAAATAATAACCTCAGACACAAGAAGGTGCTTTGAGACTTGTCAATGAAAAATGTGGGCTCTGGATTCAGGCTGCCTAAGTTTGAATCCTGGTTCCAGAATTTACTAAGGCTTTCTGACCGAACAAGTTACTTAACCTCCCTGTACCTCTTTCTTCATCTGCAAAATTGGATTAATAAAACAATCTACTTCACTGGGATAATAGAATGACTGTAAAGATTTAATAAAGTAATAAGTATAAAGCACTAATAATAGCTTGGAACATAAGTGCTCAATAAATTTTATACTATTTTTAAAGAAATGGCAAAAAAGTTTGTGCTTAGTGCTGTCTTCTAATTTGTTCTTTTATCTTTTCTCTAAATCTTCCTCATCCCATCTTTCTCCCAAACTCACTGCTATATTCCAAAAACCCTTCATTAAGGCCAAGACATAGTTTTGTTCGATGCAGTAAATACGATTTCTAAAACAATGCCAGACATGTAGTAGAAGGCACTCGATAAACACTTATAGAATAAATGTACACTAGATCTGAAATATCTAATAAGAGACATTGTGGTTTTTGAAATTTTTCGGAAAAGTCAATATGTATCTCTTTCTTTTATTTTTTTCTTTTGTTTTAACAATTTATTCCTAAAGTATTTTTGGAATTCTGCCTTTCCCTCTATGATCCCCAATGGCTGTAGCTAGCTCACCTTTACACATTTCAAGAACCTGGGAACCAAAATGCTCTGTGTTTATATCATATAAGAAGGCATGGTAATGCCCCATCATCACAGCACAAAGCACAATGCTTTATCATCTCCAGAAACTATTATGGCTGAATGGAGTTAAAATCATTTAAATTTTAAAGTTTAGGGTTGGAGTCTGAAGTTCACTATTAACCATCTGTGTGAACTTGGACAACTCATAGTCTTTCTGGGCCTCGATTTCTATCTTTATAAAAATAAAAAGATTAATTTAGATGATTTATCTTAAAGTTTCCTTTAATTCTTAAGACCCTAATCTCTATAACTAGAAAGGATGGGTGCTTTGTAGAGAACAAGCTTCAATATATGTATTTTTGATATACTAAATTTTACTTTAACAGCATTTACTCTGAAATCTGTAGAAACTCATAATCTTTGCCCATCATAATTCTAGAGAGACCTCATTGTTGTATCCTATAGACTATGGCTTCCAATTCACTCCAGTTAGACTTCCAGTTAAACTAATTGGAAGTCCTAGGAATGGACAACACATTAACAAGACTTGGAAAGTGAGAAGAAACATTATAAAGGTATTTCTGACATGATTTCATGTTCAAGAACTCTGATGTTGCGGTTCCTGTCTATTTGAGACATCTTATTGAACATAAAGGACACAAGGTTAGTAATGCTATTTGTGAGGTCAGGGCCTACCTGACTAATTCCTTTATTCTTCTGTATTAAACTTTCCTTTTTCACTCTAACCCAAGTATGAGCTTAGGGCAACTTAGAGGAAACTCGCTTTGTAGTTTCTCTGTCCTCAGCTTCCCCATCTATAAAATTGTAAAACAATGACAATAATTATATCTTATTGACTTGTTATGAGTATCAAGAGGAAATATGACTGCAAATTTACTGTGTAAAAAGCTAGTCTATGAAATTTTCAGTATTTTATGAGTTTGCGTACTCCATCAGTCTCTTTTTCTTTCGTGTCAATTTTGCTCCTCTAATCCAATGCTAGAATCTTTAAAAATAAAAATTACATCATTTTAGTGAACCAAGCATTGAAAGAAGTAGCAAAAAACCTAATATCCGTCTTAACTGACCAGTAGTCACATTAATGTGTAACCCATAACCTTAAATGAGTCATTTAGACTTTCTGAGACTTGGGTTTTGTTTTGTTTTGTTTTAATCTGTAAATTAGGAATACCGCTCTGTCTAGTATGATGATCACAAGTAATAATGTAGGTGAAATATTTTTAACAGTAAATTTCTTTTCAAATGAAGCACACATTATTATTCTATAGACCTCATTGTGTAATTCTAGGTACATATTAAGCACTAAATAAGAATTTTGACAATATAGAATATTAGAGTGGGCAAGGATTAACTGTGGAGATTAACTAATCTAATCCTCATATTTTTTTCAGGTGAAGAGACTTATTTTTTAAATTATTTCTTCTATAAAATTAAACTAACCTGCCTTTAAATAAAAAAATATATAAATTTAATGTTTTAAGAGTTAAACTAAGACATACATGTTAATATATTGACTGATAGTGTACTTTTTTCTTCCAAAAATTTCTGGGATTCTGGACTTGTAATGATACAGGAGTGGATGGAGTGATCCCCTCGTGTTCTTTAAGCCAGAAGAAAAATAAAATGATATTGTATTGACCTACAACGATTTCTGAATATAAAATAAGAAATCTCTATCTAAAAAATGAAAGACATGATGGTACTAGTACAAGTTATAGCTGAGGAATAAATGGGCACTACAGATACTTTGTCACATAATAGAAATCTCTGATCTACAGTAGATCATAATGAGACCATCTATCGAATCTGGTTGGCCATTGATTCTGTGATCTCTAATAGGAGTTCCACTGTAAATTAATTTGAAACTCATTTTATAAATTTCAGTCTTTGTACTGTTCAAAACACTAAACCCGACATTGCCTTAAAGAACTACCCCTTACAGTATCAGTAATGTCTCTAATCAATCGGTTAACGGAGGTACCTCAGACTCAGTTTCAGCCAATTACTTACAGAGAAGTCAGTGCAGTGCCTCACTTAAGACAGCACAATACGGCCAGGGCAGATAATTTAAATCTAAAGCTTCTTAAGCCAGCTGCTTCATTAAGAGGTAAGCTAGTAACTGATATCTTTAATTTAACACTCTTTTCGAGAGATCTCCCAGCAACCGGGATGTGTGCCAGAGTAATAACCTCATAAAAAAAAAATTAAAAAAAAAAAAAAAAAGAAGAAGAAGAAGAAGAAGTAAAACAGGCTCGAAAGAGGGTAGTGGAGAAATAAAAGAAATTGATCTAGGGTTATTTTTCATAACCCAAATGACTCACTTGGTAGCCGCCCAATACTAAACCTAAATTCAAATGCTTTGAAAGAGAAGGAATTGATTGTAAAAGAGGATGTGAGACCTATAGAAATTCAAGTTAGCAGTATAAAGATGAAAATGGCCAAAAATAGAGCACTCTCTGAAGACAAGAAATATAATGGAAATTTTTGGTATTTCTGTATATGATTTTATTATCTGTTTTTTAGTAAAAGTATATTGAGTCCACATTATGCTGTGAAGCCAGTATAGTGCTGAACACCATAGGTGATTCAGATGGAGATAAGGCTAAAGAAGAGGAAAAGATCAGTTAATACAAGGTGAGATGCATTAATATGCTCAGATATGAATAAATAGAATAAGTTCAGAAAAGAAAGAGCATAGTGTGGATAGGTCTTCAAAAAAATTTTGCTTGCATACCAGCTAAAAGATTTTTGTCATGTTTAATGGGTTGCATAGAATATAATTTATGGTATATTTTAAGGACTAACATTTATTAAATAAAACAGCTAGAACATTTTGTACAAAGTATCCAAAAGTACCTAAATATCATGGCAATTTGATACCAAATGAATCCATTTTAAAAGCCAGAAATTTTATATTATTTCATTTACTTCTTGGGTTCATATTTTCATTTCAGTTACCATAAAAATTATCTTATCTTTTTTATGCTTATCTTCCCTGTCAAAAATATGAATGTAAATTAAAATTTTTATTTTGATTAAATTTCCCTTGACTTAATATCTTTGACTTTAATACTCCATAATCTCTTTGATCTAATATCATACAATTGATTGAAAACATTAATTATTATTTATTAACTATAAAAAGTAAACTTTATTAAAATAATTTTTATCTAAATGAGGTTATTATTTTTAATTAGTTCACGTATCATAAAAGAATACAACTTATTGGTAAAATGTTAGTGAAATCATTAACATGTCTATTTCTATTTTTTGTTTGCTTTAAAAATCTACTGAGAAAATTTGTCCTTCTAAGCAAATAGATGTGAATAGAAGAACTCCTCAATTCTTTGAACATTTTCTGAGGTACATATCAAAAATCACATTGTGAACTCAATTAGGTCTTTCTTCAATTTAGTTGTAAGTAACAATTGAGTCAATAAATTCATATTATTCAGTCATTAGAATCTTTTAGTTTCAGGAAAGGGTTTACTAACACATCAAAACTGTTAACTAGACCTATTCCTCTTTCATTTAGAGGCACCTGATTTGACTTGATTCATACGAAACTAGGAAAAACTTTTAAAATGCTTATGTCATCACGTGCTTTAAATACAATTCCATCAAAAGCTTAGAGAGGCAGATTTAGTTCATTAAATTTGTGGAAAATGCCCATCATGTGACCTTATTGGTATGAATTAAAGCCATATTCATTTTCAAATCAACCAGCCAAGTCAGATTTAATTTGAAGCACAACAATCTGACTTCATTTTTCAATCCAGATAAATATGTTAATATTCATGCCCATGACAAGTAGCTAACTTCTGAATTTTCCAAGTAAGTAGGTTAGTAGATGATAGATGATGGTGCATAGTTAAGTCATAGAACTTTGTCTTAGGTTTGCTTCTGGAAAAGTGTAAGCCACTTTAGTATTTCTTTCTAATACTTTCTTTTGTTTGCTTTCATGAGTCTCTCGCTGAAGATTGATACATTCTTTAAGGAAAGTCAGAAGATGATATAAGATAGATAGTTAAAAGGAAATTGCTATAATTCCCAGTGCTCCACACTAAAATAAATTTAAATTAAGACATCCAACCATATTCCAAAATATTCCAATTTTAATTCTACATTTGTTCATTAATAGCAATATATGACAGTAACCAAATATTCTATTTCTATACATATAATTTCAAAGATATTTTAATAGCATGGATTATTGATCATCTACATCCATAAAGGGAGGTAATAGTGGGACAGCACCAAAAGGGCAGATTAACCAAATATATCACCTTTGGAAAATATGACTTAATCATTAAAGTGACTATAGCACTAACACTCTATATTTCATAACGTTTATAATCTGTAAAGTGTTTTGCCATCAGTATCAGTCCAGATCCAGCTAGATAACAGAAACTTCTCTTGGTCTTTCACAATGAAGGGATTTAATACAGTGAAACTGGTGTGTAGCTAATAGGACAATTGGGAAGCCATATAAGAGATGGTGAGGCAAGGAAGAGATAGGAAAAGGATAGAAGCTGCTACCCCTAGGGCTAGAGGGACAACAAGAGAAGATGGTAATACCAGAGCCCAGAAGAGGAACCATCTGGCAAAAATGCACACCCAGTGGGAACTGTCCTGCCAGTTTGGACCACAGAAGAAATGGTTAGTTTTTACAGGTTGGAACCAAGGAGGAGCCTCAGTCAGATATTCTACCTAAAGAAGAGTGGACAGAAGGGCAACACCCAGGCTTTCCCATAATTTACATCATTGACTTTTCTAAAACTGCTTCTCATTGGCTGAAACTATGCAGAAGTCAGAAAGCAAGCTTGCAGTTTGGCTCAATACAGAGAAACGAGGAAAGAACAGAGACCAGATTAGAAAGCAAATAGGTAATTGGCAGGTACAGTATCCATCATTTGATTCTTATAATCATTTTAGTAGATAGACAACATATTGCAAGGATTCATTTGTTCCTTTATTTTAATTCATTTTTTTTTTTTATAAAGATAAGGCCACTGGAATTTAGAAAGCTTCCAAGAGTTGGATCTGACTCTCAAACTCAGACATTTTATTCCAGGGATCTTTCAATTGCAACACAAACCTTAATATATCATTTTAACCTTTCAGATTTTGGTTTATGGTGGAAAGTAAGCCTTGTGGACATTTGGGTTTAAAATAAGGAAAAGACTGAACAAAATGAGCCTAGTGATCTTTAGTTTACTGTACTGAGATTATTCATGCTGTTTGCAAATCAAAAAGCTAACAATAAAGTTAGTAATTAAGTGTATAATAAACATTTATGGTGTTAAAGAACCTTTGGCTAGGACTATTGTTTATATTCTCAGCAGAGAAAGAAAAATCCAGATTCATTAATGACTTAATGCTGCCCCAGCCTTGTCACTAGCCTATAGCCACAAAAGCATATTCTCAGAGGTATTATCTGAAATGATATAAAGGTAGTTTACTATGGGAACAGTTTCTCTTACAGCCTCTGCTATAGCTCTTTGCAATATAATATGATAGTCTAGAAGAAAAGAAATAATACCAACTATAAGAATTATTAAGTAGGAGCTTCTGTGTCTCTGAAATTGAGTGTGCATGTGCATGTCAGTATGTGTCATGGCTGTGTTTTAATTGTTGATCTGCAATAACTATTGCATTATTAGGATGCACAGAAAGATTTTATATTGGATAACTCTTTTTCTTTTATCACACATTTTATTCTGATCTGAACTTAGAAATTCTGAATCCTCCCACAGAGAAGAAGGAGAAAATAGAAAATGGCACACATTCATTAGCCATTCCTTCTAAATACTGGTTATTCTAAATCATGCTACGGACTCAGCAAATTTTACACTTAATGAAACAATTCTCTGCTCTGGACTCCCATGAATTGTTAAAGGCAAATATCCATATGATTTATTATATTACCAAGCAGAACCCTCTAAACCAAGAGAATCAGGAAAAATATCACTGATGATCAGAATTTTTGTCTGAAACATATTCAATGCTGTCTGCTATTGACACTCAGGAGGTGACACTAAGGGAATGGAGCAGTTAACATAAACATTGCCACAATTAATTATTATACCATTTCCAGGGCTTTGAAAACAGAATCCAATGTCAGAAGAGCCTGAGCACCCACAGAAGGCAATTAATCCAACATTTTCCCAGTGGTATACAGGGCAATGCACAGTTTTTGCAATCTAGAGAAAGTTTAGCATCTCTTATGAGTCTGAAACCTGTGAGCAGTGAAGAGAATTCTGAGATAATGCCTAGCCAATTTCTTGCAAAGTCATCCAAGAATGATTGGTAGTGTCATTGTCAATGATAATAGCATCTATCTGAAGAACAGAAGGAAGCAAAATTATGAAACTCTTGTTTTTCTTTTTAATTAGCAATATTACTGGAGGCTCCATATATTTTTTTTTTCATTCGTCATGAATGATTCCATGTTTTGTGGGCTATTGTAATACTGAAGCTAGATTTTATTAAAAGAGTGACTATTCTCAGTTAAATTTATTCTGCATGGATCAAACCAAATTCATTTTGGTATTAATTTTCTATGCTGCTAACAAATTACCATAAACTTCAATGGCTCAAAACAACACAAATTTATTATGTCATAGTTTCTGTAGGTCAGGAATCCAGACATGGGTTAGCTGGGTCCCGTGCTGAGGGTCTCATGGTTTGAATTCAAGGTGTTAACCAGGCTCCGATCTCATCCGAGGCTCAGGGTTCTCTTCCAAACTCACAGATTGTTTGTTGGTAGAATTCATTTTCCTGTGGTTTGATGGCTGAGGCCCTGATTTCCATGCTAGCTATCTGCTGAGCACCACTCTCACTTCCTAGAAGCTGCCTTAGGCTCTTGCCTTGTGGCTCCCTCCTTTACAATGTGCTGTTTACTTTCTTCTTAGTCAGCAGATTAGAATCTCTGACACTTCACCTTATGTTAATGGGCTCATCCAATTAAGTTAAACCCACCCCAGATAATTGTCTTGATTTAACTCTTAATCAACTGATAAATAACATAATCTTAAGAATGGTATATCATCATATTCACATAGAAAGTGTATACATCAAGGATCATTTATCTTGGAGACTATCTTAGAATTCTACCTATCACAATTTTCATGACTTCATTGCAGATTTTATATTTCAGTATTTGTAAGAAGACTTCATTGCAGATTTTATATTTCAGTATTTGTAAGAAGACCAGATATTTCAAGAAAAGATTTTTGCTATTTTGCTATCATAGCTACCATAAATTATAACTTTACATAAAGTTTGAGATTATTAAAAATAATCACAGCTGAATATATTTATACAAACATATAATTGATGAACACATATGTATATTCTGTATTAAATCAAACACGCCAAGTCAAATGCAAGGTATTAACTATATATTTCCTTTTTTTCCATGATCTGAGAAATCCTATATTGATAATTATCACTTTTAACATATAAAATCTTAAACATAAGTATCAGCTCTATTACAATGAGTATATAAGTAGGCACAACATGGTATTATTTGGTTGTAAGCATGTTTACCTAGGGCAAATGGTAAATGAGTACATAGTTTTAAGTTCGAAAAGTAAGGACAAAACTAGAACTTTGACTCAAGGTCAAGTGTGGCGCTTAATCAAGTGTGGTACATAGTACATTAATACTGGCTCTGATTTGGTTCGAATACATAAGCTTTTGATGTCTCATATGCAAATGTTTGTAACTAACAAAAGAGCTAAAATTTTAGGTTACACCATGATTTAAAAGAAATGTTTTGATTTTAGTGTTTTTATGGTGTTTCTCAAATAGCACTTATCAAAATGAACAATATTCTTAGCAAATAAGCATCATGAAATAAAATGGAATGGTGCCCATTCTGCAAATTAGAGACAATGTTGATCTAATTTGTGGTAGATTGTTAAACAGCAATGTATGAAGTATAATCTTTAATCTTTCAAGTATTTTCTTAGGGAAAGCAAGAAAGAAGTGATTATTACCTGTCTGTTCTTCAAAGAAAGAAGAAACAGCAAGTCTGATGTTTTCAAACAGGCAAATGAAATCATTTAGTATGTTTTAAATAGCAAAATAGTGGTCTTGGAAGGAAATTCAGATATGTGAAAATAGTTGTGAACTGCCAAGTGATTTCTTTAACTAGTAGAGAATGGTGAGTGTTTCTGGGTGTATCTATACTTACAGAATAATTTCAACTCTACTCACAGACACTAATGAAAGAAATGCTATGTAAAAGTTTGCCACTGTGGTTATTGCTCAAATGCTATGTGGTTGCTCTAAATTAATGATATTTAAACAATTTCCTCAGTCATTTTATTTCACAACTGAAAGGAAGATACATTTTAAGAGCATACTGTTTTTATTCCTTTAAACCAAATGCTCCTCATAATACAAAACAGCACTCAGTGATCCGTGCAGGCTTCCATTTATAATATTAACAGAAGACATGTTCCATGCTAATCCATCTCATTAATATTAAAGAAAGGACTCCAAGACTGGTGAGCACTTAATCATTTGCAATTAGCACCTAACTGTTAATTCTATGGAGGGCTCTTAGGGAGAGAAGCAGAAGAAGTAGCTCCCGTTTGCTAAATGTTAGTTGATTTAACTTAGAGTATTTAATTCTGGGAAAACTCAGCAATTAGAACAATTCATGTAGCTAGACAACTTTAATAGATCAGTTAAAAATAAAAGAATCCCCAACTGAGAGACATGACAAGATATACATTTTGGAAATGGACATGACATAGCCATTTCGCTAATTTATTTTATTAGGTTCTATGTACATCTAGGCCAATGAATTTGGCATCTAAGCAGAGATGAGTAAATTTCCAGTTCAGACTACCTCAACACAGATCCCAAAATCCAATTAGCAGAATGGGCAGCTTGTCTGGTTTGGCTCCAACTAGAGCAGCTTGCTTCCTCGATGTCAACTCAACCTGAAAAAAGGAATAACTGTGAGTTTCCTACTTTAAGACTCAAAAGAATGTCAAGACCCAGAATAAGAGCTCTATGCCAATGACTCTGAGCAAAACCAAGCTTCCAACTGTGATGCAGTCTTTTTGCTTTCCTTCTACATTTATCCTGCTATTTATTGGGCTCTCCCTCCCAGATCTGAAATCTGCCTTTTTTCTAGGGGCAGCTCCTATTATCAATTGTTGGTTGCAAACTTCTTGGAAGAATCAAAGGCACTGGGAGAATCTATTACAGAGCATCAAAGGGGACTCTACCATTGGATAGACAAGCATACTTTAAGAAAAGGAATCTGTTTGCACCATCATGCTGACTCAATTCCTCTTAAAGCTACTTCCAGCACTACTTTTTTTTTTTTTTTAACTGAAGAAAAGCCCAGGTTGGCAAGATTCCTTAAAAGGCAGCAATATTCCCTGAAATTAGCAGAGACAGGCTTGTCCATCTCTTCTGTTAATATCATTTACTCAACTGGTAGTGATGGAATGCCCCAGGACATACCACACCAAATGTTGTCAACCTTTAGCACCAGTTCCACTGCCAAATCTAGCAAATTAACCAGATTTAACTAAGCACAATTCTGACAGTTTCTAATTACTGTGACAGTCAAGGCATTTTTAAATTGATCTACTTATTTAACATTTTCATAAAGTCTTATCCTGCAACCTCACCACCTTTCCCATGCACTTTTCTCATTTTATAATGTGTTGTTATACGTCAGTTATTCTTCTTCCTTTCTATGTATTTTGTTGTTTTTGTGGCTTTCTTCATCCTAGTCTTAAACTTGACTGCTTCTATCCACATTTGATAAGGCCACCTGCTAACTTTGCCAAATGGTAGGCTCTTTACAGCATCTCTCCAGATGTATATGGGTAATACAGCTGCATAGCCATTACAGATGGCATGGAGAAATCTATTTTCAGCCTTCTGCCTTACAATATATCTTAATATTTACCAGCTGTATTGAAGTGTTTTAGATGTTAAGGACTTGGATGAAAAAACATGGATAAAGCAAAAAAAGTCATCACCAACAGACACGTAATAGCCATAAGGCTCCCCCTGACATAGGATAAACCAGAAGAAGCACTCCAAATGAGTCCTATTGAACAACTAAGTGCATAGACAGAAGAGTAGTATGTAGATGATACCTAAAAATAGGTTCCATATGCGGTAAATCGCATGTTCCAGGTTTTGAGGTTCTAGACTTACCTGGAGACACTCTGAGAAAGCCTTTCATTCCAAGGGCAGAGCTGGAGAATCTTTGTGAGATTTCATGATGAAGAGTGATATATACTAGGAGGATAAGAAACATAGAGTAATGGATCATGTATTTAATTTTGTCTCAGTTACCTACTTGCAAGTTTCCTTGTGCAAGGTTGTGAACCTATTTAAGACCATTTCCTCACCTGTAAGATTAGAATAATAACAACGTTTACATCATAGGGTTCTGTGAGGTATACTTAGTATGGTGCCTGGCACATAACACATGCTCATAAGTGACAATTATCAAAATTACTATTATTTTAGGTAAACATTTAGATAGGTGGCTTCTGGCATTCTTTTCCTTGATATATAGAAAGTCCAGAAATTTTCTCTCAACTATTCTTTGAAAAACAGACAGGGAATAGTTAGATTTCAAAAGGCTCCACTGCCAGCTGCGTGCAACATAAAAGGAAAAAGATGTCAACCAGACAAATAAGTAAGGAAAGGTGACATTTAGCTGGAAAGTAAGATTTGTCTTAGGTTAGCCACTATCATGAACTCTAGAAGTACATTTTGACATGTGTGTAATTGAACAGGTTTCGATTTTTGTGTGCCTACTGTCTCTCAGAAAGTTCACTAATCTATTATTCAGTTATGATGTGTAGATAGCAAAATTAATGAAATTAGAATGCTTCTTTTCTTTCTAACAATTTATACTTTACAAAGTTAGGCAATGAGGAAAGGACATAGAAGTAGGGTTTAAATTCCAATTGAACTGGTACTTGCTGTGAGATATTGACCAAATTTTGTAACTTCTCAAAGACTTAATTTCTGCATCTATAAAATGGGGAACTAATGCCTATTTTGCAATAGTTATTGAAAAGATAAATAATTCCTTTAAAATGCCTTGCTAGTTTTCTGGAACATAATAGCATTCTCTAAATAATAATGGTTATTACCACACTTATAATTCTCTATCAGATTTCCATTGCTGTGTAACAAATTTCTATAAATGTAACAACTTAGAACAACACCCATGTATTAGGTCACAGTTCTGTATGTCAGAAGTCCAGACATGGAGTGGCTGGATTTGCTGTTCGGAATCTTAAAAAACTAAAAGAAAGGAGTCTTTCTTTTATCTGGAGTTCAAGCTTCTCTTCTCAGGTCATGTGACTGTAGCAGAATTTACAGCTACAAGACTAAGATCTCTGTTTCCTTCCTGGTTGTCAGCTTTCAGCCAGCCACTCTTAGCTCTTGTGGCACCCACATTCCTTGACATATGGTCCCTTTCATCTTCAAAGCTAGCAGTGGAGACTCTCCTTTGCATTGAATCCTTCTCATACTTCGGATGACTCTCTTTTGCCAGGAAGAACTCCATCTTATTTATGGCTCACCTGATTAGGCCCAAAAAGCATAATTTCCTTTACTTAGCCAACTGATTTGGGACCTTAATTACATCTTAAAAATCTCTTTACATAGCACATGGATTAGCATTTGACTGAACATCTGGAAAAAGGAGTGTATACACAAGAGGACAGGAATCTTGAAGGATATCTTTAAAATCTGCCTACCGCCATAATTTTGAGAAACAAATATTATTCCTTTTGAGAAAACTGAGATTCCAAAGGTTTAATTGACTTGCCCGAGGACATCCAGCTGAAAAATATTTCTTAATAGAATGCCCCTAGGGAATATTTGGCAATGTTTGGAGACATTTTTAGTTGTCACAATTGGGGAAATTAACAAAAAATTTTAGCTGGCCCATGTTAAAATTCTATTAATATAGAAGAAGAAGAGAATTGACACTGGGGACCAGTGGTAGTTTCTGCCAAAGATTACGTTCATTTATGCCAGGCAATTCTCTGAGAATACAGCTAGAATACAGTAGAAACAGTTCTCGATCAGTTTCAACATCCTGAAAATAACATATCAATAAGAAGCTTTCAGTTAGATGTAGGATTTCTCCAATTTAGCAGTATTGGCATGCTAGGCCAGATAATTTGCCAGGATGGGGGGCTGTCCTGTTTACGGCAAGATGTGTAGCTGCATCCCTGGCATCACCCACTAGATGTCAATAGTGTCCCCATCTCCTTCCCCTACCACCAAGTGTGATAAACAAAATTCTCCTGGGGGAGGAGCAAAGTCATCCTCAGTTGAGAACCACTGTTCTAAAAGGAAGAAGCAAGCCCTCTCTCAGCTCTCTTCCCTTTTTCACTGGCTTCCTTTTTCCAAGGCAGATATGATGTCTGCAGCTAGAGCAGCCATCATGGACCATTCTGGGAATTAAATGCTATGGTTAGTGGAGCCAAAGCTGAGGAACCTGGCCCCTGACACCTGGTCAGCTTACACGTGAATTGTTACGTGGTCAGCTTACACCTGAATTGTTACAAGAGATAGAGATAAACTTTTTGCTTAAATCACCATATTCTGGGGTTCTCTGTATTTGTATCCTAACTAATACATACTTCTTGAGAAAGTCATTTTGACAGAGTTGGTGAGCATTAAATATATTGCCTGTTACCTTAAAATCTTGTAGCTCCATTTTCTTTTTGTTACCCAGTACATTATGTTTACAATATAGCCTGTCCCCAAAGAGGCAATACTTACAATGAGGAGTTGTACTTGATTCTTCAGTAAATACATACTTTGTTTGACCGTATTCTAACAACCCAAATGGAGGTTTCCGTTGTAAACATTTGTTTCACAAGCAAACACATCCAAATTGAAATGTTTCTTTTCATTGTTGCAGCGAAATACCCATTTGCTTTCAGGCCATGGGGATGCTGAATGCTTTTGTAAATGTTTCCACATACTGCTGGCTACTCCAGGCCCATCTCTCTCCCACTGCTCAAGAATTTCCTAACCATCAGGAACTCCCGAGAGACTGGACCAGGAGTTCAGTGGTTGCCTGATAGAAGTGATCATCAAAATGATCTTGCATTAAGAAAGTGAAGACTGAATTTTTTTTTCTATCAGAACAATTAGTTGTCCCAGTGAACACATTACTCTCTTTGAATATATTAAGCATATATAAGAAGCTGTATTAATGCTTTCAAGCCATTCATCAATGGTTTTTTTGTGACCTTAAGTAATTACCCCTATATCACAAAGTATCTCTACGTGTTGGAGATAGTTTTTCTGCTGCAACAATCAAATGTTGTAACAATCAAAAAACCACTGTTTTCAATAGAGTTTTAAAGTAAAGATGAAAACATAAGAGATAAAATGAGTTTGGATATATTTACATCTATTGACACAAGGTGTTGCCTGTGCATGCGCCTCAAGAACTTATCTAGATGCCTTCTCCTCCCACATAATCTACTGAAATGCTACCTGTACTCTGTGTACATGTGTGTACTTTTTTAAGAAAATGTGTATTTATTGTACCTTTTTTCTTATAAGTTAAACTTGTTCTAATGCCCTGGGAATATTTGACTGAACAAAAGATTGTCGCAATGGTCAGAAGCAACCATTTCCATGTATGCTGAACAATTATTGCCAACGCATATTAGCTGAACCTTCTGCCCACTAATGAGTGGTGGCAAACTAGCCAAAGAGAAGGCTCTTTTTGCAAAGAATAAGTGGAATAAAGCAAATCATTCGAGCTCAGGTTGTTATGCTCTGAATAAACCTGGTGAGTATCCCTTTCTTGATGGCACTGGGAAACTTTCAGGTGATGACATCACTGAAAGGTATGTATCCCCTGTTCAGTGTCACAGTACACTCTTGAAATAAATTGCCATAAAACTCCAATTATCAAGAAAGTATCATTTTCTTTGAAATGTGTAAGATTAATATATAGGTATGCATTATAGCATTCATCTTAATTTGCCTTCCATCAGTTAGGCGAACACAAGAAATTTAGAAAATTTGGAAATACTAGCTAACGTTTGTTTAGCATTTACCATATGCCTAGTCTTACTTTCTTTTTATCATTTAATCTTCACAGCTCAATGAGAGATATGGTTATAATACTCATTTAATTGCTAAAGAAACAGAACTACAAAGGATACGTGTTTGCGTATACACATGAATGTATAATCTGCCCAAGATCACATGGCTAGAAAATGGCAGATCTGGTTTTCAAAACCAAGCTGTCTTAGAAAAATAAATACTAACATAAATTTTAAAATATGCTATGTAATAAAATGCTAAAAAGAATGAGATTTTGAAGTCCAGTGGATAAAAAAGGGGGAAAATAAAGTAAGTAAACAAATGAGTTGTAGACACTGTCCTCTTGATGCAAGTGGCTCTATATTTTTGGGAACTTGCCCTTGAGGTGTCTAATGGAGAACCTCAAAGGCTGAGCATGAAGGACAAAGAACATGACAAAACTTTATATTTTTGTCACATTCAGAACCCTCAAGCATGTAGTAGTGCATTTTAATCAAAGCCAGCATGACCAGGGAAAATGGGCTCAGGTACCGTAGATCTCTGCTCTTTTATCTCATACAAAGTTCAGCTAACTTACTCAGGTAACTTGTTCTCTTCCCAGTGAGCTCCATGGGCCTGTGTGGCACTATCAACAGGCAGGCATATGTTTGGACCTTGGATCTTGGTTCTGCAACTTCCTGCTGTAGAAACTCAAACAAGTATTTTAAATCTCATGCACCTCAGATTATATAGGCACAGTACTGTTGCGAAATTAAATAAAATGAGAGTTAAGGCACCAGTCACATAATGGTGCCCAAAATGGTTAGGTGTGTGTCATCAGTACTCAAGGTACCAATGAAGTCATACTTATATTTGACCTCTATGGCCAACTCCTATATCCCACTGAGTCCCTGGTAAGTGTTTAATTAAAATCTATTTACCACAAAATTCAAGAATTTTTCTACTCTGTTTATTTACTGTCACTGAATCTGAAGTTCTGAAATACTGCTCCTGTTTATCACCTTTCCAATCTTCTGATTAGATACAGGTTTTGGGATAATGATACTCATTGTAGTAGGGTTTGACCTGCATGTTTCTTTTTCTGAATTAATAAAATATGGGGGAAGAAAAGAATTAGACAAATGGTGGGTGATAAACCCTATGATTTAAATTTCTACTTGTCCTCATGCTGTGATTTCTCAACTTTATATTTCTAAAATGGTTATTTCATGATAGGGTTGAACTAATTTCTTTTTACTATTTAACAGAATAAGTGTTATTTTCCTCCACATTTCTACAAAGAAAAAAAATTTAATACAATCACACCTGGGGAAGATTTTTAATTACTTCAATTGTGTTTCCTGAATGAACATATTATTTCTTAATGGGGGCGACATTCCAAACAGTCCAAAGAAGAACTGTAAATGCAGACAACCAACATGCAACCAATTCTTCTATCTCTGAGGGCACTGAATGAAAAGTGATATAGTTTAAAATATGTTACTGTTTCATTCAGCTTTTAAAATTAAAAAAATAAAAAAGATCCACCTTTTAGTTCTGATGGTCACTTAAACTGTCAACCCAGGTATCTTTTATACAAGAAGAGGAAGTTTGGCAGGGCAAAAACAAGGTTGGTAGGTTTCCTTTACAAAGACCTAGAATGTAAACTTAATATCTATAAAAGAAAGACAAAGAGGGAGTAGTCGAACATAAGCTTTGCCAATTTAAAGCTATTTATTTTCCAAGAACAACCTCCCATCCCAAGATCAGTATCATACCAGTCTTATACAGGCTAGATGTAAAAACACACATTAACACAGTATTAAAAATAAATGCTTTGGGAAAGAAATCTGTGGATTTGGATCCCAGATTACCATTTAATGGCTATTTAGCCTTTGGAGAATTACTTCTAGTCTTTGTGCCTAAGTTTTTTTCACTTGTGAAATATTAATACTAATATGACCCACTCATAGAGTTCTTAGGAGAATTAAATTAGTTTATATACACAAAGCAGTTAGAGTAGTACCTGGCATGTTATAAGCATATTAGCATATACATATTAGCTAATAAATATTAACTTCTGTCTCTCTGAATTTGATGACATTACATATTTATTTAGACATTATTTGCCAGTTTGAAAAGCCTGTTGGTTTTAGAATCCAGGTTGTTGGTTCTCTGAGGCATTGAAAGGAACATATGTAACTGCCAGTTTTGAAGCTGAAAGGATGTAAAAGTGAGGGAAGATCTAAATATACCTACAGACAAATATGTGAACATAGGTAGCTAAGTACTCCGTTTATATTTACATATGATCTTGAATAACAGGTCACTTACCTTTGCAAAAATAAAATAATTAGAAGTATTTCTGCCTCTTTTGTATCAGCTCTAACAGCCTTGCAATTGGCAAAAAAAATCACCTTAATGTAGTGACCCCTTCATGCCTATCGGCAAGCTTTGTGTTTGATGGCTGTATTTTCTACCTTCTAAAATACTCTTAGGTTTTTTTTTAAACTATTGTTTTCTAGAAATAAAGTTAAGATGAACCAATGAAATACAGGAGTGAAAGGAGCAGAAAGTAAGTCGCATAAAAATGCTGCAGTCACAGGAAATTAATGCAAAGTGCTGCTTCTTTGAACCAGAGATTGACACCGGACCACTCTGAGTTTTCATTTATAATGTAAACTTTTTTACTTCTATTAAGTTTTATTAAGCGCTTTATGGAAGAATTTAGGTAAGGTAGAATTTTCTTATAGCAAATATGCATAACTTGGCGTATAGAAATATGTACGTGTTCATTCACACACACACACAGACACACACACAGACACACACATCCAAAAACAATAGAGTTGATGTGCTGCTATATTCATAGTGTTACTGATATGTTTGCTTGATGAATCACTCATAAGATTTTTCTTATTAAAAACAGATAAAGCTTTCTTACTTTGAGAAAGGGCCTACAATCCAAATTAAAGGATCTACCTTTTCTTCACCTACTTTTTTTCATAGTTTATATGGATTTTACTGTTCTCTTGAAATGATTCACCATTTAGTTCCTAACTCCATGCTAACTAGTCTGTCTTCTACTCTTATTTTTCAGCACTTAATAAATGGAACAGATTGTCTCATGATAATCTGAACATTTCCTTCTGCTTTTCCTGTGTACGGTAACATCTAAAGTGGTAATAAAAGTTTAAACAGAATGACTTGATCAATATCCTTGTAAAACTCATTATTTCCTGATTTAAGTCCTTTCTTTGCACTCTATTAGGTACATTCTAAGAGTGAGGACAAAGTCTTATTCATATTTGTTTATTCAGTTACAAAAAACCTAGCGTATAGTATGCCCTTAAGATATTTTTGCTAGATTTTTTGATTGAAATGATCAGTTACCTTAAAGTTTACACATAACATATATTCTACCTCAAATATACTTGTGCTCTGAGTTGGGTAGACAGTTTTCTTAAACAACTATTATCCACTATTAGCTTTCATGATGTGTGTGGGTCTAGGCCTGTCTGGTCCTAGATCTGGCTGTGATCCAGGCTGGCGGCTAGGAATAGATACTAGTGTAGTAGGGCGCCTACACCCAGCTCATGTAAGCTTGATCCAGCTTATGGTATCACACATGTGTGGCAGAATTCCACTATTAGACTCTGATATATGTGGAGCCCATGCTAGGGAGCAGAAGCACGTTTCCCGCAATAGAAGTTCCCTCCCCACAATAAAGTTGGCGCCTGTCATTTTCATTCTCATGTCGGCCCCTTGGCCCCTCCTGTGTTCTTCCAGCTGGGCATCTCACCACAGAAACCTTCCCTTCTCCATCAGTTCCGTGCTGACGATGTGCGTTTGGCATAAGAAATGGGTTATTTGCAAGACAATGTTTCCTTCTAAAGCTTTTTGAAGAGCTAATTTCTTCATGAAAGTAAAAAGATTCTGGTTCAACAGTTCCCTTAATCATGTCCATAATCAAAAGCAAATTTTATAAGAATATTTAGTGGTGTGGGAAATGTGTTCATGCTGTAAGAAGAAAACTAGCCTGCCCGCCCCCAACACAGAGACCGCAACGAGCACATTTTCTGAGAAGTTATCTCTAAAATCTAGCCCATTTTTAAAAGCTTTAGCTGAATCTTCTGTAGCTTAAGTATTCTTAACAGGTACATGACTTAACAGTGTCGTGTTTCTGTGTTTCTTATTCCCAGAAGGCTGTCCTGCCACACTTTGAAAGGCAAGGTGTATGTAAACAGAAGTATCTAATACTGACTGCTCTGCCAAACGATGTGTTTTCTCCAATGTTTTCGAGGTGACTTTGTACAATATAGAAAACTAAGATTATATTCTGCCTCCTCAATAGCAAAATTATTAACATTTATATAACGCCCACTGTATGCAAGGTACTAAATGTGTTACACGTAACAATTTATTTAACCTTCAGAACATTCTATGAGTAAGGTATTGACATCATCCCCATTTTGCTTCTTGCATTTTCACAGATAGGCACAGGCTGGAGTTTAGAACAAGGTCAGAAACTAGAAAGTGCCCAGGAATTTGAGAATGGCATGAAATTCTTGGGTGCCTTTTTTTTAAATTATGAGAAAATAAAATAAGTAAACACTTTTTACAATTTTTTTCCTTTCATTGTAATTACCTTTAGTTACTCAAATACATTTGACAGTCAAATATACAGGCACAGACTTGAGTTGAGATGTTGCAAAGAGTAAATAAACAAAAAATAAAGGAAGATGTAACCTACTTTACATACTTCTAGTCAACATGTTTTTTGGGGTGGGAGCAACGTTCTATTGGAAACTGTGTCTCAGACCTCCAGAAACCAGAAGAAAATTGAGGGGCACACAAAATAATAATTTGAGAGAAGTAGGGGGAAGAATGTGATTCCAAAGAACTGCTTGAACCAGCTCAACAAAAAGAAATATCCTTCCTTATGGTACGTCTTATAAATTAGAGGTGGTGATTTTTGTTTGGGGGAGGGGATGAACAAAGGCTGGCACTTAGGTTATGGGTTTCCTCAAGTAATAAAAACAAGTAAGAGAACATCTGATACTAAAAGAAATCTTAGTGCATATGTTAGCAATGATTATGAGTGAAGAGAGTATGAGTGACTTTTAATTGTTTTTTGTGCTATTGTGACGTTTTTAATATCATTATGATTTATAAGCATTACATTTTATATTAGAAAGCTGCTATTAAAAAAAAATTATAGATGCGTAATCATGGATAGCCAAGCATATCAGCAATACTTTAAAGATCACCTCATTTAGGAAGGTGCATTTTGTCTCTTAAAGACCAAGGATATTGGTGACAAAAGCCTGCGCTGCCGTTTGCCAACTTTAGACTGTAGCCCAGTTGTTTCAACTCTTTTTGCCTCAGTTTCTTTGGATATAATACTGGGAAAATAGTAGCTTCTCATAAACAGATTTCAAAAAGAATTAAATAAAATAATACTTGTAAAGCACTTAGACCAGAACCCATCATACAATAAATGTTAGCTAATTATATATACACATGCATATGTATATATAATTCTCACATTCACGCTAAAGAAGATAATGAGGTGGAGTTGTTTTAGTCACTTGTCTATGGTCAAAAAGTCAGAGAAATGTTGAAATCAAGATTTGAACAGAGATATGGCTGACACAAAATTCAATATTCTGCGTAATATTCTATTATTGTTATTGGTGAAACACTCAAAGACTCATGGTGTGTTTGAATGAGTCGTTCTCTGACCATCTGATTAATCTATTAAAATAGAGGCAATATCAATTTTCTTTCCCTTCCTTCCTGCCATCCTTCCTTCCCTCTTTTGCAATTTTTCTTCTTTTCAATTTTCTAGCCTGAAGCACAGAAATGTAAACATTGATGTTACATTAGATTAAGATATTTAATTTTAAAAATACCCAAAGGCAGTGTTAAACAAGACAGAATTTTATTTCTATTTCCTATAACAATCCACAGGTAACCAATACAAGGTAGGAGAAACAACACTACCATTCTCAACAGGTGGCTTCCAAATTTGTTCTGTCATCACTATTTCCTGGCCAGAAGGATGAGAAGGTGCATTTTGTCTCTTAAGAGAAGATACATGGCAAATATATTTAGAGAGATAATTATGAAGTTGCACATATCACTTCTGCACTCCTCATATTGGTCAGATAGGCCAAACCTGGCTGCAAGAGGAAAACAAATGAGAAATACAGTCTGCAGGATCTAGTGCTAAATAAAAAAGGAGAGAACAAATGTAGAGGGAGCATCTTCAGGCTTACCCAAAGAAGTTTAGTGAGCATAGGTACATGATTATTATGATCTCAGAGTTTCTTTTATAAAGTATATTTGTGTCTAATGACTGGCAATAGAAAGTTTGAGAGCCATTGTAAAAAAGACCCATCACAGATTTTGTTATTGATCATTGCCATATTGATGAAACCAGCATCTTTCTTTTATTATAACAGTTGATGTTTTTGCTTCATACTTCAGTACTACCTTTGTGAATGGTGCTCTAGAACTATGCATGCAGCAACACTGGTAAAATTGTTTTGTACTAAATTGCACTTTACTTTAATAATCACAAGTTAGACTGAGTGATATTACAGGAAACAGCTCAATGAAATATGCCAATGCCTTGATGCTTTTGAGGGAAGGGTATTGAGATGTAATTGACTCAACCATTCAGCATTCTTTGAAGATCCTCAGGAGAAATTTCTCCTAGGCCTCGTTGGTGATAAATTCTTCTTTTTGACAATTTTTTTCTCTTATAAAATGAATGTGAATCATTAAACTATTTTGTTTTTGTTACTAGGAAACTCAGTAGAATCTACAGCTTACTTTCATAAATTTACAGGGCTGGTGTGCTAAATTTTTCTCTTTTGTCATCATGTTATTCCGTATTATTTTCCTTCACTCTAATTTATTTAATTTTTATATATTTTTTATAATTTACGCATGGAAATCATATGTATATACAAAAAATTATAGAAATTTCATCATTATAGGGCAAATTCCATTACATTTATTTACTATATGATTGTTTACTTAATTAGACATATCTAAAGATCACAATTTTTATTTTTAACTTAAAGTATCTTTAACTTTTAAAATGACAGGAAATTTATTAAGTTTAATTATTCCTTATAAAAAGACATGAATGTAAAACTGTAAGTTGGTAAATTGAGAACTCGCTTTTAGCTAAGAACAAATGCTATCAATTTTTAACTTATGCTTAATTAGGAAAAGGTAATGCTTACATATGGTGCTATATCTTCAGATTTGCAAACTAAAAAGGATTTTGCTTATGCTAGAAAACTGAAACGCCTATAGTGACTCTAACATGTTTTTACCGTGAGGATAAAAGGACTTTGTGGGGAAACTTGTGGCTCACAATGCAAGTTTTAACACCTTTCCTGTGATTACCTACACCCCTGGCAGAAAAATCTTTTCTGACCCGATGGGTCTTTGCCACGGTTTAAGCCAGTTGGGACTTTTTAGAACGGTGGATAATCAATTTAGCCTGATTAAATGCAGTTCCCATCTTAAATTATGCAAAATATAAGGACCCGCGGGTAGAAACAGAGGTAGAACTGAAACCCGTAGGCAGTCTAGCAGTTAAGCCATGGAGGGCTATGGAGACTGTGCTATGGGAATGTGATTCTTAGTTGAATTGCTTTGAATAATTCTCCTTGCTTAGAAGCAAATGATGATGCATGCTGCTAAAGTCCAAAGAAGAAAAATAGTTTAATGATTTAGATTATGAACGTCGGTATGAAAAAACCTGAAATGTAAAGCCCCTTCAGTCAATAACAGGACAGTTTTGTAAACCACTTAAGGCTGTGATAAAATCCTACTTGACTGGCCCATGAGCAGATGTGACAAGTTGAATTTATTTCCTTTCTTACCAGGAAGCTTTGCAGGAAACTCTTAACATATGGTGCTTTTCTCTTCCATCTAGAGCTATAAATGTTATTGGAAAAGGATGTTCCCAAGAGCAGTGAGTTTCTGACGTCTCTGCCAAATGGAGTCCAAATGATCCTTTTGTGGTTCTGAATTCCCTAAGTTCTTAGGAGTTGGCAACCAAGGGTCTCTGATCTAAACACAGCTCACTAATTTAATTATTTTATTATAGATTTGTGGAAGCTCTTTCAGACCAGTGACTTAGCATCTGTATTGTATCTAGCTATACAGGAAGCACCAGTTAGAAGGGTGTAAATATTTTGTTTCTTAACTGCTTTCATTTGAAAACTTGAAAATTATTTCACACAGAAACCACGTACTACAAACTGAATACAAAAGAATGTGAAATTGAATTAAGTCAAATTTGCAGAAAACTTCCTCATGTTTAGAGCTTTTTGTATTGTACATAGATACACAATCAAACACTACATGGCAATGCGTTAGTAAACGCTCTTGGTGATTAGTAATCATACAAAAATGAAGTATTGCCAAGTAAAAATCACTGACTATAGTTTATAAAACTCCCCAAAGTGCTGAATATAACAAAAGGACACATCCTTATTTGATGTCTTTTTGGAGCATTTCATTTTAATGAGTTAGAAGGAAGATATTGATGCTTTGACCATTAGAAATTTGCTGCTATTGGAGCAAATTTAGCAACCACCATGATTGCTAAATTGAAACTAATGGCACCAACTAGTTTTTATTGTCAATGCAATGAACTACGTTGAAATGTCATTCAGTTAAAGATAGCAAATGCATTAAAGTAAAATATCTGAAAATTGACATTATTAAAGTTGTACTATAAATGATTAATTATTATATAATTCTGAACTGATAACTGATATAGTTGTGATATATATATCATGTTAATCTATCTTTGACATTTTATAGTATTTTAATAATATTTTAACACTTATCAAAATTAATTGTTCTATAGTCAAAAATATCAGATGTTCTCTAGTATATTTTATAGTTTCACAGTACATGAATTAAGCCCTGAAAACTCAAGTTTAATATACACACGTGTATATGTTATATATATTTTGTATATATATTATATATTTATACATGTATCACTGTGTACACATAAATACTTGTCATATGTATGTACAATAAGTTTAGATAAAATTTGTTAGGAAAAGTACATATGTAGTAATCTACGGCTCTTATGGTAAAAAAATCTCATAAATTTAATTGTAATTATAATTTAACAGCTGCCTTTGAAAACCTTAATTATCATTTGAGTCTTTCAACCCAAAGTAAGTCTTAACACACTAAAAGAGAACAAATTATAATGTACCAATAGGTATGCATTTAAGAACACACCATTACAAAATTAAATGAGTTAATCAATATAAACTAATCAGCAATGCCAAAGTCTTAAAATTTAGTTTTAAAATTTTACTTTAGTTAAATTCTTAATATTTAAGAA
Organism: Pteropus alecto; assembly: GCF_000325575.1. NCBI lineage: Eukaryota > Metazoa > Chordata > Mammalia > Chiroptera > Pteropodidae > Pteropus > Pteropus alecto. The sequence continues at coordinate 28,215,639 of NW_006441955.1, read as the reverse complement.
TCAATACACATCTTAAAATTCTTGATAATATTCATTTAGACTGAATATCCTTATTTAAAGAATGATTTTAATTTCATCTTTTCTTCAGTGTAATGTAATCAAGCTAATTTTATCATTGTATTCTTATGTGAATTTATAAATTAATATAGGATTTTCCAGAAATTCTGAGAGAATATTAGCCTTTTTTATTGGTATTTTGCCTTTTTGGGAGACTATGTTCCCAGTTTTAGTTATTGTAACCATTAGAATTATTTTTGAAAGTCAAGTCCCCTAGAGCAGTGGTCCCCAACCTTTTTGACACCAGGGACCAGTGCTCTTATGAGAATCTAGTGCCTGATGATCTGAGGTGGAGCTGAGGTAGTGATGCTAGCGCTGGTGAGCGGCTGCAAATACAGATGAAGCTTTGCTTGCTCACCAGCCGCGCCTCCTGCTGTTTGGCCGAGTGCCTAACAGGCCACTGACCGATATAGGTCCAAAGCCCAGATTGAGAACCCCTGTAGAACAATGTCAAAGAAAGAGAATACAGTTCTAGATACAATTTAACTATAATCTTGTATATGCGATTAAGCAAATAGCTACCTAAATTAATACAGAGATTACTTGTATATTAAAATGCTTTATTATTAATAGTACATAAACATACGACTATGTCATATTTAACATATTTACTTCCTCAAGTGTTTGCTTGTCAAAATTGTTTTCTTTAGTTTTAAATGATAAAGGAAATTTATTGGGTCTCTACCAGGAAATATATCATGATTTCCCTAATTTAACTTTTTTTCTTTCAGTCTTGGTAATTTTTTGGTTCTAAAACTAATAAGTTTTCAAACTATCTAAAAGACAGTGGGATAAGAAAATATCAAGTTGTTTGTTTGGCATTTACTATTCTATGATTAAAAATAAAAAAACAATTTGATGGTTGGCTGATTATTATTATGTTGCAAAAGCCTATATCTTAACTTGTTCTCTTGTTTCAAAGAGGGAAAAAAGACTATAAAACTGAGTGTAGTTAAAAACAGCTTTTTTTTTTTTTAAGTTGTTTACTAGACTCACAAAAGTTTTAAAACTGGAAGGCAATTTGGATGTCATCTAACATAAACCTCCAAATATTCATGTCAGGCAAATAAACCCAGAAATGATAAAACATATAGATTTTTGAGACATGCAAGGACCATTACAAGATCATGCAATACATTTAAATCCTGGAAATTGTTGCTTTATCCAGACAAGTTTCCTGAATAGAGCAAACTACTAATGTCAAAAGTCCCTGCATCTTTGTTCCTAAGAAGTTTCTTCATTCTCTTGTCACATGGGTTGTATAAGGGCAATGGATTCAAAACAAAATTGAGCTTTTATGTTGGAAGGGCAAAGATTAACAAGTCCAATGCTCTATGTCAATAAATGAGGCCCAGAAAAGTAACACCAATTCCCAATTAAGTTCAATGTACTTTTTAATTATGTGTTTCAATTCAACGGGGTAATTTATTCACTCCAGATTTTGTGAACCGGGTAAACACAGGGAGTTCAGGAACAGAAGTTGGAACTTTACCAAAAAGCAAAATTACTACTTTTTACTTCCATGAATATGAATAAATAATAATGGCAAGCATCTTTAAGTATATAAGGTTTCCCAAACAACTGACAAATAAACAATTCACTTGATTTTCCAAAAAGAATGTAGAATCAAATGTCTGACTACTGATTACTTTAGCTTAGTAGTTGATGCACTAGTCACTCTTCACGTATTATTGATTCTTCCCAATCTCATGCCTCACCTTAACATTTTACTTGCTTTCTATGATTCCTCCGGTTTTCCATTATATTTTATTCCTGTTAACCTCTTTATAGCATGTCTTCTTATTATAATAAATATTCTAGGTACTAGAAGGAGTCATCAGTGAGAGTATAAAGCCAAGAATTTAAAGGTTCTGAGATTAATTAAGCAGTTATTTGACTTGTTCTTGATGTACAGCAATAATACATCCACAAAACAAGGAGACAACATTTAAAAATGAAATTAAATGAGGAAATTCTCGCTATCCAGCAGAGAGGAAGAAATATTAATTATCTAGGAAAATGCGTAAAAGAGGGCAAAGGAAAGAGCAAACATTAATATTATTGTTACTAAGAATAATTTACCAGATATCACTTTGACCTGAAAAAGACTACTTACCACCAATTACCACCATTTTCTGCTTTTTACTCTCTGAATTTTTCTGTTTGCTGAGGTTCTGATGTTTGGAAAGTTGTCTGTCTTGAGTTACTTTCTTTCAAAATGGTCACCTGTTAGTGTCACATACAATAGTTGAAACATCTAGCAATCACTTGGTTCCCAAACTAGGACGGCTAACTTCTACAGCTTTTTAGTACTAACATACAAACCCAATTCAGTATAGTTTAAATGCAACACCCTTTTTTTAAAAAGTGGCTGAAAGAAATCCTAAAACCCTCAAGATTTGAAACTCAGAACACAAAGTAAGTATACCTCTCATAATCAGCTTATTGTGTCCATGACTATTGCTGAGTCTACTCTTCATTTTGTAGACAGAAGAGTTAAATTGGCCAAAAATAAAGTTTATATCCCAGCACAATATAGGTGAGAATTTGTACCCTCCTCTATAATCTGCCATATGCGAGACAGGTAAAGATAGTCAGACCTGATTTCTGCCATGCATTCTTGCCCCTGCCTCCAAATGAGAAAAGAAAAAAAAAAAAAGCAGAGTGTTGTCAATATTGTCTACTATAGTAATGTCAGTCAAGTCAATTACATATATATAAAATCTTAATTTTTTTCTCTGCTTTCAAGAAAACGTTAAGATAAAAGTTTATGCACTCAAATATTCATGCCTGAAATTGATATTGTTTCTATTTATCAAGTACAACTTGACAATTATATTTATAAAATATGAGAAAATAAATTAAACATGTATTCATTTTTAAACTAGGAATACATCTACTGTGTAAATTAGCACATACCCATAGTCCCAAACAGTCTCAAACATTAAAGAAACTACCGGAGCTTTATAAACCAAAGGCAGATAACATAACTCTAAATATGACCTGGGACACCAAACTTGGAGGAACCCTGGCCTTAGAGTACAATGGCTTGCCTGGGTCCCCCTTCTACCATTTAGTCTCTTTGTAATTTCAGATAAATTAGTAAACTGCTGTGACCTACCATTTCAGTATCTTTAAAAAGGAAAATAACTCTGGTTTGTTGTGAGGATTAAAAGGATTCTTGTTCAAAAGGTGGCCTTGTTTCTTAAAGAGTAAACTGGTCTACAAATATGAAAGATTATTGCAAACTATAATTGTCAAAATAATCAGAATAACAAACTTTGGTTAAGGCCTATCCCATCCCAAATCTTCAGATCCTAGTATTATCTATCATACCTGTCTCTTTTGTTTTTCTTCTCACACGATCTGAAAGAAAGCCACAATAATCTCTGACCACAAACTCTTATCATTAGAAGCCTCTCATCTTCTCACTTCTAATGAAATCTGTTTCTCAGTCTCATTAGTCTCCCTCCCTTCCCCATCCCTTGATAGCTCACTATTGTCTCAGTTCATCAGTCCCTCTTCTGGACTCATTTGCTTGCCTAACCAGCCTTGACACTACGGTCAGTCATTTTATTAGATTTTCACACTCTCTCGCCCCAGAGCTGTCGTTCCAATCCCCAAGAATGGGTAAATACTATTATTTTCCTTTTCAGCTCCCAGTCCTGGGCTGCCAAACATTGCCTAAGAAAGTCTTAAAGCCAGGTTGACTGGTTCCACTACAGTTCTGAGCTGTCTGAAGTCAGCTGGCCCTCACTGCTGCTTGACAATGCTTGTTCTCATCAATTATTTTTTTATTTTTTTTATGCCTACAGCACCCGGTCTTTCTTGGTGGTCTCCCATCCAAGTAATCAGGCCCGACCCCGCTTAGCTTCCAAGATCAGACAGGATCAGGCACGTTCAGCGTGGCATGGCCATAGACTCATCAATTATTTACAGCCCTTTGTATTCCCCATGGTGTCAATTCCAGGATTTCTTCTCATTCTTACTTTCTTATGTGATATGATCTCCCAATGCCTAGAAAAAGTCAAGGCCAATGCTTGATTCTTCCTCTTTCTTTCTCTCCATCTAAAAGCTCAACACTTCCTTCTGATCTCATAGGAAGATGTTCTCATCTCCCATGCTAAGCCTTTCATATGGACAAGCCTTTCCTCTTTCACTAAGAATTTATTGCATCATTTGTCTACATATCTCCATAACAAGTTTTTTGTTTGTTTGTTTGTTAGTTTGTTTTTCCCCCTGGTCTAGGTGCACCCTGGATTTATGTTGTTGTCTTTCTTGGAACATTCCTTAAGAGGAGACAGTAGTTTACAATTATTCTTTTCACTTTCTTTCCACCTGCTCACTTCTTCTAATCTACTTTCTGCTCCAATAAGTAAATCCAATGATGGCTTTTAGTTTGCCCCCCTTTTGTTCTTTGTAAAGCAATTAATATTATTGATGCTGCACTGTCTTGAACTTCTCCACTATGTTCCTTCCAAAACCATCCTCTTCTCATTCTCATTTCATTACAGTAGTGCTCATAGCTTCCAGGATACTCAGGATTCCAATTCTAGAGCCATGTTTGACTCCTTACTCTCCTCTGAACCTTCTGGTCATTAGTTGACATGTTCAATTGCTTTCATTTCTGCAGTGTTTCTTAAATTTATACTCTATCTGAAATCACTTCTTCTAGGACTACTGCAACAGATTAATACAATTGTCTCCTAACTCCTTCTCTCCTAATTATTTTCCTTGACAATATATTTGAATCTTGAGATTGTCAAGTTCTTCAATATGTCCAGTTTTTATTCTTAGCTCTTCCTACCTTCACCTGTCAAAAGGAACTCCTTCTTCTTCCTCTTATAAAACCTGAGATTATCAGCCTCTAACCTCTACCCAGAGGTGAGCAGTAGGGGAGATGGCCAGGGTAAATCATGTTATGTGGCTTTGCCCCTTCAAACCAAATAGTAGTGATACATATCACGTCTGATTAAAAAAAGTACTAAGGGCTTGGATACTGAACTGTTTTAAGATTCTAAAAATTCATTAAGCTGTATATGTGTGGCATATGTACTTTTCTGTGTATATAATATACTATATTTTTGTATGTATAATACACTTTGGAAAAAATGCGTTTATAATATACTTTTCTGCATGTATAGTGTACTTCAATAAAAACTTTTAAAGAATAGCAACAAGGACAGGGTTAAATGAGCAAAAAGAGGGAAAGATGGCAACATATAGTCTAAGCAATGGGTTTAGCAGTATAAAAGAAACTAACTAAAAATTTTATCAGGATTCACTAATTTATTTTCTTAATGCCCTGCCTTCCTGACTCCCTTCAAATATCTAGTATCCAAAGAAGCAGTAGAATCTCCAGGATAGCAAGATTACCCATATTCTAAGAAAAATCTATTTGGACATTACTTATGACAGCATTTTAGATAAGACGGGAGGAACACTTGCAATTATAAGCATATCTGAATTTATAATATATGTTTCCAAAAATCATGAAATGACCCAAGAAAGAACCCATCAGATAGCAAAAGTCAAGTTACTGATAAACTCTTTTCATTTAAGGATAGGATAGTAACATCACTTCTGAATTAAAAAAAAAAAAAAAATCAAAATTAAAAATAAAACTTTTAAAAAACCATGGGATTATCTGTCTAAGTAGTGTACTTAAATGCAGGTTTGAGGGTCAAATCAAACAGACCTGTGTATTGATTTTAGCTTAGTGATTTACTGGCTATGTGACTTGGGAATATAACCCGAACTCTATGAGTTTCAGTTTCTTCATTGCAAAATGTACATAACGACTACCTTGCAGAGATGTGGTGAGAATAAAAATGGATATATGTAATTTGAATAACACAACATTCAAGACTATTTACACGTTCAATAAATAGTTGTTGTTACCTCTTCTCCATACAGTAAGGAGGCTGAAGTAGATAAATTTTAAAGTCTTCTTCAGTTCTAACTTTCTATACTTTCCACATTACCATTACCAAGAGCCCCTTTACCACAATAGCGGCCCTTGCTTACAAGTTCTAAGGAAATATTAAAAGGTAATAGAGCCAATCTGATTTGTGAAAGCTTAATGATGTCATAGTATTGGTAGACATTTTGGGAGCTAAAGTTTGGACATTAACCTACCTCAAAAAATAAATTATTTTCCATTTTAGCATCTTCAAATCAGATTGTGGAGCTGGTCTTTGCTTTAATTTCAGATATTTTTTTCTAGAGGACTTTTTAAAAAATTCTCTTGTTTTCACTATTATCTTATGATATTCATTTTTCTCATTATTGCTAGATTAGACAACAAACAATATTACATTGAATGGAAAACATTCTAAGGGAATGCAAGTTCAGGTTTCCAGTATTAGCCCACTCAATCTATAAGAAAATACAAAATGAAAGAGAATGTAAAATGCTCATTGTATTGGATGCTCTGATGTGTCAC
>NW_006441955.1:28167913-28209071 GCF_000325575.1 Pteropus alecto | reverse complement strand
TTCCAGCCTCACAAAAATTTACAACCCCTTTTCCAGAAGCAGCCTACTGACAGATTCAGGCTTCAGAAGCCTGGCCTTCTATCCTTAATTCAAGGAAACTCTGAAGGGCCATCCCAGTTTTTTATATTCCCATGGCCTGAGGCCTCGCTTGTAATTTATCCCTCTGCACACTTTTGTCTCCTTCACCTAATAGGTATTGTTCCCTATAAATAAAGCATCTGCATGCAACTCTCCATTTCAGAGTCTGTTTCCTTGGAAACCTGGTCTACCACATCCACTATTATCAAATATTGGAAAGTAATTGGGAAGACATTTTCACAAAATAGCTTTAAAATCAGATACTTTCTACTTAAACCTGAAGTCCAAAATGAGTCTCCCAATTGTTTTAAAGTCACCCTCTTCTATATGACCAGACTTATATTAACTCAGTCAACTTCTACAGATACAGGAGGAATAAAATACGTAGAATCCACAGCAACTATGAAAAAAGTAACCCATCTGGATTTTATACAGCACCTTTTATAACATATGAGATCTGTGTATAACTAGGAAATTTAATCCTCTCCACTTGTAAAGTGGTTGACTTTGTTAAATTTGCCTGTGGATGGAATATGAATCATACTGAGAATGTTATATAACCTCGCGAACACCATGGTACAGTGTTGTGCTCTCAGGAAGGTGACATAACTGGGACTTTCATAATGTCCAAAGGAAAGTGGCTGCAGCCAATTGGATATTGTGGGAAAACAGAGTATTTGATAAATGAGTTAATGATTATTCTCCCTTCTGGTCATTCTGTACCTATACACTCTTAGTAAGATGACTACTTTTCTATTTGTCAGATACTTACTCAGCCAGGGGACATGCAAATAATTGGTGCCTATACAGGAAAGATAAAGTATCAGCTAAAGAATGATCTAACCAGTTAGCACAACTCCTCTTACCTACCTATACATAAGTACCCAGGTGAGAACCTAACTCAACAAAAACTACTTGAGAATAATAGTTCAGTAATACAACTTAGAGGAGCATGAGACCTGAAGTAAATGTCTAAATTAGCTTTTCTCAGACTTTTTTTGACTTAGATATCCTTTACACAAACAAATAACTGGAGTCTAAAGAACTTATGTTAAATTAAAATAAATAATATAACATTGTTTTTGTTAAAAATGTTTTCCAAAACAAAAAATTCATTGAGAAGAATTGCTTCTCTACTGTTGCATTCAATCTTTTGCAATACGTTGTTTTGAAGTATGTAAAAAAAAATTCTGACCACATGCAGAAATGTAGTTGAAAAAGGAAGAGATATTTTGATAGAAAATTGTGGATATTCTTCTTTGATGTTACCATAACAGAACATATGTTAGTTTCTTAAGGTTAGTTGCAATGTGGAATCCGAAACCATGTTATAAACTCTTCATGATCTATTAATTAAAATTATTTCATTAACTTGCATTTTGAATGAATCTTTTACCCATGCATGATTTTTTAACATTAACATTATAACATTTACATTATAATGATAAAAATATTGATTCACAGAGTAATGTAGATTTGCCAAATGTTGACACATTTCTTTATATAATAAAAATCTCATTTATGAATACCCCCAATGATCACACGAGAAAATTATTTAAGTATTAGAAGCTATTCAAATTGAAATTGTTCCCTAATTCTAATTTTTGAATTTAGAATTCTAAATTTCTTTTGGATATGAAAGCTCAGATCTTATCATTGCCAACAAATATTGTATATTTTTCGTGAAGTGACAAGTTTACTTAGTCTCTTTTTGATAAAATATCTGCCCAATATCCAAGCATGAGTAACCAAGTTTGCCTGCCAATTGTTCTTCTAAGTAAAAATGATGTTCATGGAAAATGCAGCTAGTTCAGCTCACAATTCAAACAATCATACAAGGAATTTGCTCTGAAACAACCATCAGACTCCGGTGTGTGGCAGAATTTATTTTTACCTACCTCCATTCTGTCACACAAAATATGAAAAGGCGGCACAGTAAAGAGTAAAGCTTAAAAAATAAACAGTTCTTATAAATGATGCATTAACGACATTTTTGAGTGAAATTGACATTTAAAAAAAATGTCTAGTACCTATTAGTGAAGAATGTGATGACTACCATTATAGCTTGGTATCACTGCCTTAATTCCTGCCAGGGTATCAGCAGTTTTATCCACCATCATGTTTACATCACCAGTGCAAAAGTTATTACAGTGGAAACTACAAATAACATCTTAGTATTTATATAAAAATTGTTTTGACCTTGCAGACTCCTAAAAATGTCTGTTACACCCAGGGGTTCTGTGGATCACATTTTGAAATTACCCTCCTCCGTTCCTGTTTCCACCCAAATCACACATACAAAACTGGGGTTGACAGTGGAAATTAGTTTAATGGATATAAACAATTTTCCCCCCTGTAGAGTAGCCTTATAAAAGATATCCATTAAGACTTTTTTATTTGTCTCTTCTGAAGGTAAAGAGGACCTACATCCATAGCTGGCTCGGTCTTGTCAGCTCCCTGCCTCTAACATCAAGTAAGTTTTCATTCTATTGTGGTCTTAGATATCGTAAAGAAAAAATATTTGCACCCAATTTCTTCAAAGTGCTTCTGTGTAGAACAACTTTTTTATTTCTCCCCAAAAATGTTTCTTTATATCTAACTCAAAACTAAGCCTACAGAGTAAATGTCCCCCTTACTCTCTTATTAGATCTATGTGGAATGGCTAGTCAGCATCCTCATAAAAGCAAGGCAGATAATTAAACAGATATTAAGTCACCTTTTAGCCTTCTTAGTCCTTCAGCCTAAACAACCCTAGTTATTAACCTTTCCTTTCAGATTCTATTTTCCCACCCTTTTGTTATTTTTGTTACTCTTTCCTGGACTTTCTCTAGTTTTGCTACATTCTTTTTAAAGTGCAGAGACCAAAAACTAGACACCATCCTTTAATGAAGTCTTCACCAGGATCAATACAGAGAAAACATTACTTCCTAGACTGAGTCTGTCATACATCTGTTAATATGTTACCATGTTAGCCTTTTAAATATAACAGCACTATTGTGCAGACTAGTATTCACTGTTAGCTTTGCAATCACTCCAGACTTTCTGTTGTAGTTGTGGGTGAGCAGACAGCCCCTCTCTTTAATCTCTGCATTTTGTTTCTGGCTTCTGATGTTACATCTTATCCTTGCCCTATTTTACTTTCCTCTAGGTTTTCCTGCCAATTTCCCTAATTTATCAAGCTCACACTGAACTATTCTTGTCCTCCAAGAAGTAAGCAATATCAACCACTCAGTGCCATTCACACATCCTTGCAAATCATTCTAGACATTCATTAAAAAAAATGCCATTTGATTTGGGGGACATCGTTTTCTAGTTGCAGAGGAGGGAAATGCAGTAACTAAAATGGGCTTTCCGAAGTCACTTTCCTACTTTTTTACTACTTTAAAAGTACTACTTGAAAAGTATAGAGGCGCCCATATGCCACTGAAAGTAGAAATAAATAAATCTCAGTTCTATTATGTAGCAGAACTCCTCCACTGGAAAGAGTATTAAAGTAGGACTAAGCTACTGTAAAAGGAGACCAAAAAATACAGTTGCTTATAGAAAATGATAGCTAATCCTCTTTCTCATAATAGACCTCAGGTAAGTAGGTAGGTTAGAGGTGAGGGTCTGGACCACATGTTCCTTCAGAGAAGCAGGTTTCTTCCATCCTTTAGAGTATTGTCCTCATCTGTGTGGTTCAACCTGAGTCATGCTCAGCTTGTCAGAAGAAAAAAAGAGCATAAAGGTGTGCACACCATTGACCTAAGGCCTAGACCTAGAAATGGTGTGTATCCCTTCCACTTGCATTCCATCTGCAGGAGGCTAGTTACATGTGAGGGAGGCTACAACGTGTATTAGAAGTATTAGAAAATAAAAGGATGGATTTTGGTGGACCACCGCAGTGTCTGCCTCCACCAAATATCTAAATTAATTTAAATGTTTTGGTCTATTATGCCCAGCGTGGACCCTGCTGGTGGTCATGAAAAATAACCCTCCTCTCCATAAATGTTTACCAGCCTTATTCATAGGCTGATAATAAGCTTCATTTAAAACTACTCTCCAATTAAGGCCAAATCTCTATCTGCACATGTTATCTGCCATGAACTCCCATATTATTTCCATGGCATCATAAGTAGAACCACTCCACTCTCTTCTCAAGCTGATTGTTTCATAACTCATGTTTGAAAATCCCTTAAGGTGAGGTAGACCTCAGAATTGGACTCAGTGAAGTATGTCTACCATTGAAGAGGAAGCCTCAAGAATTTGGGCTGTATATTAAGCTCCATTCTGGGCCTGAAGGGAGCAATTTGATTTTTGCTCTTTCAATTTCATCACTTATAAAATAAGAATCACTTCACTTTTTCTAATGCCTTTGAGGTGACTAAATGTAGATAAACTGTTAAAAACTCAAGGCAATGTGTTCATACTACTCAAAAATGACCCATTCCAATAAGATAAAAATTTTGCAAAGCAAAAAAAAAAAAACACACTTTAGTTAGTCCACCTCCATTCTGTTTGCAATGCCCAGAACCCCTCTCTGGAACTAACAAAAGAATGATGAGGTTTTGGATCGGATGCCAGTAAAGTAATGGCTGGTTTCAATTACATAAAATAAGTACATTATTAATAGTCGCCAGAAACAGAAGGATCACATATTCACATAAGAAACATCAGCCCCACAAGGGACCAGGCTGCTGACCACCTGGGGAACTATGGACCACACTCAGTGAACCACAGCTTCAGAGTTACTAAAAATGGATTTTTAAAAATCTCATAGACGCATGTCTAGCCTATTGTTTGGGCTCTTTCCAAAAAAAAAAAAAAAAGTGACTGTGCATGATTACTTTTTGCATGCTAATTCAGCTGTTTTATTTTTCCCCTTCTGCCTTTGGTCTTGTTTCTAAAAAGTGTTACTCATAAGGCCCTGGATTATAGCAACCCAGTTACACTAGAAAATGGTGCTTTGGGCAAACTCTGTTTTTTTCTCTATCTTCTTCCCATCTGACTAGCTCACCTAATTACACGGTAAGTCACCGATTCTATGACACGGGGAGAAAAGTCTTCTCAAGCTAGTCAATTGATGCTTTTATTTCACTCGGGGAAAACTTATCAAAGGAGACAAGGAGGCCTAAATGCAGCAGGTATTTGATGCTAGTGGTAAGCTTATATTGTTGCCATAGCAACCTTGTCATTAAGAATGTTTCAGCATTTCCTATTAACCTCTATATTCAGAGGTTTATAACTTCTTGGTAAAAATTCCCTACAGGCTAAAATTTGGTATACATGATCTCAGACGTGCATGGTGTCGCTAAATATATACATATATAGCATTCATTTTCTTGAAGAAAGTCTAATGAATTTCCGAATGATTTAGCTCATTTTTCATAAGGTATAGTGTCATTAAGGCTAGTGTTAACTTGATGATTTTTAAAAGATTCTCATGGCAACATGAATAAGCCCTCGTAAGATTTAGTATTTGCTGCTGCTTTTATTCCTTTTACCTCACCGGTTGGCATGGTCACAATGATTAATCTCAAATATCACTAAGAGGAACTTGACTGGCTCGAGATCAGTTTTAAATTCACCTAAACAGAGGCAGTTCGAAGTGGGCACTATGTGAATCTGGAGTTCATATTTCACTTTTGTCAAAGTACAGGGAATAAAAAAAGGAAACTCACGGGTTGAGCAGGTAGGAGTCAGGGCTAATGGAAAAGGCGGGGGCTGAGATCTGAACTCACCATCTCCCTTTTCTCCTCTCATGCATAACGGAGCACATTTTTCATAATACCAAGGAAGAAACCAGCAGTCTCCCAAGGATTAGAAACCAGTTCTGCCCTTCTATCTCATAGTTTCAGAACTGGAGAACACCTAAGTCAAGGTTTTGTTTTGCTTTATTTTGTTCACGGAATTTTGTTTTCTTTAAAGTAATTTCTTAATAAATTTTCCAGTTCTATATTTTTTCTTAACTTTTTATTTTAAAGAATTTTAAACTAATAGAAAAGTTGCAAGAGTAATAGAATAAACGTCCATCTACCCCTACACTAACCAATTGTTAACATTTAACGAACCATTTGAATGTTGTTAAAATTATTATACTTTAGGCCTAAGTATTTCACTCATCTTTTTTAAGAATAAGGACAGTCTCCTATGTTACTACAAAACAATGACCATTAGAGGATATTTAGCATTACTACAATTATCTCAAACAATTATTGTGCAAATGCCTTCAATTGTCCCATTTATATCCTTTTTAGTTTTGTTTTCTAAGATCCAATCAAGAATCATGAATTATATTTGTCATTTCTCTATGTTCTTGAATTTTGAGTATTTCTTTAATGAATATTGTCTTTCATAACATTGAAGTTTTTGAAGAATTTATAAAATTAGAAGGCAGAATATTCCTCCCTTGTTTATAATTAGATTAAGTGCCTTGTATTGTATATTTTTTCCCCATTTCATACAATCCTCCTGACACCTAGGTACATAAATCCCCACATGATTTTGTTTTCTTTCAGTGGGACAGATTTCCAGGAGTGAGATTACCGTGTCAAAGAGTAAATGTACTTTGATTTCAATAAATGTTGCTTTGTTGATTTGTATATTGTATTATTTGTTCACCATCCAAAGTCAAATTTCCATCCATCACCATATATTTGACCCCCTTTAGTCTTTTTTACTTGCCTCATCTCCTTTCCTTCTGAGGGAAGGTACTATATTGTTATCTGTGTCTGAGTTTTTGTTTGTTTGTTTGTCTTGCTCGTTTGCTCCTTTAAGTTTTATATCCCACATATGCGTGAAATCATGGTTCTTGACTTTTTCTGTCTGACTTATTTTGTTTAGTATGATATTCTCATGATCCATCCAGGTTGTCACAAATGGCAGTGTTTCGTCTTTCCTTATAGCTGAATAGTATTCCATTGTTTATACGTACCACATCTTCTTTATCAATCATCTGTCGCAGGATACTTCGGTTGTTTCCATGTCTTGGCCACCATAAATAGTGCTGCAATATACACAAGGGTACATGTATGTTTACAAATAAATGTTTTCAGTTTTTTGGAGTAGATAACCAAGAGAGGGATTGCTGGTCATATGGTAATTCTATTCTTATTTTTTGAGGAACCTCCATACTGTTTTCTATAGTGACTATACCAATTTACATTTCCACCAGCAGTGTATGAAGGTTCCTTTTGCTCCACAACCTCTCTAATGCTCCTTTCACATCTCTTACTCAGGAAATTCTAAGGGTTTTAGAACCTCTGTCAGGAGGCAGGGGCATAGACCAAATATATATATTTCTCATTATGTCATGTAAATATTTTCCCATATGTACTGTATCTTGCAGAAATTCCTCAAACCTATAGTCTTCTATGCTTAGCCAATATCAATTTAACCAGCCATAGGTGTTTCTAGTAATAATGCAGACTTCTTTCCTACTTGTGAATTTTATTTCAATAATATTTGCAAGATGAAAAGGTAGATGCCTGTGCTCATATTGACCAGAAGTTTAGGACAAGACCACTTTTTAGCAGTTTATGAGGGCTGGTACCACACATCTATTCCCTTTTGTGTTTCAGATTCTCTCAGATTCTTTTATCACTCCTGAATTCTAGTTCCTAGTTGACTGTCAATTTACTTCTTGTTTGTCCTCAGTCTTGATTATATTCATTAAGCAAGAGCTCATATGGTTTTTCAAAGAAAGAAAGGGAGGAAAGGAAACAAGAGAGAGATGGTTAGTAATTCCTGATTCTATATCTTGGGCACAAACTCAGTTTAAGCTATCTTGAGCTCCCAGCCCTGCTCTGGACTTGGGAGATAACATTGTAGTAATTATTTTAACCTGAGCAGAAACATACAAATTTTTTATTTCTTCATTACTAATAGCATAATGAATTTTTCATTTTGTTTCTAGTCATTCTATATCCTATAGAATTTATATACATTCTAATAAAATGAGGTTCTCTTCACAGAAATGTTGGTTAAATGAATTGAGGTCCATAATCAGGACCTTAGGGTCCAGCCTCACAGGGACTCCTAAAAAAACATTATCTTATTATAAACATTTATTATCTATTTTACATTTTTATATCATACTGAGGTATCCTAGTCATGACTTATAATTACTTCCTCCGACTCCTGGCACATTACTTCCTGTAATATTTTTCTCAAGTTTCTGTAAAAGAGCAGACTATATCCCAAATCAACGTTACCTAATTTTTAGTCTTATAACCTAAACTATATCTTACAAAAAACTGGCAAGAGCTTTTAACCATTTAAACTAGTTTAGCTACCAAGCAGCATGGTTATTTACCCTACCTATAGGCTTTCTAAAAATAATCCTTAAGAAAGTGGTAGTCCATGGATATTGAGATAAAATATAATACAGTTTACAAATTGAGAGTAAGATGGATGATTGAAAGATTTCCTTAATCAATCAAATCACATATAATTAGTTGAGTTTAATTCTCAGCTGGTACATCTATCCTAGAAAAACTTTATCTCTTAATTATGCAACTATGATTTCAGGGTTTTGGAGTTCAGTTCTTTTTGTTTTCTGGCCTTATTCTAACAATCATTACATTTTGAGCTGGTCAATCTCTGCTCATTTGTACCATTGATCCAACAGTTGAGCAGTCATGATAAAAATAATTCTTGGCTCAGTCATAGAATAATAAATTTAATCTGGGGCACAGCTGAATGCTGAAATTTTAAGTCAAAAACTTCAGAGTATAACACTCACTAATGTATTAAAGGATTGACCTACATGTGTTAGTCCTAGAATGGTGTCATAATAAAAGGCTCATCACCAAACATGGGTTTGATTCTTAATTCTTATAACTCTAAGGATTTTAACTGGCTCCAGGTCATAACCTTCTGTCGCACTTCTCTTTCTGTCTTGTCTCCATTTCTTTTGTACTAAATAATTTATTTTGCCAACCCCACCCCCCAACTAACTCTGTTATATGGATATTAACCTAACCAGCTTTGCTAATTCCTTTATTTTCTCTTACCCAAATTTCTTCTTCCTTAGCCACTTCTCTAATTTTGTATCACAAAAGTTTGGATTTTTAAAAATATATACCATTGGTCAGATTTTTAAAAATATATACCATTGGCATGGAAGAGGAGAGAAGGGTAGAAATTGGACTAATGAATACAATTCTCATTGTAGGCAACATATTGTAAGGCCGTCTGTACAGTTGTGTATGTTCTACACTGTGTATCTTATCTGTGGGTTCTGTTCACAGACCTCAATCTGAGTTTAATAAATTTGTTCCTCACAATCAGAAAAAAATTATGAGATTAGCAATAACAAGTGTTATTTACTGAGTCCTGGTCTGATTTTGAAATATATGCTTTCTATATCATATTATGATACTTAGCTTTTAATTTCCTTGTTTGGACATAAGTGTGCAGTACCTAATATTTAATAGATACTCAAGGAAAGGCTTTAATTACATGGCTGGATTAAATACTAGGTGTGATCTGTAGTAAGTCATTCAAGTTTGGGAGAAAGAGAACTGACATTTGTCCAATAAAAATATTTCCAGGAACTATGTCAGATATTTGAAATAAAGTACTTTATTTAATTCTTACAATAAGCCAGAAAAGAAGGACATTCTGTAAATTTTACAAATGAGATGAATTAAAGAAGTAGTTAGCAAACAAATGGTTGTTGTATCAGCATTCAAACCTGGGCCATAACCCAAAATCTGTATACTTTTCAGATGATCTAAGAGGAAATATAACCAAGTTTATGATTGTGAAGGTAATTTCATACATCAACTTGACTGGCCACAGGGCAGTTAGATTAAACATTATTTCTGGGTATGTCTGTGAGGGTAGCCCTGGATGAAATCAACACCTTAAGCAGTGGACTCAGTAAAGCAGTTTGTCTTCCCCAAAGTGTGTGGGTATCATCCAATTCATTGAGGTCTGAATAGAACAAATAGATATAAAAAGGAAAATTTGGCCATTTCTTGGGACATTGATCTTTTCCTGTCCTTGACACTCCTGGATTTCAGGCCTTGGCTCTCAGACTGATTTATACCACCAGCTCTCCTAGGTCTCCAGCTTGCAGATGGCAGATTGTGGGACTTCTCAGCCTCTATAATTGCATAAACCAATACCTTATAATAAATTTCTTCATACATATAGAGCTTATTAACTTTGTTTTTGTGGAGAACTCTTAATAATATACCTTCCTTAAAAGTTTTACAAAAAGAGAAATAAAATATTTTTTAATAGCTAGAGTGATTTCTGCACAGTCACATCTGTTGGTTTCCAAAATATCCTAACTAATTTGCTGGTTTTATGCTTTGGCATATAAGGCAATAACTATGCAACTCTTGAGCTCTAAATGCCACTTCAAAATTTTCTGTAGACCAGATCTCTAACCTTTATTACTAACAACATATAGATCATAGCTGGAAACAATGCACGGATGCTTAGAAATCTTAAAGTTTAGAAATTTTAAAGATGACCTGAGTTAATACACATTATCTGCTCATTAATAAACAATTATGTTAATAAACAAATTTGGTAACAACATATTCAAATATTGAGTGTGGACAGCAATGTGATATTCTTAAATGAGCTCTACAAACTTCTGATTTCCTGGACTCAAATCTCAGTTCTGCCAATTTAATTATCAACTAATCTTGAGAAGTCATTTAATCTCTCATAGTCTCAGTTTACTCATTTGTAAAATGAAGATAATATTGCCTTAATATGTTATATTAATATACAGCAAAACTATGGATTTAATCTTAATTTCTTTAATTCTTGCTACATTTTGAATCAATTTCTGTGATGTTTCTACATCTAGTCCTCCCCTCTACAAAGAATAATTTGTTTACTTCTAAAAGATAGCAACTTCCTCCCTTCAAGTTGTAGAATCAAACATTTTATTCAGCAGAAAAGAATGGGAAAGAGCCTTTTAGAAATGGGGTAGCTCATGGGTTTCTCTATTTTTTTTTTTTACTACCAAACATGAAAATAATCCTTTAATTTGCTTTGCTATTTAGTGATCTATTTTAAATATCATTATAATAAACTTAAATGGCTCTATATTTAGCCCCATGGCAAGAGTTATTGAAAGAACTATGAAAAAAAAACTCATTTTGTTTCCTTGTATGACCCAAACAATTGAGATATACTCCTAGGATTGTATGTGTTATTAATGTGTATTAATGTTTTAATTTCTTTCCAGGTACTTTTCCTCCTCTAATTTTAAATATTTTTATAAAAGTTTAAGACTGGCTTTTTATTATACTTGCAAATCAGTTCTCCCTGCGACCCACCTCAGACTACATCCCCAAATTTCTCATGAAAGATAAATTGGAAAAAAAGGATTCCACATGTATAAACCACATGTAATTAACTTTTTAAAGAACTATTTTTATCTGTCTCAAAGCCTAATTGTTTTGGTGAGGTTTGGGCCGTTAGGAGTGAGGAGTCATTCTTGCTCTCTCATTCTCCACAAATCATCTAAACCTATTGCTAGCACCTCTTCAATAGGTCCATAAATCTACCCTACTGGAACAATTTTAATTCTGCACACTATTGCCACTTATTTTATTAAAATAGTAGGCTCTTAGTTGCCCTTGATGCCAGTTATGCCTTTCTTCAATTAGGGCAATATTCTAAAGCACAAATAGGACAATTTCACTATCCCATTTCAGCATCTCCTTCCATCCTCAGGATTAATTGCACCTAATCATGAGATCTAAACTTCTTTATATTCTCTACTTTTCTCTTTGTCTTCCATTATAACCTCTACCTCTCTCTTTCCTCTCACAATCTATCTCCTGACCAATGATACTAAATACTGCTCAGCTCTTGTACCACAACATGATCTTTATTCTTCTGGGAAATATCTCATGCCTCTCTCTCCTCTCAAGTTATATAACACCCATGTCTTGAGGATGATTTCCTTTAGATTTTATCTCATTTGGGAAGATTTCCTGAGTCTCGTAGACTGGTTAATTGCTCATTTTCATGCACCATATGCATACCCACTGCATAGCGCTTGTTTATTCCTCTATCTACCTACAAAACTATAAGCTCTATGTCATATTCCACATTGTATCTCCGGCTCTTATAATAATTGTCAGTAATGCTAGATGTCTACCATCTGCCTTCCAGAATACTTCAGCACCCTAAAATCCTGCCCCGTATCCTAGAAACTCATCCATATGGATGGGCTTTCTTGTCATAGCTTTCACTTGGCTTCTGCTAGAGGAAGACTCTGGTATGAGATTGGAAAGAGAATGGGGATGAGTTTTGAGGCTTGATGTCCTCTGCTGAGTTACCTTGGGTACATTTCATCCTTCCACTAAAGGACATAGCTCATCTTAGCTCTTTCTAGGATCTGGCGACCATTCTTTCTCATTCTTTCTTCAGATCTAAAGATAGAGAGCAATAAATATTTATTTAGTTACTTTCTATGAAATACTCCCCTCCTCCCCATAGTGGATACATTTGCTAGAGCAAAAACAACAAATGGGTGTCTCATACCTGGCTCCATTAATTAATCAATAAATAGAGCAATTTTTTTCCCATTCTATTTTTGGAACTTAGATGACATATAAATTAACATTTTACATTTTAATAATTATTTATTTCAATATATAGCAGAAAAACTTAGCTAATATATCAAGCCAATTGTTTTATGAATATTTTAGAGCAATATACACTTTTCTTATAAAACAATGTTAAGTGAAAACTTTGTCAGTTGAACAATATATATGACAGACTTATAGGCGTATTTTGTGACTGTCTGGCATTTGGAAAATACTAACTGGCATAAAGAATTTTGAGGCTGCAAGTTACTCATGCAGAAAAGGTTGTGCACTGGGAAGGCAAAAAATGCATGTCCCAAGTGTGCATCATGCCTGGAGTCTTGCTCTTCCATTACTTTGGTAGTCTGAGGAACAGAATTTCTAGTTCTAATACATTGGCTCAGCTGTTCTACTGGAGCTGGATATCGCTGCTAGGCACAAGGGTGGAAGACCATACATTGCTGCTTTTGACAGAAATCTGTCTGTTCCTATTATTCCAGAAGCTGAGTTAAAGCTCATTCAACTGCCCCAACTTACTGGCACAAGAATTCTCTTTAATTATTAGATTTTAGCAGAATAATGAAGATCTCCAATGAATCGTCAGTGTTATCATTGTAACTGTGTGAATAAAAAAAGTATTACTTTCACCTTTGGGATTGACAACAACTGAAGACACTGTATGTTCATAATTTTGACTCTAGTTAAAAATTTATGTAGATTGTTAGAATCATGATTATAGAATTATGGAATGGAAGATACTTTGGAACAACTAAATTTTTTATAGGAACTGAATAATTAAAACCTATTTCCATGGTTATTCTCCTGGGTGGTGACTGGGTTTATGACTGTAGGCATACCATACTGAGATTGAAACATTCAGTATGCCCAATTCTGCAGAGACAGTGTTTTATTTACTTATTTATGTATAATTTATAATCCACCTGCCTCCAAAACATATGTTACACCAAAGAAAAAATAATAATAATGTACATTTGATTGGTTTTGGTTGCACAGTAACAAGCTGTATTAATTAATCATACTTAGTATTTTCATCCCATTCAATTTGTCTATGATCACCCAAAGACTACCACAGATTAATGGATCCTGGAATACCCCCAGACAAATAAAATGGCAGAATAAAATTGGTAAAGTTAAATTAAAAAAAAAAAAAAATCGAGACCCAATTGTTCCAGTTAGCATGTCTATACTGGTCAGATTCACTTGATAATTCCAAGTTTCTTATTTGTACATAGTAAAAAGCTTTTGTAGACAAATACCTTAAGAACTCAAAGGATTAAAATAAAGTTTTAAGGGGAAAGAAGAGTGAATATGTATCTGAAACACCAGAAGTAGCCCCTGTTAAGTGATTGTCTAGTTTCTTACTGTGGTCTGACCTGCTTAGGAGAATAGAATCAGCCACAGTTATTCCCATTTTAAAAGACATAAGCTTAATTTCTTAATTCTCATTACTCTATGTAGAAATCCATTTCTCTCTTCGCTGTCTTTTTAGGAAATTTTTGTTTAATAATGCTTAGTAAATTAGGCCTCCATAGGCTTGGCTTTATCCTAGGCGGCCAGTTTCTTTTCTTTTTTGTACTTCTGTAAAATATCTGCTTAGCGTCTCTGATTTGAAATGTTAATGAAGGTGGGCCTGGCCTCAGGTTACAGTGTGCATCCCTTTTTACATGCAAAGGGGATATGCTAAGTAGGTTACTTGGAATCTGGGGGCTAAGAAGGAGGCTTCCAGAAGACAACAAAAGTCCAAGAAGAATGAAGCTCTTCTCAGCAACTCAGGAATCAATCGGTAAGAGTGTGTTGGCTGAAATAAGTTATCTAGCACACAGAAGGGTCTGGTGTGAATTTTGGCCACTTTTTTCCTTTGTAATCTCTTAATGTTGAGTTTATATCCAGCTAACATAGGTATAATATGATTTAATTAGATATTCCGAAAAAGACAGATATGTGAATAATTCTATCTACTGATTTCAAAAAGGTAGATCACATTCAGTGTACTTCAATTCAAGAAAATAATCTCAAGATTTTTAAGGTTTCTGAGGGGGATATTCATTTCTAATCTGGGTCTTCCTAAAAACCTAGAGATGCTGCATATATTACACTGAAAAGAGAGTGTGTTTGTATGTATGTGTGCGATGTAATTGTGAGTGTGTGGGCATGGGTGAATATGTGTGAAAATAGTGTGTATTGGAGTGTGAATGCATTTCATACATTGCTCTTCTAGCAAGCAAGAGTTAGAAAGGCAAAATCTACATTTGAAAGCAAGGACACCATAGATGTTAACTTTAAATCATGTGAGATGTAACACAAAGAAATAAATTAATATTGTTGTGTAAAAAGTACCCTAAATTAGCCTCCAGAGACATGAATTGCAAAATAAATATAAAAGTTACAACTTTAATTACTGTGGTGGAACCTTTGAGATTTTGAGACATTTATTTGTATAAATCGCTTTCATAGTTAGTATGAAAAATATTTCAAACTCTTTTGATTTTAATGTTGTAGATGAGAAATGTTAGTTTCATTATTCTCATACTTGAGATGTTTAAAGTCCTCCCGTCTTTTAGCACAAGCACATTTCATGTGCTGGGCTGTGGAGGACAGTCAGTCATTCTAGTACACACAAAAAGAAAGTATTTAGTAAGGAACATTTTCTCTTAGAGGTTATTCTTAACTCTTTTTCTTTTCTTCCCAATAAAACAGTCTTTCTTCCTTGCTTTATAGCAGGAGTTCATTGTGTGTGAACTATACGCCCTCCAATAGCCATAGATGCCATGGAATCATTCAGGTTTTGAATATAGCAGTCAATCATGTATTTTAGGCTTTCTCCTTAATTCTCGAAAGTTCACTAGCTATCCCCTTCATGCTAAAGTCATTAGGGATAAAGCATTTCAATGAGTTGAACAGTTAGTGTTTTGGGCAAATGTCTGTACAAAAAGAAAACAAAAACACCCAGTGACGGAGGAGAGCTTGTGTTTTTTACTGCTACCCCTCCCACACTCTGTATTAAGGATAACTTTGGCAAAATAAATAAGGTATGGGGGTGGGGAAAGAGGATTGTCTTAAAGAAAGATGAAGGAGATTGGCTATCGACATATTATACTTACCTCCTCAAAATGTTGTTCTAAAAAGTCCATTTAGTTTATTTACAAAATTTTAGTCCACAACCCAGAAAAAGAGGCCCATTTTAGAATTTAGTAAACGTTTTTTTTTTTTTTTTAAAAAGAAAGACAAATAAGAGTGACCAAGAAAAGTGTAAGTGGTTTTTAGCACTTGAAGAAATACAAATTAGTTTCTAGTTGAGATTTAGAATTATTTTCAAAGACTTTTCTTTAAAAGTCTTTCAAAAAGATTTTTCTTACTGCATTATTTAATTGGTAACATGCTTGATGCAGCTAGCATGTTTTTTTTTGCTATACTTCCTGGCTACTGTTGCTGATGCAACATAATATTTTTGACCAAATCCGGGGCAATAAAATTTTGCAGAGTCTAAGTAGTTTTTGACTATCTGGAGCTTTCTCTTACTGTTCTCTAAAACCAAAGTACAATAAATTTAAATAAATAGGTAAAAATTCAGAAATTATCCTCCACTTATTCATTTATAAATATTATGTCAGCACTACTTTGTGAAATACTGTTATTCAAAGTCAGTAATTTTTCTTTTGCTATATTATAAAATAAAGTCACTCATGACAATTGTTATCAATTCTGTGCATCAGCATTACTACCACTTTCTTTTTAGAAGTTACAGAAAAATTTCATTCTAAAGTAGGCCACATTACCAGGATGTATAAGCTTACTCTCTCCTTCATGGCTTACATTGACTTGATAGCCTATTACTTTCCCAGTTGCTGGTAATAATGATATAGTCAGACTATTCCACTTCACAAAAAATATTTAAATAACGTTTCTTCAAGCACAAATGAGATGCAGCATATTTACATTTTTATTTGATGAAGCCTGTTCCTGCTATCTTTGTTCTTAATTTGGTCTCAAAAGAATTAGCAGTAAGAGGAAAAATAGTCTGTAAATATGTATGAAATCAAATATAGAGGGTAAGCTAAAAGGTATTGACTGCCAACAGAGCTTAGCTGCAGGAGGCAAAATTTTCTCCATAGTTTTCTTCTTGGCTGGAAACACATTGCCTTCTATCTAGATTATTTAATCCTCAAAATGCACATCAAAGCTTCTCATCAGGTGGTGCATGTCTTTATAGGCAGTTGAATGTCAAAGATCTAGCTTAAAGATTTTTGAAAAATGTAAAAACATAATAGATCCCAGATAATAACACAGCAGTGTAGCTTCTGTCCCATTCCTTCCAGCAAAGTATCAGCATCACAGGCTGTGGCTAATCTCTGTGGCAAGGAGAAGAGCACATTCTGCTGCTGGAGAATGTGTGACATCTCTCCAAAGCTAGAAATGAAATGCTTAAACTGGGTTCCAGACCCAAATTAGCTTGTTAACAGTCCCAATCTCACTTTACACCTGTGGCTGAGGAGAACTCTGAGCCATAAATTCTGTCCTGCTCTCATGCTCAATTAGGCAGTGGAACAACTTATGCAAAAATATGTAAGAGGCATTTTCTGTCCTATGTGAAGCAAGATGCACGCTTCAGAGTTAGCTTTCCCCTTTTAGGACTCCTTTTTCAATCTTTGGCAAGGACAAATTGCTTGTAATGATTACACCAACTCCTTTAAATGATTATATCATTGTGAGTTTAGTTTAAAAGCCCTTTAACACATTTATTTTGCACTTCAAAAGTTTGCTTTTATCTTCGAAAGACAGCGAAGCATATGGAAAGAGACAAAAGCCCGCATATTAGTTGGAATATGCCATACACGAGGGCCTGGGAGGTTTAGATGGTCACAGGCTAGGTGTAATAGAAACTGCCTGGAATAGTTCTGTATTGGACTCAGAGTTGGATTCATTCATATTGACGATGTTTAGACAAATAAGAGCTAAGCCTTTGTCTTTTTATTGAAAGATGTTACAAGGGGCTAACTCAGAGGCAAGATTTTATCCATAGCATCATCATCATCATCATCATCACTGCACTTCTTAAAGAAAAATGTCTGGTTACTTGTTCACATTTGAAAATTTTCTGTTGTTTGTAGTTTGCCCACAGAATATTACAGATTTTTTAAATAGAGGAAAGAAAATTAGAATCTCTGAAGAATGCCAGCGAGCACCTCCTCTAATTATGCTACCCCAAACCTCTTGTCATAATCTGCCCGGCAACTAGACACTTCCAGCTACCTCTGGGGAGAGATCATTAGAGGGTATTAATTCAAGACTCCTAGTGATACCATAACACCATGCACCGGTTGTATTAAATGCATTATATGAGTCTGTAACGTATTTGGGGATGCATTTTGGCATAAAAATACTAGGTAAAATAAAGTTTTATTCTATTAACAGAATCATACGGGCAAAATGGGCCATGATGTTTCAGGTGCAGTTTTAAGTACAGCTCCACATTTTGGCCAACCGCCACGTTTTTCTCAGCCATTTTTCTCAATTGGCTGACTAATTGCATTCTAATACCAGGAAAGGAAAACAGGTTGAATAATTTTGAGGGCCCTTGATGTTTTGGGTGCCGTGATGATTTATTGCAAGACATTTCCACAATGCTGTATTCTTGCTCTCCGCAAAATTATTATACAAAAGACAGAGGGAGGAAGAATGGTTAGGAAGCCCTATGTGTGACAGACACCAACATTCTCACACTGGTGGCTATTTGCATCTCTGCCCAGCTTGAAAATGTTGTCTGTTGTGCCAACACAGCTTCCTTACTTGTAAAAAATGCTTCTCTCTGTTGGAGGGCTCAGAACGATATTCTTCATACAAAATCCCCTTACAGAACCTCCATTCCCTGTGGGGCATATTCTGCTGGTTTATGGTAGTGATGAACTGTCATTGGTTCCTCCTTGGTCTGTGAGATTGGGACCCGTAGAAATGGCTGTGACTGTTACTTTTCTTTTTGGGGATTTGCCCTTTTTTCATTTGGTTGGAGATTGAGACTGAGCTTTGTTACAGAGAATTATTCTGTGGCAGTGGGTTGGGGAGATAAGTCTTTGTTGAGACATAAAACACATACAGACAAAAGTGTGAAAAATTGAAATGACAAGGTTGCTGGGGTGTTGTTTCTTAAGTTCGGTCAAATGTTCAGACATAGGAAGTAAGGTACTCTCTGGCTTGTTGCTGTGTACTCATGTGAACCTGTGTTTCGTGTTCCCAGAGTGGAGGTACTATATGATTGTATCATAAGTACACATGCCAACCACTAATACAGTATTCAGGCCTTACCTTATTTTAATGTCTATAAATAACCACAATCTGTTTTGATTTTGGTGTGATAGAAAAATAAGATGGATGCCAACTTATAAGAATCTAAGCAGAGGAATCAAACGAAAGCCAAGTTTCTTGCTATCGACTGTATAATTATTATTTGATTCTATTCTTTACGGTTAACACACAGCAGCCATAGGGGCTCTATATGAAGAACAAAGATGATATTTTTGTCTGACTTTTTTGTGTTTACTCTCATTTAATTGAAATAAGACTGCTACATTTTTAGGCCTCAGGTTTAAGATTTCTGAAGTCCACATGAAAGGAATTTAGTAGCTGCGTAGAATGTGTTAAATACTAAAATACAATAAAAAGAACAAACATAATTTTAAAAAAAGCACTCAACATCTCCATCTTAGAAAGAAAGCAGTACTTATATCTGCTTTACCTACTGATATATGTAGTGGTTTATAGAAAGAGAACCTATTAAGTTATGTAAATTACCTTCTAGACATGTTTCATAAATTTGTGGTTTTATTATTTCTTCCTTATCTGTGAATAACTTTGTTTTCCTTCACAAATGTGATTTGAATTCTGTTTATTGTGATTTCAAGATTCTTATAATTCTAAAAGCAATATTAATAAGTGCTATGGATGTAACATTTTTACTGGAAGCGGTGTTTCAAAAAATCAAGGTTAACATATAACAACTATATCCTGAAAAGGCAGAATTTAATTAAACATAGAAATTCAGAGAAGAAACTGATGAGTATTAAGTTAAAAATTAAGTAGAAAACCATAAACTGATACAAAACAATGGAACTTTTTATGTTGTAATGACACAAATAATAAAATTACATTGAAATATTAATAAACACATGAACGTCCTAATAGAAATGTAAGACTAGCAAACAAAAATAACTATTGGAATCAAAGTCAGTTTAAGGCCTCTTATTATATTAGCATTTTCTGATAAATTTTAGTATTTTTTTATAATCTTTCTACTCTTAAATTTATTCAAATTTCAATGTTTTTTTAATTGACAGAAATTATATTCAAAATTTTTTTTTCTTTTTCTGAAACTGATGGTCTAATATTTAATATCTAGGTTCTCGTTCTGGTTTTATTTCTAATTTGCTAAGTGCTAAGGTTAACTATTAACCTCCCTGAATCTAGGTTTTATCTTCGACATTAGATTAAAATTAGATTTTCTAAGGTCTTTTTCATTCCTATAGTCTATGACTCTATTCAATAAATTTTTTTTGTCAGTTTCAGGCAATCTTTTGGACAAGGGGGTTGTCACCTTAAATCCTAGTATAAGAGATTCTGCAATCCATTAGCCGTACTTTTAGTATCGTACTTACATAATGAAACGACATTACGATGTTGCCAAATTCATCTCAAAATGGTCTAAAAAAAAAAGTTTTATACAAATACATTCAGGATCAGAAAGTAAAGAGACATTTATATCTTTCGTATGTGTTTTAGGGATTACCATTAGTTTGATTTTATATCATCATATCCATTTCAAAATAGGCTAAATCATTAATAAAGTTATTCTTTGTGACATTTAAGTTGTACATTTTAATTAAAAGTTATGGTAAATTTTTACTCAAGACTCCCTAGTAATTTCCCTAGTAAAACTTTTTTGTTATATATTTAAAATTATTATTTATTACTTAGTTTTAGATTATATATTTTACATTGTATTTATATGTAGCTGGTTGAACATGAAAAATAAGTGAAATAAATAAGTCAAAACAAAACAAACCAGAAAACTAAAAATCATTCACTCTCCATTGAACAATATTTATTATTTAAAAATTACTTCTAGGGTCTCTGTTAGAAAGTAGCAGTATAAAAAGTTTATGTTTATTTATTATATCTCAAAGTTTTTACACATATCATTTTATTTAATTCACAAAACAACTTCATGAAGTACTACTAATATTCTATTATGCAGGTGAGTTGGCTAAAATGCAAAGAAGTTAAATTACCTACCCAGAGTCACAAGACTATTGTGAGTGATTCATCGCCTATGCTCTGAATCACTTACCTCTATCATGACTTCATACAATTTTAAAAGGTTTGCATTTATTAAAGTAAATAGGATACTATCAACTGCCTAAAATAAAATAGTTCAGTTCTCTAATGGAGGCCTGGAGGCCTGGGTAAATTTTAAGAAGTTAAAGGACGGATACATTTTCGTGGTTTTTGTTTGGTTTGTTTTTTTAGCAGTAGAAGAGGGAGGTATTATAAATACCCACTTCCTTGAGAAAATCCCATTGTTAGTGGAAAGCTGTCCCCACAATATAACTTGCTCCATTTCCAAGTGTGCTGACAGGACTAGGCAATGTGGATAGATGTAGACGAGAATGGACTCCAGTGAACTTGCTCGCTGCCTAATTATGCCAGCAACAGGTGTTTAGCTGTTTGTCTCTTACTACTTGGCAGCATTTACTAGTTCCTGGCTAGGATGGCAAACTTAAGTTTTGCTCAGAATTTGTGTCATGAGGGATAATCCAGGAACGTCTCACAGTGGGGTTTGATGACGAGATTAAAATGTTCCTTCTTTCTCTAGTTCCCCCAGTTGCATTTTTATGAATCTTGTGGAGGACCACATAATTTTGTTTCATAAACCAAAAAGGTTTTATAAATTGTTTTTTTCCTTTATGTTTCTAGTTGGCACAATTCTTGTGGAACTTCCTTATTCTTTTTGGACAATTACCCAAAATCACATTTGAAACCATAACTGCTTATGAGAAATTTCTTTTCTATTATTTTGAGGCAACACATGATTCTTCAATTTTGTTGCTTTATGATAGTCAAATAAAGCAAGAAAATAAACATTGAATTGCATATATTTTTGTTTGTTTATATTCTATTTTCGGTACTCTATATAGATGACTAATAATGTTTTCTCAGCCACTGAAAGTTAATTTTCTATTTTTCTCCCACTCAGTTATGTTGTAAAGTCATATAAACACTCGGCTCCTAATCATATCATAACTTATCATTGCAAAGGGCAAATTCTAGTCTTGCGTTGTGACTGAGTGAGATTGGTGGCAATGTGAAGAGAGACAGACTGTCCAGAGAGTCAGCACTTGAACTTCAGTCTTTTCACCTGAGACTTACATCGAATTATTGTTCAGACACAGTGCCATGAATGTGGGCCAGTGGAGTACAGTCTTGTGGTGTTCAGAATTAATCATTAGGACAGTAGTGTCTTTTCCTTTTTTCTCACACTTCAAGTATGATGAAACAAAAAATGTTCAAATAAAAATATGTGATATAAATATTAGATCTCATGCAAAATAGTCACATTTGAATTATGGCCAAATCTCTTTTATGGTAGTGGTATATGTTTCTTGCTTCAAATAACATCTTGCTTCAAACAGAATTAAATGGATATAACCTCTTTACATCTAAAAATGAAACACAATGTTTCCTCTCTGACACATTTATTTTAATAAGACTGAATTGGCCTACCTATGCAAATTTTTTTCTAGCTCTCTACCACTATGCTAAAGTTTACCAGAAATACAAAATATACCAATATTAAGGATGGCAGAGGTAGAATTATAAGAAAGACGATTTTGTTATTGTGAAGAGCAGCGCTGATCAGAAACAATATAGCCTAAACTATGTGCATCAGATGAAATAGTTAAAAAAAAAATTGCTAACTAATCAGCTTAGATTTTTTGGAAAAATTTTTTTTAAAAAAGGAAATTGTAACTAGAAAGAGTATAGAACTTCTGTGAAACTTCAAAAGGTACAGCTGGCTGGAGAATGTACCAGTCCCCTGAGACTGAAGATAAAAACCTATAAATGCACTCTCTAAAGTCTTTTCTCCTGACCTCATGCCAAGGTTAAGATCGAAGATTTTTTTTATGACTTTGAAACAGTTAAAGTGAAACAATTTGATGAAAACAGATGAGAAGAAAGGACCCTTTCCATTACTCAAGGGAAGAATCTGAGTAAGGAGGCCAACTGCTGCCACCTCAGTGTTCTCCCATCTGCATCTTGAGTTTGTGTTGTGATTATTGTATTTGCACCTTTAACTCCTTCAATTATGTATGCAGATTGGCGAATTCTGACTGTGATAGGGAAGAAGCGAGAGCAGGTACTATGTGGAGCTTCTCATGTTTCGTTTACGGTTATCTCTTCTTCAAAGCGACCATTTCCTCTGCCCTTGTCCATAATAAGTGCCAGAAAAATGTAGCAGGGATTTGTGAAAAACAAAAATATTGCTGCTAATTTCCAGTAAAAGTTTGAGATTATTCGGTAATGTTCTCTGTGGAGCTGTCTGTGTGCTGTTTACCACAAGCATGGACACAGTTTATTTCATTCAGGATGCTGTGTTCAACAATAAAATACTAGTAAAAGAAGGACACATTTTAAATAACATTCTGAACTGTGTTTGTCACCTTTTTTCTCCCCCATCTGAGTTTAGTCCTTTTTTTCTGAAACAGTAAAAATATAACTAACATTATTTTTTAAGGTTCATTAAAAGGAAGCTTTAATGATCTAAATCAGTGAGAAGATTTATATATTATTTAAGATGCTAAATGTCTCTCTTAAAAAAGCAAAACAAAATAATCCCAAACTTAAGATTTTAAAAATTTTGCCTATGGAAATTATGTTATGTTCTTAAGTCCCTCATACAGACTTGCCAGAAGAAGGCCACTGATACGTGCTCCGAGGATTCTGCATGCCTGCTTTCATTCCCTCACCCCACCCCCAAGAAATGCTCTACACAGTCTTTGAGCTAATTGATTAAATCAATCTTTATATTAGCAACATGTTGCCAATGTTATTAGTCCCAAAACAAATGACATGCATTTTTTAAATCTAATTTTAAAAGTATAAACTGAAATATTATGATGTGGGTTCAGTACTGAAAGCAAGCAGATGTCTAACATGGAAATAAAAGAAAAAGGCAACCTCTATTAGAAAGGAAAAAGGTAAGCTTTTCTTTCTAGTCTGTGTTTAATAAGGAGGAAGGAGGCAACCCAGTGAGAAAATTCACTAAAGCGACCCAGAGTGTATGCAAGTGGGTGTGTGTTGTTACTTACTCTGGCTGGGAACTATTTGTTCTGATACCCTGCAAATACTAAAAGAGATCTCCTTAAACTTGCCAATGATATATTTTGTTTTAAAGATTTTGAAGCTTAACCAGTAAACAAACCACACACTGTCCTAGGATTTGATTTTTATTGTATGACTTACGCCAAGAAGGAAACATCCCTAACACTTTCTAAGGGTGGGCACCAAGTATAACAAGAAGAAAAGGGGCACAAGGAAAAAGAGATGACTAAACTGATGAAGCAGAGAGGCCAACTTAAAAAAAGAAAGAAAGAAAGAAAGGATCTGGGTTTAAACCAGTCTCCTTTCAAATGAGATTGGTGATCGTAGCACTTGAGTGAGCGTCAAGCCCCATGAGAGAAACATGCTGCCTGCCTTTAATTGTTAACCCTACATTACAGGAGTCTTTGTCATAAAACTAAAAGCTGTTTGACTCAAAGCACAATCTTTGCACATGAGATTTCATAGGTTGTGATGAGCCTGGAGACTTAATTACTTTCTTGCATCAATTGAAGGGGATCCTCCAGGTCAGGCTTATGGCATATTGACGGGAAGTGAAAGAAACCTTACACAAAATTAGCCTCCAGTGTGCTGGTTTCCCAGACACCCAGGAAAGCTTGATCTCTGTTCCTACCTTTCATAATTTCTTACTATTCAGGAGCAATATATTTACCATGCATGTTGATGCTGAGTCGAGCAAGAGAGAAGGAAAAAATGAGTAATGTGAAAGACTGGCTCACAATTACTATGGTAAAATAATGGGTTTTTTTGCAAACAAAACAACCACCACAACAAAAACAAAAACCTGAATCGAATCCGTGGCCATACTTTCTAAAGTTAGAATGTTACTTAATTAAATTTGATTGTCAAGGGCTGTATTTTCAATTGCCTCCAGTTTTGGATAGAAATCATGCTCTGTTTAGTTTTTGTGTTCCTAGGGGTGAGTGTGTATGATCACTTAGTCATAAAAGTGATTTGTTTAGCAAAGGATCATTTTATAGTTAGTGTGGTTTTATTTCACTAAATATAGAATAAACTTGGAGCTTGATAAATGCTTTTTATCCAAAAATAATTACAAAGTTCTAAGTGCAAAACTTTTAGACAAAGGATACTATTCAAAAATATTCTGAAGAGACAATGAATGGATGTTGATTTCACAGGGAAAACAGCCCAGAGTCTGTGTCTGCGACGCTGTTCTATCTCCATCGTTTTCCCTTTCTCTGTGGTCGCATTAGGTCTGATCAGCTTTTGAAGCAGTTCTATGTATTCTAAAGCAAAGGTAGCATGTCAAGGCCTTGTCATCGCTGGTCAGAAGAGTAGTTTGTCAGGAGAGTTTTCCACTATAAAAAACATCAGTAACTCATCAGAATATTTGTTGTTTCTTTCTGACAAAAGAAGCAAATGTCTGTCAAGAAAAATCTGGGGTTTCTCTGAGGAATTTAGAGTCCGCCTTGAATAGCCATAGACTCCGGAAACCTTGTGTGCAAAAGAAATGTATTAATTCCTGTAGAGTCTTGTTCTTTGTGACATGCGACAGTATAAGTCAACATGACTTTGTCTGTTTGTTGCCATGTGTGAAACAGAATGTGCAGCTTTCATTAGTGAGGGCCATATTATGCACTGAGGTTTTAACGGAGATCTCATTAGAAACCCACGGATGCGCAATCCACACATAATAATTCGGCGAGAAACATTGAATGCTTAAAGGGTAGCTCTCTAAATGGTTAAATATTGATGTATTGGTTGAATGTCTAAAAAAATTTTCAAGAGCTAAAAATGCATACTCATGCTTATAAACAAACAAATCAGTTGCTTAAGGGTTATAAGAAATTTAAATGCAAATAGCACTTTGTAATGATACCCCAGAGACTGACATTGTAGTCAATTTCTTGAAAATGCATCATTGTAAACTTATTTTTTTGCTTCTGGTTTCCTTAGTAACTGGAACAACATATCGTTCAGTACATAAAATAATATCCTGTTTCAGCCACTGAGAATCTTGAACTAAAATGTAATTGATTTCGCATGAGGTACAGGATTATCATGTCCTCCCCATTTTGGTGAGGTATTACAGCATAAAATGAACGTACTCAGAAATTTTTTTCAAACCAGCCATTTTGTTTCTAATCATCTCATTCTGAGAATACTAAAATTGCTAACAGTGTGGAATGTTATTTACACCTTTAAGAGGAATAGATTATTAAATCAAATTATATCGTTGATATATATTTCCCAAGCATACTGGGATAATGTTTATTTCTCTTATCTCACATGCAGAAAGCAGCATAATATGGAAGTATCTACATTATTATTAAATAATAGCAATGCTTATTTTGTAAGACTCTTATATAATTCAGTACATACCCATTTAGATATCATAAAGTATGCATATAGACAAAAGCCTGATAAAATTATACTGGTACAGCCGGAAATCAGGACAAAGAGTCAGTAAATTTTATTCTATTTTTATTTCTACAGCTAATCTACTGTGCCATGTAGGCAAATTATTAGATCTCTAGTGTCTCAATATCCTTATCTATAAAATGGGAATAATAACACCTGCGTCACAAGGGTGTTATGTGGATAATTACTTGATGTGCGCAAAGAGCTTTGAAGATAGACTATGCTAAATCTTATGATTGTTTTAAACCACATATATAGTAGTGTGTTACAAGAATAAAATTAGAGTAGTTTAATGAGCTTAGAAAATTGGAGGCCCTTCATTTAGCAGAAGAGTATCTGGAGACTTTTCAAAGCTCTATTTCACTGTTTCTGAACACAGCATTTTCTAGAATGATATGGAAATAGCAGAACTCTTGAGTGATTGATTTTTGATGATATCCTTCCTAGAAATACTGAATTCCCAAGAAAGTGATAACATTATGCTCTAGGTACCTCTGCTCTAGTAAATTTTGTAGATTATTTTCCCCAACCCATTGGGAAATTGACCTTCTTTCTAACTGCTCTGTTGGAGATTTGGGGTCCTGCCTGATGGAGAATTGCCATATGGAATTGCTGGCTATCATAATACCTTGTTAACTTCTTTGCCAGCAGAGGGTCAGTTTCCCATCACATTAGCCTTTGACTGCTTCTTTATAGTGGCAGCTTGCATGAATTTTCTAGTCCGTGCCAAAAGAAACACCCTGATCCTTAAAAGTGTTTTATTCATTCACTCATTCATTCGTTCATTCATTCATTCATTAAACAAATACTGAAAGTCTACTACAAACTAGCTAACATTTTAGGCATGTCAGTATTACAAAGTATTAAATTATGGTACCTGCCTCTCAGCTCTTTCTCAATACACCAGGGACTGTTACCATGTATACACATAACTATGGTACAGTGTGGTAAGTGTGAGTGTTATAAACATTGTACAGAGAGCTCTAATTCTTTTGAGAATGGCTAAGACAATCAAAGATGGATTCCAGGAATAATGGCATTTAAGCTGGAACCTCATGGAATAGAAAGAATTTCAAAAGATATTAGGAAGAAAGAGGAAAAAAGAAGGTCATATAATAACCATAAAACAACTATATTTTGAGAGGGAAAGAACAAAAGTTTGATAGATCTCAAGCAATCCAACTTGGTGATAACATTATATGAAGGAGAGTAGCAGAAGATAATGGTACTTATATATTTTCTGTAGTATCATGTTTCATGAATCCTATAATTGTTTAGTATTTCAAGGTTTATAATACATCAATTTTTTAATTGACTGATGTACTTTATACCCCTCCCTTTGTCCACTCCAAATAGACACCATTTACTACATTATTCTTAATTCACTGAATAATTGGTGAATAAAAGCAGGCAAGGGCCAGATTGTGAAGAGACTTGATGCCAAACTAAGGGATCTGGATTTGTTCAGTGACCAAGAAAGTTATTGGTGGTCCCTCCTCCTGGAAAGAAAGAATAGAAACAGAATGTAGTGAGAAGTAGAGCCTCGAGGTAGGGGAACCTGTCAGGAAGTTTTTGTATTTGTCAAACACTGGGTCATAGGACTCTAAACCAGAGTGGTGGAAACGTGATGGAAAAGAAGTATCATAATTTAGTCATGATGCCAAGGGTGAAGCAAAGGCACTATACTCCTTAGAAAAAATTAGGTGGTCATGGTTAGGAACTGACTTGGTTGGCTATGTGAAATTAGGTTATAAATATGTTGAGTATAAGGTATCAGTAGGACATTCAGGTGGAAGTGTCTGGCACATGTTTGAAAATGAGAGACTAAATCAAGAGAAAATTTAGAAATGGAGATGTATTTTTCAATACCATCTGTATAAGACTAAGACTTGAAAATCATGCATTCATTAAGAGAGAGAACATGGAGAAAGAACAAGACAAAGGACCCAAAAGAAAACTGACATTAAAGAGTTGGGAGGGAAAACAAAACCAAGTTGAAAGATAGATAGATAGTTAGATAGATAGATAGATAGATAGATAGATAGATAGATAGATAGATAGATAGATAGATAGATTAGATAGATAGATGGATGGATGATAGATAGAGGATAGATAAAAAGAAAGACAGATTTATCAGAGAGATTTGGGAACAGAATTGAATAGAATTGTAAAGGCATAGACTTTCACTTTCAAAAAGAACAAGCTGATATCTAAAGCTCAAATAGGAAGAGAATTAGGAAAGTTATTGAATTTGATAAAAGTCCATTTGTTGATATTTGAGGGTTTCTTTTGAGCTATTGGTACTGATATCTGATATTAAGTGATTAAGGTGTGAAAGAATAAGTATTGAAGTGAATGCAATAATTGTAAAACACCCCTTTCAAAGGTTAGCAGTGACAAGTGTAGGAAAAAAGAAAAATCATCTGAGAAAGCTGTTGACAGAGTCAAGTATATCGTGGTTTGAGTTGCTGCCTGCGATGTTCCACAACTGTGTATCTATCTCCAACATAGAAATACGTGGCTACTCTCTATGGTTGCACAGAATCCTGTAACATAACCTCATGTTCATAATTTCTATGTTTTTTGTTAGGTAAAAATTCGCACAAAATGTTTGTTGTCCTTGTTCAGAATAGAATAGTGTTCAAAGGAACACTGTTTATGTTCTCACAAAATGATAAAAAAAAAAAAAGATTAATCTAGATATCCAGGAATCTTCACATTGAATCTACCATTAAACTCCCTGAAAAATGTGAGGTAACTTTGTGTAATTTTTTAGATGGTTGTTTTGTAATCGAAAATCACATTCCAATCCCATTTCAATGTACTGTATGTTTTTATACTGTTTGGTAACAATTCTCCCTGGGTCTTTCACTTTTCTGCAGATCTTGTGAGTGGGGCTCTGGTTGCTTATAGAACAGCCTTAGATAACAGAGATAATGTCCCTCTACAAAGCAAAAGGAAGATTTGCTTTCAGTCTTGGAAGGTAGAGATAGTGCCTCTTGCTGGAGCAAAGAGCAATCACGTTTACTGATCATTCTCCTATAATATCATCTCTGGGTTATACAGGTATTATTTGGCCCTCTTCATGTTGTCCCTCTGAGGGAAGTGGGGCTCAGGCAGTAATGGTGATACTTGGACTATGGCTGTTGCTATTATTAATAAACTGAACTTTGTCTCTGATGCAGGAGTCTCATGTCTTCCACTCAAACCCATGAAACATGAGTGACTAACTCGTTAGCTTCCAAATAGGGTATATCTCAGACCCTTCCCAGTTTTTGTGTATACATTAACAATGCTAATAACATTAATAATGAAATTTTAAAAATTGAGGACATGTATTGGGTACCCAACATCCTAGATACTATTTTAGAACTCTATTCTCATTCAGTCAATAAATATTTAGTTATATAGTAAGCCAAGGATTATGCTAGGTTGGATGTTAGAAAGTGCTGAACAAAACAAATATGAGTCTTTTCCTCACAGAGTTGATGGTCCATTTAATCCCCATAACATCTCTGCAATGAAGGAATATCATTATTTTTGAACTTAGAAAATTGGAGGTCAGCAAGATTAAATGACTTACCTAAGGTCATGGCAGTCTCTAGATGGAACAGGATTTGAAACTACATCTCAACTGTGTAGGTCAGTGTTCTTTTTACCATGCCACATAATACATTATTTGACATTTGAATAAATATATTCTTTTTAAATTACATTTTGTAGATCCTCCTTACATATAACTGGCACTCAGATAATATCTAATAAAATTGTTTTTAAATGGACTCTTTAGCAGTTAAGTAAGCTTTTTAGTCAAACTATGCATTTATTTGGAATAGCGCTGTTGAAATATTACCTATACCATCTCTTCCCAAAGCAGAAGGGAAATAGCCATGTTGCAATAAATTAGAAGTTAAAACCAAATGTTTTTTTTTAACCCCTCTTTTTATTTCTTCTAATTAACACTGGAAACTCTAGACTTTGTATATTTTTTTTAATTGATGTTATGTTCTTATATTTACTCATAGAAATAATATTTTTAAGCACCTTGATGGGCAGACCCACATTAAGATAGCAATTTATTTTACTTAAGCAGTAAACAATTTTTCTACTATTAACTTCTTGATGTGACTCAAAAATGCAAAAAGAGAGGCAGTATTGCTTAGCTCTACAGATAATACGCTCTGAAGACAGAAGCTATGCAACACATGCCCCTGGCCTCTATCACTTACTGAACTTATGCTTTGGGTAAATTACTTTTGTACTTCTCAGTTTTTTTTCTAGAAATTTGAATAATATTAGTACCTGTAGATAAGGCTATTATCGTGGCTTAATTAATTTGATGAACTCAACGCACTTTGCACAGTACCTGTCACATTGTGTACAATAAATGTTAGCAAGATTTGTGACATTGTACTGGGAACTCACTGAATAAATGTCTCAGTTGACTCCATAAATTTTTAAGTTATAATTGTTTAAAGTAACTTTGCTGTGAACCCTGAGCTCCAAAACAATAGCCCTTGACTTTTGTGACTATTTCTAAGCATAGAGTAAGCACATCAGTTCAATAATGATGATGCTTGACTTATAAAAGTAAATGTCACCAGCATCCACTGTGAGTATTTAAGCAAGGTGAGTTGTCTAAAAGAGAATAAAGAATCAAAAATTTTGTCTCTTATTCCCAGCTTTATTACTGACTTGCTAGGGCAGAATAAATAAATCACAAATAAATAAATAAACAAATCACTTAACCTTTCTGTAGTTCAGTTGCAGCGAAATGAGAGAGATAAGCTTTTGCTTCTTAAGGACATCAAAATCATTGGCTGACAGGTGCTACAAGAGTGACAAGTATTATGAACTTTCCAGTATTTTGGCCTTTCTTATGCATACTCTAAATGTTTGCTTTTCATCAGGAGAATTAAATATTTTTTCAACATTGATATGTGGTAACTGCAAGAATTAGTGAAATTTGCCAGCCCCCAGATAAAATCAGAGGACAAATAAGTCAGGCAGTTAATTATATGAAAGAATAGATTAGAGGAAGGAAGAACAGCTTCAACAGAAATCTCCTGATTGTCCCAAGTTCAGGGTTACAACTTTGGAGGGTGAAAGAGGGAGGGTGGAGGTTATAGAGATAAAAGAAGAATGGTTCCTCTGTGTTTTGCAGTCATGCTTTCCCTGTGTTCTTTCTATACTTATTTGAGACTCTTGCATTTTTTGCCTGCACAGTGTGTAATCACTTCAATCAGATTCAAGCTGCTCTGTTTTGTATTTTTTAAGTAATTGCTGTTGCTTGATATGTCTCAAAAACCTATTTTATTTCAAAAGCCATATTCTT
This sequence comes from Pteropus alecto, assembly GCF_000325575.1. Classification (NCBI taxonomy): domain Eukaryota; kingdom Metazoa; phylum Chordata; class Mammalia; order Chiroptera; family Pteropodidae; genus Pteropus; species Pteropus alecto. Next base: position 28,177,322 of record NW_006441955.1, on the reverse strand, counting down.
TGCCTATTAATTTCCTCCTTTATTATTTGTAAACTCATTTTTGAAAGTGCAAACAGACATCCCTTTATATATGTACACAGGTATGTACATAGATACATAGACACATATATTTGTGTTGTATGTAAAGGTGTTAGGGAGTTAAATAAATCCTAATTATTTTGTTATTAATCACTCATTATTATTCTTATTCTCTTAATTATTTTTAAATGACCATTTGTAAATTTTTTATAAGTTATTGAAATACGTGGAGCATTACCATTTTCGTTCCTGTTCATAAAACAGACACAAAAGAGTTACGGTTTGTTGGCCAAATGAGATTCACTACACTCTTCATAAATCTTTTATTTAATGTGTTTTTGTAGGAAATCAATATTACATTGGTGTAAAATATAGATAAAATATAGTTCACATTGCATTTTATAAAATAGACTTTACTAGAAGTACTTTTCATATACATTTTAATATGTCACATTTTTTTGTAGGATTATATTTTCATCTACATGTGTCTTTTCCTTTGAATGTGCAAACTCCATCACATTTGTTTGTTTTATGTACATATATTTGTGTATATATGGATGTAAACAAAACTACATATACTTTTTTTTTCCAATGATTTTTTTTGCTGCTCTTGAATTTTTGTTACATAACAATAATCTAAGGAAATAATAAATACATTAATAAACTATAGACATGACAATATATATTCAAGTATTGTTCATGTATTAATATTCTTTGAAAGAAATCTTATTCTACTCATGAATTTAAATATTTTTATATAAACCCTATAAATATAATGATTAACAATCTGCAGTATTCGCTATTCAGTACATCAGATGCAGTATTTTCTTAATTACATAGACCAGCGTGGGAGGATATGACTGCAAAAGAAGATTAAGCCATTTGTATTTATTCAATGCTGCTTTATAGCATTAACTAGAAAACTCGAGCCTGCTATGTTGAATACTGAGGAATTTGATTACGAGAGTAGTAGACTCTGCCAATGTTGGCTTGAGACAGCAGATTCAACTAATTGTCTATCAGCAGTGATTTAGCTGTATCATCCGTCTACAATTTTGCTATTGATGGGAGCATTTAAAATCTGATGAAAATTACTGTTTAATTATCGGGATTTGGAAAATCCACCTGGCAGATGCTTTCTTTCTCTTTTTTCCCCCTTATTTATAAGGAAGAGGGGAAAAAGAACAGTCAAGTTTCTCAAACTTAAAATAAAGACTTTCTTTTAAAAGAATATTTTAAAGTCCGATTTTACAAATATATTATCACGGATAGGTTTAAATTGTTTCTGTTGTTCTTTTGCTTTGTTTTGTCTTATGGGTTTCATGAAGACGGTCGTTCAGTGGTTAGGGTGATATAAAGTTTCCTCCAAGCTATCTTTTGATTGTTGCTCCACTTCTCTGTGTTTCTAGGTTCAGCTGTATAATGCTTACTGGAGACAGTGCTTTAAAATATTAGCTAAATGTGAATATATCTAATATATTACTTAAATTTAAGTCAGATAGTTTAGATATGTTTTTAAAAAGATGATTCGTGCAGCAGAAATTCTATTACTTAAGACGAATCTAATACATGTCCAAAAATAGTGTATTTTATTATCTGTTCAAGAAAAAGACTATTTCACTTACAGAGGATAGGATTATGACTGTCCAAAATAGTATATAATAAATAGGAGTGTGTAGATGAGCTGAGTCCAAAGTCAATCACATTCCTGTTGCCAGGTTTGATGAAATAAATATTTAATAATTTGGGACATTTACATTCATTCACCACTCAAGTGAGCTTTGTGGAGTGTTTCCCTAAGATTAATATGGCATTTCTGTAAGTTGACAGTTCAATGCACAGAACGAGTGACTTAAATGGTCCTCCATTTTTCCCTGAAGCAAAATTTGCAGTGAGCATATGTAACAGTCTGTACTTCTGTGTGAATACCAATTGGTGTCATTAGGTGCCTAGAGTCTCAAGTTGCATTGTCGAAGCATGATTTTCAGCTGGAGCAGACTCATACATCCCAGAGTCTGATCTTCACTGTGGGCTTCATAATTGATATTGTCTAGCCGATTGGTTCTGTTCTGGGAGCTTCCCTAGTATTCTTGTCTACATGGAGAAAAAGATGATACTAAAGGTTTTTTTGTGTGTTTTATTTCCCCCTAGACTGGACTTCTGAGAATCTCTTATAGATGGAAGTGAAGAATCAGTAGAAACAGCAATGCAAAAAGGAGGCTAGAACAAAAAATCATGAAGTAGATTCTAAGATTTTCAGTGGACTAATCAGAATAAATTATTCCCAATAGCTGAGAACATAAACAAGTGTACTCTGAGCATATGAAGGTTTCTGTTTTCCTACCACTTATCATTGGGCAATAGTTTTGTACATTATACATTCTCTAACGTACCATGACAACATAAGTTTCCAGTGAGATCTCTATTTTAGTCCTCGATTTACAATTTTGAGCTATGAAATATTAGATGTCATTTTCCTTATCTTAATCTGATTTTTCTTATTTCTGTGTAATATTGCCTGTATTTCTATGAGATAATACATCCAAAAATTCTACTTAAATGGTAAAATGCTACATACATATAAATAATCAGAATTAAAATGTTATTGCATGGTCCCAGGGAAGGCCAAGAGTTTTATTTTTTATTTTCTAATGCACTTTAATTGCTTCTATAATTTTCTACATACTTTTACAGGAAAAAGTACGAGAAAATTTTTGATCAAACAACTTCTTTGTCTGTGAACAATATAATTGAGGGATTTTAGAATTGAAGAAATTAAATAAATTTATTGGCTAATGAAAATACATTAGCTTAATTATATAACTTAAAACATGTGGGAGAATAAACCATCCTGTCTTTCATAGAGAATAGCCATCTTAGCTTCTGTGTGACTCCAATAGATATTTAAAAAATATATTTAGGATCAGAGGATGCTGTTCTCTCAAATGTACAATGTCTTTTTAAACAGGTTAATTGCAATTTTCAGTTATCTTTAGATCAAATGAAGTTATCAGTATGTAATAAAAAATTCTTTCAAGTTGTTAGCTCATAGGCCTTTGTCAAATTTACTGTCAATCACCCATCTGATTCAGCACAGAAGAGTCATTATCTTTTATAATATCTTGCTTTAAAATATTATATCTTAGGAGATCAGTGAGATAATTATATAATGATATTAGCCTTATTTTAATATGACATATACACATATATTTTTTCTTCCATAGGTGGTAGAATCTTAAACAAATTCTGTTTTCCTCAAATGTTATGTTCAACTATTTCTTTCCATTCCATCTTATTCATGAGTAAGTAGGTATCTTAAAAATATTACAGTCTTATTTCTATTTGGTTCATTTACCCTTGTTATGCATTTGTGTTGATCAAACATCAATCTTTGAGATTCTTCAAAATTGAAAGTGAAAACTAAGAGATTATGATGTAGAATTTATAATTTCCCACTAGAAAATATGGGCTAGTATGGAAATTTTCAAGAACTTTTTGACTTTTTAAATTTAAGGCAAATTAGGCTATTTTGAGGAAATCCACTTTTTATTCTATCATGATCGAAACTAAATAATCCGCACAAAGAGTTAAACTTCGTAGTCATTTGAATTTTAAACTGGGATTAAATCTTACTGTTGGTTATAAAATACAAGAGCTTTTGAAAGGCAGTATGATCATTATATCTTAAAAGTGTCCATAGGAAAAAATTTTGACAAGTAAAATGTTAATTATGAAACTTGGTTGTAATAGTGTAAGTTAATTATTATGACATGAACTGGGTATCAGCAGGAGTGGGGATAATTGATGTCAGATGAATGTGGAAACTCCCTGGAATGAGCTCGGTCCCAGACGAAGTGACGATTGGAAAAATATAAAAGCTGTTGTGATGCATGTACTCGCCCCCTGATGAAAGCCGATTAATTCGAAAAGTTGACATTAAGTCAGTGAAGGAAACATCTATAAAGATCCTTTTACAAAAGTTTGAATGGAAGCAGGCTATTTTCTGTCATTAAGGTATGAAGAATGTTATTTGTTTGGGTGTATATTTTGCTACTATTCATTAAAGGGTCCAGTGAGTCTTACATTCTTCACCTACCTCCTCCTATAATTATTTCGTATCCCATGATACAAAGTATAATTTGTTCTTTCATTTTTTTATTGTCTTCTCATTGTTTGAAAGTAGAAGCATATGCGTTTTACATTCTTTCGTTTCATTACACGCCAAATTAGCAGCACTTCCACTAACCTGGTTTTGATATTTCATTAATTCTAGGAATAGCAGTGGGTAAGAGAATGAGGAACCAAAATGTAGAAGGCAAAGCCCAATTTGTCTCTTGCTTTTTTCTCAACATTAGAGCTAAGAGAAGGAAAAATCTCTGTTGAATGAAACAGATTTTTATCTCTATTTATCTAGTCCCATTTACAAAGTCATTATTGATTCACAGTGGCAGATTTGTTCTTATGCTTATAGTTCCAATAGACAAATGGACAGAGGTTAGATCTATCACAGACTCTCCAACAATTATTTTTATACTCAGAATTAAGGGATCCAAGTGGATTGAAGAATTGATGTTCTGCCTTTCTGATCTTTCGATTTAACATGGATAACACACTAATTTTAGTGCTGTTTCATGTATACTTTAGTCTCTTCAATCTGACTGGCTTGACAATGCTTCACAAAGAATGCCAAAAGTAGCTCAAATAGTGATCAGAACTGAAGAAAATGTGTATTCATTAGACCATTTTTCTTATTAAAAAAAAAAAAAAAGGAAAATCAACAACCAAGAAGATATTCATCATGATCTCAGCTCATTTAAAACCACTTCTGTAATTATCTTCACTGGCTTTATGTCTCTCAGTTTCTAATACTCAAACTTCTGAGTATGTCTTTGATTTCTACAATATTCCACCTTTGTAGAGAACTCAGGGTCACTCCTTAGAACAGTGTCTGAGTCTGCTATTGTCTGGAAACTCGGCTTATTAAATTTGGTTGACTGTTCATTCTCTTTCATGGTTTTCTCTTTTACTCAGGTCTCAAACCCTTTTACAACTTCCAGAGACTGTCTACTATTGTTTTCAGTTTCTTCTGTTTTGATGGTATTTGGTTTTAACAGATAATAATAAAAAGCATTTCACTGTTAGCACTTGGCAACATTTTCTTATATACGGATATTACCACAGTGATTTGTTCTAAAAGAAATTGGTCTTGAGTTTCTGCAAACTGTTTCATCGTGACCCTAATCTTTTCTAAACAATAAAACTTACATGTTTACTCACACATCTATACATAATTGAATCATCTCATAATTTTACTCATGTCCCTTACACTCCAAAAAGATTTCATGATATTCTTTTATCCTTAACTCCTGACCATGTACTTTATGACCTTCCTTGCTTCACATCTTTACCTCCTTCTTAGGAAAAAAAAAAAGTCTTTTGTTGAAAACTGCTGCTCTTCTAAGAGTTAGCTCCTTCCACCTGGGAACTCCCCATTTAAAAAAGCCTTTACATTGCCTACAGGCTGCCAATTAGTCTCCTTCCATAACCGTGGCTGCTTTTTGGGAAAAACTTTTTTTTTTTTAGTTATGTATTGTGTTACCTTACCTGTTAAAGTTATAGAATTTTGACTCCCAAATTTTTAAAACTTCACTAAAGAAAAAGAAATATAATATTCTGAAATAAATCTACTTAAATGGAATATGGTTTATTGCAACATATAATAACAACTCACTTATCCAGTTTATTTGGTGAAATGTAGTATGTCCTATAAGTTAATGTTCCAGGTAACAAAGGCACTATTTATGTACCCATTTTTAGTATATAAATTTGATAAAAGAGCTATAAATGTACTTTTATAAATATAAATATGTTTTTCATCCCAGCAGGCAAAGAATGACCAACATGATTTAACATTTTCCTAATTGCCTTGTTCTTTTCTCTGTTATCCTTGAGGCTCCTGCCCTGTGTGCTCTTGTATTAAATGTCTACAGACAGTTGAGGTTTTATCGTTGGTTTGTTTTGGTTTTGTATTGTTCTTCTTTGTTAGCTATCTATTCTCACTTTGCAAACATCATGTCAATTAACAAAAGACCAAAGATGTCTGGAAAAATTAGTACCAAGACTAATGCTGGGAATTACAATTTGAGAAAACTTTGAGTACATTTCTTATTATCCCTGGTTCATCAGCATTTTTACTTATTTTCTTTAGATTATTCTATTTTTGTTTCAGGGGGGAAAAAAAGCAGAAAAGTTGTGATTGCACATAAACCATTCTAAACAATGACAAATAAACAGCTTCTCTGTTTGAGGTCAAAGAATAAATAGCCAACAGGGTATGGTTCCTGACTTTTCTGATGCGACTAGAAAAGGTGTGAGTGTGAATCCACTATCCACAGGGCAATAGTTTCTCCCCTTGGAATATAAGGCCATCGAGGACAGAAGCTGTCTTTTCACAAGGTATTAGATATTTGTGGGCTGATTGGCTGACTGACTGACAAGATGGCAGAAGTAAAGAAGTAAAGCATTAGTAAGAAGAAAAGGCAGGTTGGCAAACAACCCTTTGGCAAAAAATGACCTTAGCTCCTCTTTCACTACACGAGCTACTAAAAGAGTTACGAAAATGGTTGACGACAAACATCCCTTCTGTATTTCAGTTGAGAAGTAAGAACATCAAGATTACTTCCTCCATTTGTAGAGGGGGAACCCTAAAATATGAATAGAATGTCGGTGAAAACTGGTTTTTTTTTGGTGTATGCTGTGGTAATATGAGCCATATTCTCTATTGCTTTTTTATTTTTAAACAATCCTAGATCTGGTATTTTGGCAGCATTTTTTTTTCTTCTTCTTACCCTGCCCCCCCCCACCCCCCCCCGTTCCTTTAACAAAGACAGAGCCTTCAAACTCTTTTCATAGCAAAGCTGGAAATCCTGCCAGGTGGAAAAAAAAATGTTATTGAAAACCTATCTCCCCTTATAGGCCCGTTTTGACAGGAAATCTTTGAGAGGCAGCAGCAATGAAGTGCCCAGAGATTTCATCTGTCTTCTTTTGCTTCAGGAAATGCTGAGCACAAGGCTCTCTATTAGGCAAATAGAAGGAGTACCAAATCCCCTTAACAATCATCCTCGGCCTGCTCCTGGGTTGACAGCTCTCTGTGTCAGACAGGCCCAGGATGATATTTCCAGGCCCATGGTAAAAGTTTCTGACAATAATTTACAAAAAATATTATACTATTTCTGTTTCCTGGTTATCTGGCAGCATAAATTTTGCATGCGTTAATCAGAATAAAATCTATTACCAGGAAGGCATTAATTTGCAGTACTTTTTTTTTGTTCCTCAATTGTTTTTACATAAAATTTCTGAATGTTGTCCCCTTGTCATTCTGTGTGATTGGTTAAATTTCAGCAGTTGTTAGTTGCTATATTTTAATATCCAATAGGATGACAGTATTTTGTTTTGTTTTTTAGATAGATACCAAATCTAAATTTTAAATAATCCTTTCAGACATCAAAATGCCAGCTTTTAGCAATACTATAGAAGTCTAAGCAAATGTACTTTGAAAAATAATTACAATTAGGTAAAATAGGTGAAGGTCACAGTGGAAGTTAAAAAAATTAGAAATTTAGTCAGATATTCTTTTTTTCTTTAGATGTTTTAATGAACATCTGTTAGTTCAGAACTATATTTAACTATACATTGCCTAGAAACTTTGCACAAATAACAAAAAAAAGCCCTAAATTTAAAAATGTAAATAAATTTGTGAATGATTTTGACAAAAATTTAATAGAAAGTAGACTGTATGTATATCTTATGCTGTGAGGGAATTAATTATATTGCAGACCTAAAAGTCATTTAAATAACAGCTATGTCCAAGGAAATAGATGTAGGTAGAAATGGGATATAATTTCTAAAACATTCCCTGAAGTAAATTAGATGGCAGTGATATAATTTTTGGTCTACAAAAAGTGAAGTTGTAATAAGGATGATTACTGTTGTTAAACAGTAGCTTCATATAATTCACATCACCTAGGATTATATTTGGCAATTAACATTCAAATAAAACAGTAGATGCAAAGGATTTATAAGTACAAGACTCTGAAGGCCGGAAATAAAAAGAGCATCCTAAATGATCTCTGAGACTCTAGCCTTGTTCTCCATAAGTTCAGCTACCACTTACTCCTGAGTGATATTCCTAAAAAGCAGGATGTACTAAGTCACTCCTCTATCTAAACCACTTTAACAATTTCCGATCCATAAAACTAACATCTGCATTTTTCACAATGGCATGTAAGAATCTCCATTACCTTGCTCACCCCTGCTTCTCTGTGCTCAACATAAATATCTCTGTTATCTAGTTTATTTAGTAAAGTTTATCATATGTCTCTATGGTACAGTGAATTGAATATATTGTTATTAACCGATTGATGCAAATAGATTGTCGTTATAACGGATGTTTTTGTTGCCTTTTTAGTATTTGTGATTACATTTCTCCTTAAAGACTTTCAAATTTATTCAGGTACTCTCTCTTCCTCATGCAGCCTTGGTGATGCAGTGGAACTCCATCTCTGGTTACAGAGGTAGGTTTTCACTTGTCTATGCAAATTAGAGCAGTGCCAAGTCTCTTGATTTAGGAGTTGGGCCTGTGATGTGACAAGAGGTTTGTTGAGCCAGTGAAGTATGAGGAGAGATTTGTTGGGGAAATTTCTTTTTTTGTATATCTTATAAAGTACTCCTAAGAATAACTGATTTTCTGCTGTTCTTAGTGCTTCTAACTCTGTTATCATCTCTATTTATAAAATGGCTCAAAAGTCAGATAGAGTGGAACATTCCAAAATACTGAATAATAAACATTAGATGTTATTTTAATAGTTTGAAGTCCATGGTTAAAAATTATAAATTTTATATAATTTTTGAACAGTAAGCTACTAAAGAATTTTCAAAATTACATATAGAGAATCTGAAATTTAAACTATAATTAACGTTAATAGATGCCCTTTCACTTTCAGAACCAAAGAAAATTATACTTCTTCAGCATAATTAAAAAGTACTAGGACCTAGCTTTCAGTTCAGGAAGGTGAATGTAGCTTGAGCATAGTTTCTTCTCATTTACCTTAGTGTCTTTTATAATGCTAGTAAAATAATTTTAAAAGATACTATCTAACCTTAATGAAAAGAACACAAGGGCAGCCAGCAGCTGAGGGCAATTTTCAACATATTTCAGGAAAGTGGGAGGCTGATCAAAACTAATGGCTGATAAAGCAGAGAGGGGAAGAGGAAGCCTGTAGTAAGTACACTCTGAGAAGCCCTGGTGGAGTGCACACCTGTTGCCCAGCAGAACACCTGAGCCTCAAGTAGGCTTCAGACACAAGATGGCTGCTGGAAAGGAGAAGAGAGC